>NW_024543976.1:1815000-2125000 GCF_018167655.1 Microtus oregoni
TAAGGACATCATGTCTAAAGAGGCAGGGTCTATTGACCTCCCATGGATGAGGGAAGATAAGATAATGACCCCTCTGAGATATGAGGGTTCTCTATGCAAAGTCACACAGGGTAAACTTCTGGCAAGAGGGGACTGCCTAGATACCTCCCTGTGGAAATGGAGCTGGGAAGCAGGGTGGCGATGCTTCAGATAAAGTCTCTCTGTGCCAGAGGTCACCTGACTCTAACTTGAGCAAGCATTAGGCCTCTTCCTTTCTGGCATTTAACTTTCTTTCACTATGGTGACGTGCCACGTGTGAGACACAGAAAAGACCAATATCCTGATGTGGCACATGGGGACCTATCATTGACCACTCTTTGACTCAGTTCATATGCTTATGACTTCTGCAAGTGACATGAGGGGCTGCCAGGGGTACACAGAAACGACTCCATCCTCAAGAAGCTACTGGTCCCAGAGAGAATCACATACAGGCTGGATCGAACAAGAACTGAGTAGTCCAAAGGAAATACCATAAGGGCAAAATGACACAAAGCAGCAGTTATACCTCTGAATAGATAACAAGACTGATGCTTATTCATCTGTATAGATGTTGGTCAGGACTGTCCTGGGAAACATCATCTCCCTGAGTTATAACCAAAGACTCCTCCCTTCCTAGATACGGCTGAGCCTGTTGATGATGGCTTTCCCGCCACTCTCAGGTCCCCTCCATTACTCTCCCTGTATTAGAAGGAGCTGCTTACTGATGCCACAGTTAATCCAAAATTTAACGGGATCAGAAATGAACTTATTTACTCATCTCTTTATCCCAGGTCTGGGTGTGTAGCTGAAGTCCAAAAATTATCTGCTGTAGGGATAAGTCCCGCCCCTTAAGGGGCGTGTTCGCCTCGGGCTAATGTCTGCCTATGAATTTGGCGAGCAAGCTCCGAGCTTCTCGCTTCTGCTTTCCTGGTCTCTGCGGGAACGGTGGTTCTGTAAGTCTATTTCTACATTAAAGCTATATATATATATTTTTACACTCTGTCTGCATTCGTTTACGCCGCTACATTTTGGCGCCCAACGTGGGGCTATTTTGCCCCCGACTCAACCGGGTAGCCCGCTAGCTAACACAGCACCCTCCCGGGTGCTGTTTTTCAGTTCGTGACTCCGGCCCCAGTGCCGAGTCCGAGACACACTCGGCGACACAGGCCCATTCTGCCTGCCTTGGCTAAGTTTTGCAGCGGAACCCCACTGCCTGAATTAGCAGAAGCTCAAGTACTTGCGGTTTTGCAACAAAAGCTGCCACAGTGTCAGATTTGGTCTGTTACAAAGTGACTTGGCTGGTTGTGGTGGCCCACGCCTGTAGGATTTGCTGAAGGAGGCAGAGGCAGGAGGATCACAAGTTTGAGGCCGGCCGGGCGGTGGTAGAGCACGCCTTTAATCCCAGCACTTGGGAAGCAGAGGCAGGCAGATCTCTGTGAGTTTGAGGCCTGCCAGGCCTTGGTAGTGCACGCCTTCAATCCCAGCACTTGGGAGGCAGAGACAGGCGGATCTCTGTGAGTTCAAGGCCAGCCTGGTCTACAAGAGCTAGTTCTAGGACAGGCTCCAAAAACACAGAGACCACCACTGGCAGGAACCGATCATTGCAGGTAAAAAAATTTTCTTTTATAAATAAAATGTCTGAACACATTACTGTTCAAGAATTTAATGATTTTTTTAATTGTACCATGTGGGAGATTTTACAAGAGGTGTCTATCACCCCACATATATGGATCCTTCTGGGATTCGTAGTTTTCATTGGCACCAAATGGTTTGATAATAGAAATATGATAAAGTCTTTACGAGACGAATCCAGGATTCTTAAGGTAGAGATTGAACGCTTAAAAACAATTGAGAATGACAACAATCTTCTCAAAAATCAGTTTGAAGCTCTCCAGGCTGATAACAATCTTCTCAAGAATCAGTTTGAAGTTCTCCAGGCTGATAACAATCTTCTCAAGAATCAGGTTGAAGTTCTCCAGACTGATAACAATATTTTCGAGAATCAGTTTGAAGTTCTCCAGGCTGATAACAATCTTCTCAAGAATCAGGTTGAAGTTCTTCAGGCTGATGTTAAGGAGAAATTCATTACTATGGAAGAGGGAACAGCTGATCTGGACCATAAGATTCAGTCCCTTTCTGTAGGAAATGAAACATTAACTGAGAGAATCAAAACTGCTGAATGTGACAATCGGATTTTGTCTAAAGCTTATGACAGATTGACGGAAAGATTGTCAATACAAGAAGGCACGGTTTATGCCATAAAAATTATGTCCAAAGATGAGATGTTATCTCTAACGGACAAACTTCATAATTTAGAATCCTCAATGAAGGCTTTCATAATTCTGGACAGGAGATTCAGACATTGCAGAAGGCAATGGTGAATAGAATTGAAAAGATTGAGGAATTTCTAAATTCTGATGAAGAAGAGCAAAGGGTAGAAAGGCAAATTTTAACTACATCTGTGGGTAAGTCTCTCCGGGACAATTTCCACAAAGCTCTACCTACAGCTCTACCTGCCTTTCCAGTAATAACAACAGAGAAGGTGATTGGTTCCAAAAACCCTAGGGTCATCAAGGAGGATACATGGGAGCCTGTGCGTATGAATGATCTCAAGGAAATAAAACAGGCTGTCATGACTTTTGGGATGCATGCCTCTTTTGTTAAAGAGATGCTAAGATCTTGGGCCACGACAAGCAGAGCAACCCCCTCGGACTGGCTCCAGCTGAGCTCTGCGGTACTCGAGAGTGGACCGCAATTGAAATGGAAATGCTTATTCAGGCAAGAGGCTAGACTCTTAGAACAGCAGGAAAAAGCGAAGGGAATTGACATTTCCCTAGATCAAATTCTAGGTGAAGGGCTCTTTTCCGACCCTCAGGAACAAGTTAATTTGGATGAAAACACACTCTCCATGTGTACTACAGCAGCCTTAAGGGCTTGGGACAGGGTACAAGACCCAGGACAGAGAATGGAATCATTTGTCAGAGTTAAACAGGGTCAGAGAGAACCCTTTAGTGACTTTTTACAAAGATTAACTAAGGCTGTACAAATAGGAATATCTGACCCAGAAGCAAGACGTATAATGATTGAGTCTTTGGCTTATGGAAATGCAAATGTGGAATGCAAAAGGATTTTGGGTCCTTTAAAGCTCAGATCAGCGCCGTTGGAAGAATGGGTCTTGCATACACTCAATGTTGATACATTTGATTATGGCACTGAAGCATGGGTAGAAGAAGCAATTTCCAATGGTAAAAGGAGACACCAGAATACCAAATGTTTTAATTATGGAAAAATGGGTCATATGAAAAGGAATTGTAGACAACGGATTTTCAGAAATAATAATAATAATAATAATAATAATAATGCATCTTTCAGAAATAATAATAATAATGCATCTTCTAGAAATAACAGAAATAGGAGGACTCAGCCTTCAGGTTTATGTAGAAGATGTGGAAAGGGCAGACATTGGACGAATGAATGCAGGTCTACAAGAGATAGACAAGGCAACCTGATACAGCCGGGAAACGTGAGAGGGGGGGCCTCACAGGCCCCCATGGCAAACATGGTTCAGTCATATCCAGTTTCTGCAGAGAATGTGCCTCATCAGGACAATTAGGAAGCCCCATGCCTACTGTTACAAGCAATAATGATCAGAAAGATAAGTTACGTGTGTTTTGGCAAACTTCTATAAATGATCAAAGACCTAAACTGAGAGTGTGTGTAAATGGCATTTTTATTACTGGCCTGCTGGACACAGGTGCTGATGTAAGTATCATTACCCCAGAAGCTTGGCATCCGTATTGGCCTCTTCAGAATGTAAATGTTCAGCTCCTGGGAATTGGAACCCTATCTCGAGTAAGGCAGAGCACGAGATGGGTTGAATGTATAGGGCCAGAGGGACAAATAGGAAAATTAAAGCCATATGTAGCCAATATCGCAATGAATTTATGGGGTCATGACCTATTACAACAATGGAATACTGAAATTAACATTCCTGCTAAATCTAGAGCCTATATTTCTGAGAATAATATTAAAAGATATTACAAACGGAGAAAACCGGCCATTCGGGCTGTAAAAGAACAAGCAATTGATGTCCCTTCAGAGATACCAACAGCCTTGCCTCTAAAATGGTTGACTGAGAAACCAATATGGACAAAGCAATGGCCTTTAGCTGAGGAAAAGTTACAGGCTTTAGAACAGCTGGTACAAGAACAATTAGATGCTGGACATATAGAAGAATCTACCAGCCCTTGGAATTCTCCTGTATTTGTGGTTAAGAAAAAATCAGGTAAATGGAGAATGGTGACAGATCTCAGGGCCATCAACAAGGTTATTCAACCTATGGGCCCTCTGCAATCTGGAATTCCTTTGCCCTCTTTATTACCAAAAGGATGGCCTCTCATAGTTATTGATTTAAAGGATTGTTTTTTCACTATAACTTTGCAAAAAGAAGATAGAGAAAAATTTGCCTTCACAGTGCCTACTTATAACAATTCTCAACCTTCGAGGAGGTACCACTGGACCGTTCTCCCCCAGGGTATGTTAAATAGCCCCTCCCTGTGCCAATATTTTGTGAACCAACCATTGCAAATAATACGCAAGAAATTTCCCAAATCTATAGTATACCATTACATGGACGACATCTTGTTATCCGATTCAAACATGGATACCTTGAATAGACTGTTTGAAGAAATAAAGATACTTTTACCTAAATGGGGATTGCAATTAGCTCCTGAAAAGATTCAGAAGGGAGATTCTGTTAATTATTTAGGTTATAAAATAGGTTTGCAAAAAATTAAGACACAAAAAGCACAAATTAGGAGAGATCGCCTACGGACTCTTAATGACTTTCAAAGGCTGTTAGGAGATATTTCCAGTCTACGACCAGCTATTGGAATAACACCTGATTTAATAATTCATTTGAACAAAACCTTGGATGGTGATAAAGATTTAAACAGTCCCAGAGAATTAACAGCTGAAGCAGAAAAGGAACTGACAATGATTGAGGAAAAATTACAACAGGCACATGTGGACAGGGTGAATCCAGAGCTCGATTGTATTCTCGTCATACTACCATCAAAAATTTCTCCTACAGGAATTTTAATGCAGAGAGATGATATTATTTTGGAATGGATCTTTTTACCACATAAACCAAGTAAGAAACAGAAAACTTATGTGGAAAAAGTCTCTGAGTTAATTATAAAAGGCAAGCTGAGACTTCGTCAACTAGCAGGCATAGACCCAGCAGAAATTATAGTGCCTTTCTCTGCTGATGAACTAAAGAAATTATGGGAAGATAATGAACCATGGCAAAGAGCTTGTGCTAATTTTTTGGGAGACATTAATAACAACTATCCAAAAAGCAAGAGGCTTAACTTCATAAAGAGAACCTCTTGGATTCTTCCTCGAATCGTCCGTGATGCTCCAATAACTGGAGCCCGTACATTCTATACCGATGCCAATAAATCAGGGAAGGCAGGTTACAAATCAGAAGACTTGGATAAGGTGGAACAAAGTCCGTATAATTCTGTCCTGAAGGCGGAATTATATGCCATTCTTATGGTGCTAAGGGATTTTAAAGAACCTATTAATATAGTTACAGATTCACAATACGTGGAAAGAGTTATTTTACATATTGAAACTGCTGAATTTATACCTGATGATACTGAACTAACCTCATTGTTCCTCCAGGTTCAAGATTTGATCAGGAACAGGCTTTGCCCTATGTACATAACACACATCCGATCCCATACGGGTCTGCCAGGTCCTCTAGCACAAGGTAATGCAGAAATTGATCAATTATTGATTGGTAGTGTGCTACAAGCCTCTGAATTTCATAAAAAACATCATGTTAATAGCAAAGGTTTGAAGAAAGAGTTTTCAATTACATGGCAACAAGCTAAGGAGATTGTAAAGAAAGGCCCTACCTGCTCTTTCTGTAACCAAACGCCACTGCCTGCAGGGGCTAATCCAAAGGGCACCCAAAAGAATGAAATCTGGCAGATGGATGTGTTCCACTTTGCAGAATTTGGCAAATTAAAATATGTACACCACACCATAGACACATATTCAGGTTTTCAATGGGCTACTGCCCTGAGCTCAGAAAAGGCTGATTTAGTAATCACACAGTTATTGGAAGTTATGGCCATCATGGGTATACCTGCGCAAATAAAGACAGATAATGGTCCAGCATATGTATCTAAGAAAATGAAACGCTTTTTTGATTATTATAATATAAAACACATTACAGGTATACCAAATAATCCTACAGGTCAGGCAGTTATAGAAAGATCAAATCGTACTATAAAGGATATGCTGAACAAACAGAAAGGGACTGAAAATACCCCCAGAAATAGATTACATAATGCTTTATTAACCTTGAATTTTCTTAACGCTAATGAGAAAGGAACGACAGCAGCAGAAAGACATTGGATAATGGAAAAGTCTGCTGAACTAAATCAACCGATTTATTTCAAAGATGTGCTGACCTCTCAGTGGAAGCCAGGAGATGTGCTACGTTGGGGAAGGGGTTTTGCTCTTGTTTCCACAGGAGAAGAAAAATTGTGGATACCATCAAAATTAATAAAGTTTCGATTTGAAGAGGAGAAACCTCTTGGAAAGGAGAAATGACAACTCATCCACAACGATGATATTCATACCGGTGGTAAGAAAAACATACAGAATGGGGGCAGGGTTCTGTTCTTATCTCCACAGGAAAACACTCATCTTTGAGAAATTCAAGGGACCCTGGATGTTTGGATACTGACAGATGGAAAAATACCTGCCCAATAGGAAATATCAAGACAACTGAATGGGTTGTGTAAGTAATATTAAACCATATTTCTAAATTTATAAAGCTGGTTTTGAAGTTGGACTCTGGCTCAGTCCCTCTCCAATTCCAAGCCTGTTAGTAAGAGAAAAACCCAGAGTTTCTGGAGTTTCTGTCTCATGTCAAGAGCCATGATATGGGACAGAAAGAAATATGAGTTTAGAAAACATCTTTGCTTTTCTTCATATCTATCATACTTTTCATTGAATATATCTATCATGTCTTTCATTGAATATATATATGTCTATATATGTCTATATGATTAATGTTTAAGTTTTTCATAATGAACAATGAGTTTTTCCTGAAGTGACATTTGAAGTTTCCAGGAAGAAGATGGGGCCCCATAACAACAACTCCACCTGGTTGATATGACGTCATGATACTGATAGCGCTACTACAAGACCTGCTTTGGGTACCAGCTGCACAAGACAGTTCCAACTTGGTTAGCTGAAATGGTGCACATCTTATACAACATTTTGGCCAGACCTGCACGAAAATACTCAGAGACTATTTGCAATTTTAAAAGACATTATCTTGAAATTTAACCATCATTTTACTTTCACAGGATCCCCCAGAAAGAACGTCGCCCCTATGACAGCTGGAAGTAATTCTAGAGAACGACGTCCCCTCTCCCAGTAAAGTTTGCCCTTGGGTTTAGGGACATCATTTAGGGGTTGATTATAATTAGTATATGATTGAGGGTTGGGAGAGGAATTTTATAAGCTCAGGGATCATTTTGAAAAAAAAAAGAGGGATGATGGGACAATAGACAAATATATTGGTATAGATTCTTGTATATTGATACAAAGTTAAATTATATTGACTATTGTACGCATGCATGTTTCTACCTCTGTTTAAAACATTTTTATGTATTGACATATATTGTATTGATATATATATATTGTATATATTTACCATATTGCAGTGTACATTTCTACCTCTGATTAAGATACTTATATAATATTTGTGTATTGATATATATTTACCTACTGCAATGTATATTTGTACATTGTTTATATTTGGAGGTCATTGTCCTCATTTGTTTCACAGTCGTTTATTGTCTTAGTCTTTAAGTTAGATAGATATTGAGAATTATATAGACTAATTGTCATCTAAGTTTGTCATTTATAATTAGACTAATCAGGTTCTTTAGATATATAGAGATTATACTCAGTATAGATAGATAATCTTCAACCTCTTCAAAGAGCTGTAGAAAATGGCCTTTAATCTAACTCAGAGTTTTGTGGTAGTGAGACACAATTGCTCCTGGCAACACCACTCTATTCCCGAGAGAATGTTGAGCACCAAAGACACTCCACCTGGAGCCTTTCTATTTGGCAGAACTGGCCTTTGGGCAAAGAGATGCCCATACCTCAACCACTGACACAGATACAGAGCGTGCATCAATGGATAAAACAGGACTGTCATATCCTGCCAAGACAGGGTAAGATAGTTTTGAAAAGTTCCTTGCCTTTAATAATGGTATGTCAGTTATGTTAGGCCTTAGCCAAAATTGGTTGACTCAACGTTGCAAAAGAGACTTTGGGTGATTGCCCAGGTAGTCAGTTGTCTCTGTCAATTGTTGCACATTTTGGATATATCTCGTTTGTTGAGTAGTGTTTATTCCCTTCTCAGATCTTTGACTGAGTTGAAGATTATATAATTGTAGTTACTCTTTACATTATTTGGACTTCTTGAGATAGAATGTTTAGCAAAGCTTTTGTTCTCAATATTGTTTGTTGTATTTATTATTTGTTGTTATTGTATGTAGTTGTATTTGGTTTAGTTCTGTCTTATTTAGACAAAAAGGGGAGATGTAGGGATAAGTCCCGCCCCTTAAGGGGCGTGTTCGCCTCGGGCTAATGTCTACCTATAAATTTGGCGAGCAAGCTCCGAGCTTCTCGCTTCTGCTTTCCTGGTCTCCGCGGGAACGGTGGTTCTGTAAGTCTATTTCTACATTAAAGCTATATATATATATTTTTACACTCTGTCTGCATTCGTTTACGCCGCTACAATCTGCTGAATGATTGTTAGAGGAGAACCAGTGGGAGGGGTGCTGTGTGTGCATGGCAGCTCCTGCAGAGCTGGGGCATCCTCTGGAGAGCCACCTGCACCTCCAGCCAAGCCAAGGCCATAAAGAAGGACGTGCCACACACGGCAAACACTCCTAGACCTGCTCACAGGAGTTTCACAAGGGCAGGAACTTCCCTAACGGCTTATTAAGATAGCCCGGATCAGTTTTGTATCTTGATTCACTCCCAGGTTGATGAAATTTAAGAAGGATTAGAGCTAAGTAAAGGCACATGATCCCAATAAATTCACTGGCTTGCTAAGGTAGGCATGCGTGGCTTTGTGTCTCTAATCTACTATCAGAGCCCTATGTAGGGTGAATATATGTTTGCTCACATCTCCCCAGAAAAGTCACAAGACTGCCCGAGATGCAATTTCTCTTCTGTGCAATATGAGGCTGATTTTCTGATTGTGTCACAGAGCTGTTACAAGGTCACATAAGAACACACGTATATGATGCATGTGGCAATGTGCCATACCGTAGTCAGTGTTGGCATTTCCCTTTTGTTGAGCGCAGAAGTGTTCTACATACTTTTCGGCACAGCTGTCATTAATCCTCACAGTCATTCGTGAAGATAGATAACTATCGCAGGACGTAGATGAGACTGTTACCCCCAAAACCGCACGATTTTGTCCTGGTGGAGCCAAGATTTGAACAAGCTACCCTTCTCCCTATGAACACCACAGGAAGCTGGTCAGCATTTTACGAGGACTGCCTTGAGTGCAGATAGTACTGTTTCTGCCGCTACCCCTGCCCCAAGGGAGTACAAAATGACAGGACAGTAAGTGGCCAGTAGCCACACAAATGACATCACTGAGAGAATTGAAGGGTGGGGACCTGTAGTCCCCAGCTCTTCCTTTTTGGGACACTTTTGAGGACTTTTATTTTCTGCTGCTGGGATTGTGACAATAGACTTTACAGTCCTTCTCCAAAATAATCTTGCAGAACATTAAATGTGTTCTTTCAAAGACAAAGACCACGTGGAGACCAATAGATGTCTGGAGGGGGTCTGCCTGCATCTGCCTGTCTTTCCACGAAGTGCCGACCCAAGTTTGAGGCGATGATGCTTTCGTTTGGGTGTAATGTGTATGACTCCCCAAACCTGTATGGTATTTGTCCCCAGGATGGTAATGGTGGGAGGTGCAGTGGTCCTTTAAGAGGTGGACCCGTGGAGTTCCTTAGATCACTCAGAGCTTGCTTTTACAAAGCATTGTGGGATCCTGATCTCTCAGGGTCTATCTGCTTTCTGTGAGCGTTTGTTTCAACTCACCCTCCTGCTGTGATACACTGTCCTTTCTAGAAGCCCCAAACCATGTGATTGTCTGACCTTGGAGTTAATGCTCTAGGAGCATAAGCTGCAAAAAACCTCTCTACTTTATATGTAGCTGGTTTTAGATATTTTCATACAGTGATGGGAAGATGATGAATACAAGAAAGTAAACAATAATGTAACATATTTTAGAATAGTCTTGTACTTATGAGTATGCATTGGCAGGTTCTCTCCATGTCACTATGCATGACAAATAGGCACATTTTAGAAGATTCAGACATGGCATGTCTGGTTTGCAAATGGCCCCCAGATGGGAATGTTGGCGTGGGAGGACAGCGACAGCCTTCACGCTTCACGGCAGGGCCATTCCTTATGGCTCTGGAGTGGTGTCTGGCCAGTACTTCTGGCATATATTTCAGTATGTGTTGTCAGAAGAGGTCTAGAGATGAGGGGTACCCTGGCCAGACTGCCTCGTGGATGGCCTATAGTGGGTGTAAATGTCACCAAGATGGACAGAGAAGACTTCAATGATCTTGCTATCCAAGCTTGGCTTGGAGACTCTGCCTCATGTGAGGGCTTTTGTCTTTATGATGTTACCTTTTCTTTGGCTGATTCTCTGCGTCCCTTTTATTAATATACATAAGTCATAAAGACTCTTCCATTAACTCTGAAGCTAGTTAAACTGCCATCTCCTTCCTCCCTAGAACTGGAAATCCTTCACTTTCACCTGCAGCCTCAATGCCTGCCTCCACTCTCCTATGACCTACATTCCTTAGGACAGGGAGCACCACAGTGAGGGAGGACTGCCGAAGCTTGACCCACAGTTAGGTCTCTTGAGATCAAGTTCTCTCATGGTTGTGGGATACACATCAGAGGCTTGCCATTCATCTTAAAATGCAACCTGGAATCCTTTCTCTGACTCCCTGGGTGCCACACAGGTGGGTCCTGTCTGGTTGGGCCTGGCATCTCTCTCCAGTGCCCACACAGGCACCGCACTACAGTCCTTTTCGCTCGCTATGAGGTCACAGGCAGACCTACCTCACCCCGAAAACTGTTTAGCCATGCACAGCCTCTGACACATCCCCACTGACCTTTCTTCATCACTGATCATTCTTCTGGAAGTCTGCCCAGTTCCCTTGTCTTGCTTCTCACAGGTGTGTTGAGCATCATTTGCAAGGCTGGGTGATTATGTCCCTTCTTTTCCCCAGGTTAAATCAACCCAAAGGCAGGATCAGGGATCATGTTTGCCCATCTGTACCTGTCCCATGTTCAGCAAACAATACACTCTTATACAATGATTGTATCAATCAATGCTAGGTTTCATAGGATCTGAGGTACCCAGTACTGGTCCTTTTGTGAGCACTGTTAACTGGACCTCTGACAGAGCTCTGGCAGATCTGGGAGACTGTTCCACTCAGAGGTGTCACAGCTAACCATTGAGGTCAGCTGTGCCTTGCAATGAGCTGCTTTGTGTATCGCTTATTTGATACCCATAGTAAGCTTATGAATCAGGTTCTATTTTTAACCCCCATTTTCCTCAGCTAGAAACGTTCCTCTAAACAGAAAGATCAAGTAAGTTCCCCCAGAAGTCAGAGCAGTGCTGTGGTTTGAACTCTGCCTTCAGAGCCTGTACACTACACCACATATTTTCCTTCAGAAATGAGACAGAATAAAACTTAGAGAAAAATACAATAAACTTTTGTGGTTAAAAAGCTGCAATATGAATTATTTAAAAAATGGCTTTCTTCATAGATGCATATTTTATGGGGTTTTTACAAAGGTATTTCCTTAACAATAAAAAGTCTGTGTACAAATATTTTATTGTTTCTGGGAACAGCTTCTCGTGTGCCTTGTGCTCTTAACCTTTAGATGATGAGCCATTTGTCTTCTGGGGTTGCCTGGCTGGGGGCTGGGAACAAAGTGCCCCTCAGTGCTTTCTGCCTCTGCCCGGCAGGATCACTGTGCTTTGTCACATCCCCGCATTGTATCCCCGATTTCCAATCACCTTCCTGTTTAATCGCTTTTTGTTTTTGTCTTTTCATTTACCACGGGAGTCACCTTTCGCGGTCCCCTGATGTATTGGGGTGTGTGCCACACATGCCTTTAAGTGATGTGCTCTTAGCTGTGATTCCCCCCGATCATAGATCTTTTCATAATGTCTTAGAGCCTCTGCTAACATCAATCCAATTGTGAGACCAGCTGACCCTGGTGAATCCCAGAGTCCTGGTCTTTGCAAGACATCTGTTCTTTGCTGCTTGGAGAAGCCAGAAACTAGCAGTAGTATGCTGTAGCACTCTGGTTACCTTGGAGCTTGTGGTGTCCCCTCTTCCTCAGCTTTGGTCATCTTAGAACAAACGTTGCTTCTTCACTCAGTAATATGAGGCTATTATTTATTCAGGGAGCTTAATATACACTAAAGAAATATGTGAGTGTGAGGAATTTGGTTGAAATCTCCATGTTGGTATCACTTGGCTTGTATAATATAGTGAGCATGATAGACACTTTGGAAGTATAAGTCCCCGTTACATAGATTAGAAATATAGCTCTTGCAAACTCATGGCTCCATGTCCAATAGTTTTTTCGGATGGGATGGCTGACTTTGGTGATCACAGGCTCACCTTATCTAAAGGCTTGTCATATACAGAGCTCAGAAAATCATATGGACCAGGCAGTGTCACAACAGACTGCAGGTGGCAGGTGGAACACCGGCTCAGGCTTACTGGCACACTGGCCAGGATGTTGTGTATCTTCTAACTCTGAGATTACTGAGGTGAACTGGCCTGGATTTGCTGTACTTTGACATGGAAATCCAGAGGACTAACTCAGGATGAGCGACGTGAAGCGGGTTATGATAAGCCCATCAGGTACAGGCATGAGAAACAAAGGCGATACGTGGTCCTAAGCTCTGAAGACCTCACATCTAACAAGACCAGTGATTTCCAACCAATGGGTAGTGACCACTTTGGGAGTCATATAGCAGATATCCTATATATAAGATATTCATATTACAATTTATAACAGTAGCAAAATTACAGCTATGAAATAGCAACAAAATAATTTCATGGTTGGGGTTACCACACCATGAGGAATTGTGTTAAAAGGGTGGAGGAAGCATTAGGAACATTGAGAACCACTGAATTAGACAGTGCTGATCATGAGCCATGGGTCACAAAGTCACAAAAGCACTCTGCTGTCATTGCCCTGCCACCCACACTGGGACTAATGAACGATGTCACACATTTGAAAGTATCTAGTAACTAAGATATTTAGAGAAAAATATGCAAATATTGATAAAAAGATTCACAGTGTCCTATTGAACACATGGGTACCATCCAGCCTTCCATATAGTATATGTATCAGATAAAAACTACCATTATAGCAATTTGAAGCTATTAATAATTTACGCATCCAAGTAATATTTATGCAATTTTCTTTTACATTAAAGATATAGCCCAAGTTCCCTTAGACAAGTTCCAGTTAGCTCCATTCACCAAAGGTCACATGAAGCCCTGCTCCACAATTCTTTGCCCCTTTATAACATGAGGTGCATCTCAGAAATGTGTTTTCTAAATTAAGACTTATTTATTTTGTGTGTAAGTTTCTGTGGATGTATGAGTGTCTCTCTCCCCCCCACTCTGTGTGTGTGTGTGTGTGTGTGTGTGTGTGTGTGTGTGTGTTGGGGTGGTGTGTGTGTGTGTGTGTTGGGGTGGTGTGTGTGTGTATGTGTGTGTGTGTGTTGGGGTGGTGTGTGTGTATGTGTGTGTGTGTGTTGGGGTGGTGTGTGTGTGTGTTGGGGTGGTGTGTGTGTATGTGTGTGTGTGTGTGTTGGGGTGGTGTGTGTGTGTGTGTGTGTTGGGGTGGTGTGTGTGTGTGTTGGGGTGGTGTGTGTATGTGTGTGTGTGTTGGGGTGGTGTGTGTGTGTGTTGGGGTGGTGTGTGTGTGTGTTGGGGTGGTGTGTGTATGTGTGTGTGTTGGGGTGGTGTGTGTGTGTGTGTTGGGGTGTTGTATGTGTGTGTGTGTGTGTTGGGGTGGTGTGTGTGTGTATGTGTGTGTGTTGGGGTGGTGTGTGTGTGTATGTGTGTGTGTGTGTGTTGAGGTGGTGTGTGTGTGTGTGTGTGTGTGTGTGTGTGTGTGTGTGTGTTGGGGTGGTGTTCATGCACTTCTGCCTCTACATGCATTCGGAGGTCAGGAGGTGCAGGCTCCATGCATTGCATGCAGAGGCCAGGATACGGGCTCAGGTGTTCTCTATCACTCTCTATTCCTTTGAGACAGGGTCTTTCTATAAACCTGGGGCTGGTGTATTTTCAGAGTGTCTGGAAGCTAGCAATTCCTAGCAATCCTCCTGCCTCTTATTCTCATCAGAGCTAAGGATACAGGTGTGTGGCACTTATTACATGGGTGTTACATAGATGCTGGGATCCAAACTCCTGCTCTCTTGATCATGCAGTGTTCTTGTTTCATTCTGTTGCACCCACAAACACCATGGCTAGCAGAAACTCAGGAGGAAATGGGTTTATTTGGCTTACATTTACATATAGGTCACAATCCATTATTAGGAAAGTCAGGGAAGGGACTCAAGCAGGAACTGAAGCTGGCTGGTGCACTGTCTTATGCTCAGCTAACTCTCTTATAACTCAGAACCATGTATCTAGGGACAGTACAGCCCATAGTGGGATGGACTTTCCCATATCAATTAGTTGTCATGACTACGCCTGCATAGACATGTCCATCAATCATTATGATCAAGTAAATTCTTCATATTGAGATTCTCTCTTCCTACCTGACTTTAGGTGATGTCAAATTGACAATAAAAACTAACCAGGACATGTAGAAAACACTCTTCACTTTAGAGCCAGAAGAACTTTCATAATCTGTATTTATAGTAAATAATAATTATTATCAAATTAAAAAATATGTCCTAGGTTTGGATATGTGGCTCAATTGTAGAGTTTGAAAGACCCTAAGTTTTTCTCTGATCCGAAGAAAATACACAATACACTCATATATTCACCAATATAAGTAGATAATAAATAATAAGTAATATAACATATTATTAAAATAGTATATATTGCTATTTACCTTTTAATTTAGTAAAAAATATCTGCCTTTGGTATGTGTTCTAGACATGTATTACAGCTTGTCTCATATGTTTTGGTTAGTTTTCTTTTTTTTTATTTGAATGAACACTCTTTTAAGCAACCTCATAACCTGTGGTGGTTAACTTAAATTATCATCTTGTTATAACCTAGAATCACCTGTGTAGGCAGAGTTCCTCTGTGTCTCAGAAGTCACTTCCCAAATAATCACTCAGAGGCTTAATCTTAATTACAAATGCTCAGCCAATAGCTCAAACTTATTGCTAACTAACTCTTACATTTTAAAATAACCCATATTTCTTCTCTGCCCTTTGCCATATGGCCCATGACATGTTACTTCATTTTCTACATGTCCTACTTACTCTGCATCTGGTTGGTGTCTCCTCAGACTCTTCCCTTCTTCCCAGCATCCTCCTAGTCTTGTCCAATCTCTTCCCGCCCTGCTATAGGCCAGCCTGTTCTTTATTAACCAATGAGAGTAATACATATTCACAGTGTACAGAAGAATTATTCCACCTCACACTTAAGAAGAGAGTCTCAATGAGGGACAGTCTAGATGGGGTTGGCTTGTGAACATATCTGTAGAAGATGATATTAAGTTAATTGACTTGGGGATATACAGTCCACAGTTCGTGGCACCATTGCCTATGCAGGGGTTCTTGGACTACGTAAGAATGGAAACATTAAGCTGAGCACAAGCAAGCAAACAAGTAAGTCACATCTCTCTGTTCCTGACGGTGGATAAAATGTGGCTAGCCATTTTAAGTTCCTATCTTGACTTTCCTATGATGAAGGACTGTAATCTGAAATTGCAAGCTGAGATAATCCTATTCTTCCCAAAGTTCCTTTTGTTAAGTTATCTTAACATGACCACTACAAAATGAAACTAGAACAAGATGCCTAGTATGTATCTGTTTATCGACATGCAAGGATTTCTGTAGATAAGGCAAGAACATGTCTTGAGGCAGATGGCTCGGCCATGTTAAGGTCGAGAGACTATGCCAGATTCTGTGTCTATGTTAAATGCTACCCACCTGCAGCATATCCAAGCCTGTACTCAGATTATCTCCTGGCTTCCACCAAAGGTTAAATTTCTTTGTTTTCGCAGTCTGTTAAGTAGGGAAAGAAGGATTCATCTTGTCTTAGTAAGCATTTCTTCCACAAATGGTTGAGTTCATCATATGCCACTCTGTTTATATTGCTTCTTAAAAGGCTATGTTGTCCATATACAGAACCATTGTTATGATCAGCCTATTGATTGTCATCGTAAGACTGACCTGAAGATTTCTGCATGATTCCTGATAGACTCTTTTATCTGTTACTCGTGGCCCTGCCACAACAATCCCTTTTATGTTCCACTTTCCTTTTATGTTAGACAGAAGAAAGTAATGCTTTGGGAAATTATGGAACAGGCACACTGTCAGGGACACTGACTAGTGCTGACAGAAACTCCAGAGAGGGCACCTGGCCATCAGACTCCCTTCCCTCACACCCAAGGAGAAATGGGACCATTTCAAAAGAATGTGCAGTAAGTGGGCCGTTCAGATTTCTCTTTGCCGCTAACATCTAGAAGCAGTGGATAGATCAATGGGAATGCATCTGAGCTTTAATCGTTTATGACAACATTTTAAAGATACCAACAAGTTGCAATAATATGACTTTTTAAAGTGCTGAGATCTGAGAAACAGGATAAGCCTTTAAGTTGATCTAGCGTGTCTGCTGTGCGGGCAAACAGCTGCAGTGGAACACACTAAATCAACTTTCGATGTAAAATAGGCAGAAAAACATCCAGTTGCAACTTGGTAAGATAGATGCTCCAGGCAGAAGTGTCCTGTCGATGACACTGAGGATCTGGTCGGTGACTGCCAACACTGTACCAGAACCATCTGTGAGCCTTTAGGAAGCAAGTTCTGGAGCCCACTCCCGAGATTCGTGTTTAGACCACACCTCCTTTGTCAGGCTGAAAGTCTGTGACCTGCTGTCATCTGACTGCCCCTGTGTCACTGCGTGACTGCTGAATCAGTTGGTACGTAACTGACTCACTTTTCCAACCAATCAGCTTCTCCCAGTTCAACTACTAAACTTCTCATTTTCTCCCAGGTGTCCAGACCAGAGCCTTTGCTGCAGCTTCTATAGTGCAGTCCATTCTGGTGATGTTTTCAAGAACATCTTTTGACTCTGTCCTCCCTTTCCATCACCCGGCTTTGCATGCTTAAAAATCTGGTCCTGCGATTGTCTGTCAGGAGCCATACTGACCACGAGCTTGTTTCCTGGAAGTTCAGCTTGAATTGTGTCGCTAACTGCTCCAAAACATCCATCGTTTTCACATAATTCACATTTGCACCGCGAAGTTCAAGCTCTGTTCTTCAAAGCCTGACATTTGCTGCATGCATCTGAGCTGCGCTTTCAACATCGCTTCCCACCCCTCTGTGACATGTGCCCTTGGCCTTACCTGGTTGTGTGATGGCCGCCTAGTACATTTACTATTTCAGTTTTAATTTTTTATTTCTAGTTTGAATTTAATTTTTTCTTTGTGCCATAGTTGAGAACATTTATTTGATATCTCTGTGCTTTTCAAAGTGACTCTGTAAGTCTCCCTCACATTGCTTAAACAATATCTTATGTATTTTGATATATTTCACCTTCATTTGGTTCAAAGTCTTTTTCAATCATTCTTTTGGTTTCTTCTTTGAATCATAGTTTATTTAAAAGAATGTTCTTTCATTTTCCATATCTGGAGATTTTTCAGAGATCTTTCTGTTATTAATTTTTATTCAGTTCCATTATGGTCACAGAATATTCTTTGTTTGACTTGGATCTATTCATCCAAATTTATTGGGTCTTATTTTATGACATAAAATGCTGTTTATCTTGGAACATGCCCTAATGGTCTTGTGTGCATGAAAAGAATGTATCCAGCTGCCATTGGATGGACTGATCAAGACATGCAAGTTAGGTTGGCCTGATTCAGTGGTGTTTAGGTTTTCTATATGCAAACCGATATTTTCTGTTTGTTCCTTCAATTACTGAAAGAAGGATGGGAGGTTGCAACTTAAAATGTAAATTTGCCTTTCTCCTTGTAAGTTTGAGTTATTGCTCCTCCTGTTTCAAAGTTCTAATAGGCAAATAAACATTTAGGGTTGTTACATCCTCTTGACGAATTGCCCTTTTCATTTTAATTCAATTTTTGGTATAAAGCAGATCTGTTTGCATCATCCCTCACAGCTTTTCAACTTGTATCACGTGGCTCTATGTTACATAACTATAGTCCGTGGGCCAGTGGTGGCTTCCTTTGTTGAGGAATAGACACCTGAGACCCCATGTCTGCAATAACTACTCTTTCAGAGAGACCCCTGAGACAGAAGAGCTAAATGTTGTGATGAAAACCCCTTAGGAGAACAGCATTACTGAGCTCCTGTTCTGCTCTGTGCACAGTTGTACACCACCACCGTTACTGCTACTCTTACCAGCAACAACAGGATTCATGAACCCTCATTGTATTCGCCACCTATCAAGACAAGCGCTTTGCGCATGCAGTGTCATCTAGTTTTGGTGACAACTCTGTATACTACAACTTCATTAATTCCACTTTTACATCTAGAAAACTTGAAGCTCATTGGATCGAATGGGCTGGCCTAGAGCCATGAGGTTTACAAGCCAGCTCCACAGGTATAATTCTAAGAATGGGCCTTCAGCATTTTATCTCCTCCTATTCTACCCAACACTCTCCTACTGCCTGGAAAGACTTTGAAGATGTAATCAAGGCTCCCAAACAGCTAGCTTTAGACAGGGCATGTAGGACTGCCCAGGTAGACCCATGGTAGTCACAGAATTTCACAGGAATAGAGGAAGAAAGTGGAATAAAGCATCTATTACATTAGGCAGAAGAACAGAATTATTGACACAAACCTTATTTTTATGCTTACCTAAAGCAGTTGAAAATATATGCCATGTGTTATCATATGGTACCTCCAGGGTGTCCTTGGCTTACAGTTATGCAGTGCTTTCCAATCACTGAAGTTTTATGAACAGCTGAAGAAGAAGCTATCAGCCTCTTAAGCAGTATCATCGCTCCTTCCTGTTTGCTAACTTGTTCACGCCCTGTTACCCCAATCAGGAAGTTTCCCTAAATGTCTAGTTCACAGTTTTGGAAAGCCCTATCATGGATGTTTTGAGCTACATTCTGCCAATATATTTCCTCTCCCATGCTACACAGTCCCATTGCTCTTGGGAGTATCTTCTGTTGGAGTGGACAGAAGGTCTTGAAGATCATTACAACCATTAGAACTCTTCAACAGAAAGATGCCTATGTCAAGTGAAGCAGCAATCTGGGAGCC
This sequence comes from Microtus oregoni, assembly GCF_018167655.1. Lineage (NCBI taxonomy): Eukaryota > Metazoa > Chordata > Mammalia > Rodentia > Cricetidae > Microtus > Microtus oregoni. Next base: position 1,834,619 of record NW_024543976.1, read on the forward strand.
TGGGTTGTCTGAGCTAGGTCCTCTGCATATGTATTATGGTTGTATACCTTGGTGTTCTTGTGGGATTCCTAACAGTGGGAGCAAGGACTGTCTCTGTCTTTTTTGCCTTGTTTTTGGGATCCTTTCCCTCCTACTAGGTTGTCACACTGGCCTTAATATGAGGTTATGTGTCTAGTCTTATTGTAACTTGTTATGCCATGTTTGGTTGATGTTCCTGATCTTCTTTTCTTTTTTTCTTTGATTTTATTGAGCTCTATGTTATTCTCTGCTCTCCTCCCTGCTTCTCGCCACCCATTCAACCCTCTCCCATGGTCCCCATGCTCCCAATTTATTCAGGAGATCTTATCTTTTTCTACTTCCTATGTAGATTAGATTCATCTATGTTTCTCTTAGGGTCCTCATTGTTTGTCAGGAGCCAATTTCCTCGTAAAATCATTGCAGGAACCATCACCCTGGGGAGTCTGCAGAGAACCCCACACCCTTAATTGTGTTAGGAATCGTTCTATTGACAGAGCCTACCCCACAGCCAAATTGGCTGTTTATGGAGAGCTATCTGTTAGCGGAACCCACACCACATTCCAAACTATCTAGGGATCTAGGGGTGTCAACTCGTGACTTCTTGGCCTACAGTGACCTGACCAAAGATAACCTCCTGCCTACGTGACCAACTCGGACCATGTGACCAACGTGAACCACACGGCAAGAGCCCAGGCCCCTGTGCCCATCCCCCAACTCTTTACACTATAAAAGTTGTACCCCGTCTCTAATAAACGAAGGCTCTGACAAACTTAGCATGGCCTCCTTCCTGTCTCCTAGCTCATATCTTACAGGTAGTGCCTCTCCGGGACCCTGGAATAACTGACTGCCGGGTGGGTTACAACCCCTAGACTGAGTAGCCCCCCAAAGGCAATCTGAAAATCCAAATGTATCTCTTTTACATCTAGGATAAATGAGACATCCTCCTTTTAAATATCCATGAATACCACAAAATATCTTGGAGTAACTTTAAGCAAGCAGGACAGAAGTTTTGGGTCCTGTCATCTCTGCTTGTGAAGGCGGAAATGTTTTTTATTTTTAACCATTATCACTTGTTAGAGTATAACTCTGGCCCTTGATAAATTTAAGAGGCCTGAGGCCTGAGTCTCAGCAGTCCACCCTGAAGCCACCCTGGCAGCAGGAAAGGACCTCAAGCTGAAACAATACGACTCCCACCCAAGAGCGGGCCGTACAAAAGGAAAAACTTGTATAAGAACTTTAAATCTTGAAAGATCCCCTACTTTCTTGGGAAAGCAGAAGAAACACAGCAAAAATGACAATTTCACTGAAAGCAATCTACAGATTCAGTGTAAATGTCCATTAAAAATTATAGCAACATTCCTCACAGAACTCACATATAGATTTTAATGTAAATGTTCATTAAAATTATAGCAAAACTTTTCACAGAACTCAAAAGAACAATATAGAACTCAAAAGAACAATCCCCAACCTTATACGAAAGAAATAAAAACTCAGGATAGCCTAAACAATTCTAAAAATCCTCTGAATATATCACAATCTTTGATTTTAAAACTTTTTTACAGAAACACAGTACTGAAATTAATCTACCTTAGATATAAACTTATACACCTACAAACTAAAGATTTTTGACCAAGAAGCAAGATTTTTAAAATGGAAAAGAAGCATATTTAATATCCTGAATGAAGCTGCAGCTTTTTGAGTCTAGATTTCTGTATAGCAAACCTGCCTGTCAGCTTTCGCTCCATATGGCAGGGGTTTAAAGACATAGGCTCTCTAGCCCTAGCAGCCAGCCTGCTTGGCAGGCGTAGCTGTGTGGATTGTACCCTAACTTCTCGCATCTCGAGGGACTCCCTTTTGAGTCCGCAAGCAAACACATAAGGCAAACACATAAATTTCTGTTTTTGACTCTTACTCCTCTCTCCCCGAGTGATTGATTAAATTCCTGTATGAATTTCTCTTCCTTTGAAAGTCTCATATCTTTTTGGACGACAGTGATCCTGCGCCTACCTCATTCTGCAGATGTGTCCGAGTTCTACAGCCACAGAATCTTCTTTTTTCTTCTTGTTGTTGTCCCGGGACTGCGCGTCATCGTCCGATAGTTGACCGTGCTCCGAGTCGCTGGTTCGGGCGCCATTGTTGATTGCCTTTGGGGGGCTACTCAGTCTAGGGGTTGTAACCCACCCGGCAGTCAGTTATTCCAGGGTCCCGGAGAGGCACTCCCTGTAAGATATGAGCTAGGAGACAGGAAGGAGGCCATGCTAAGTTTGTCAGAGCCTCCGTTTATTAGAGACGGGGTACAACTTTTATAGTGTAAAGAGTTGGGGGATGGGCACAGGGGCCTGGGCTCTTGCCGTGTGGTTCACGTTGGTCACATGGTCCGAGTTGGTCACGTAGGCAGGAGGTATCAGCTTGCATTACCACTAGCAATGCAGGAGTGTTCCCTTTACCCCACAACCTCTCCAGCTGATAAGTTGTCATCAGTGTTTTTGATCTTGGCCATTTTTAGAAGTATAAGATGGAATCTCAGAGTTGTTTTGATTTGCATTTCTCTGATGGCTAGGGATGTTGAGCATTTCCTTAAGTGTCTTTCAGCCATTTTAGATTTCTCTGTTGAGAGTTCTCTGTTTAGATCTGTGCTCCATTTTTTTTATAGGATTATTTGTTCTTTTGATGACCAATTTCTTGAGTTCTTTGTATATTTTGGACATCAGCCCTCTGTCCAATGTGGTGTTGGTGAAGATCTTTTCCCATTCTGTAGGCTGTCGTTTTGTCTTGTTGACTGTGTCCTTGCTTTGATGTCCCTGATCTCTTCTGAAGGGAAATAGAGGAGGAGTGGATCTGGGGCAGAAGGGAGGTGGGAGGAGGCACTGGAAGGAGAGGAGGGAGGGAAAACTGCAGCCAGGACGTAACATGTGAGAAGAATAAGTAAATTGAAGCAGAAAGAAAGATGCCTCTGTCTAGGTCAATACTGCTATTGGCTGGAGATTCATCTTCTCAATCAGATGCAGACCCCTGGAAAGGGATGTAACTCCAAGGCTCCAGGACTGGCACAGTCAGCTCTGAGTGGGATGGCCAGGGTTTACCAGCAGGTCATAAAAGGGGGGACATTGGCATAAAAGCCAGGAGTGAAAACATTAGTTTTCAAGTGATTCATCTTTTATACATTTCGCTGGAAGCAATTAGATGGATTAGATATTCATGGAAATATTTTTGTCTTCACTGAACTTATTGCTTGTTGGGAGTTATGATTTAAAATCATTTCAAAAGAGATACATATTTTAACAAGGCAAAGGCATTTGTTCCTTCCCATACAGCCGGGCCACTGAGTGACATAGCACACCGGAACTTGTGACCTGGCAGTGGACAGTGGCAGGAGATCAAACTTCTGGCAAGATGGTGTGTCTGACTGTTAAAATTACAGGAGCAACATAAAACCTCTGGGTCTGGATGTCCTTTGTTTAGACCTTTTTCCTTTTTCTTTTTTTCCTGTTCCTTTTGCTTGAGGATGAAAAGAAAGTAAACCCCATTTGAAAACTGTTTAACTCACTTTTGGCACTGAAGTTTGTAGCTCTGGAAACCAAATGATTTGGCTCTTCTAACCCCGGCCTAATGTGGTGTCAAGTGGTGTGAGCGCTAAGGGTAACAAGGCAGTAGGGTATTATTGGACACAGAAGGAAACAAGCTGTGTCCCTTCACTTCACAGTGTGCTATGGCTGCACCAAGTAACAAACAAAAAACACGGAGAAGATAGGAGCTAGGGCAGAAGGAAATGGTAGTCTGCTTGACCCAAAGTTAAATCTGGTCTCTTGATTGACGCAGACAGCTCTCTTGCCGAGTCTTCCTGTGCTTCAGATGCTCAATGAGGGGTTCTCAATGGTGGACACTTGGAGTTTCTGTGACGCCAAGGGACTTTCATGGCAAAACAAGATGCTATTTGTCTAGTGCATTCGTCATCACTGTGATTGTCACTGCCTTAGAGTTTATAATAAAAGGCTGTCAATCTCACCTCAACATGTATGGAATGGCACACACTGCTAATTACACGACAGTTACGCTCAGTCTATGTCTTTTTAGCATCCTGTGTAATGAAATGGGGTTAAATTTGAGTCACTGTCACGTACTTAAATAGGACATCCATGCCCCATGCAGAGATCATTGGATCACCACAGTGCAACTAGCTTTCAAAGAACATCTAATGAATGTTAAATATTTAGACAAATCCGACCTAAAAGTTCCAATGAAATAAAAAGTTAAGTTGCTATTTTTTTTAAACCAGTGTTAAAAGTAAAAGCTTTAAGTAAATGTTAGCAGTTTTGAAACTTGGAAGAGCTATGCAAGAACTTTTCAGTATTTAAGAATTTATGATGAGATTTGTCGTACAAATAACAATTCGGTATTTTAAAATAACATGTAATGAAATGTAGATGCATTTATGAAATGAACATTAATCTTTGGAATGGTGTTCTCCTGATGCTGAAGCCATGATGAAACACAGTCATGTAGATATGTCTCAAGTCTCATTCTAAGTCAAAGACAGATTCACGACTTTTGATGGACTGGTAATATTTAATTGCTTTGTTTACAGCTTGTTCATTGCTGTTGAACTGCAGGAATCATCTGTCAGATTTGGGCTTGAAGAATATCTCTTATAGTTGGGAAGATTTATTGAATTAATCTTATTTCCCAAAATATACTACAAATCTCCACGAGGCTGGAGTTTCTTCGTATATTTTATCCTAAGCAGGATGTCCTCAACTCTCTGCATCTTGAAAGCACACATCCGTGGATTTAACTGAGGGATCAATAGAGAAATTTACAAAGAAAGCAAATGTGTAGTGGCAATCTGGAGATGGAGGCAGGAGAATTACAAGGTCAGCCCGGGTTAAATAGTGAGTTCTAGATAAGCCTTGCTACAGTTCAAGACTGTCTCAAAAGCAAAAATAAAACAAAATATATACATACTGAGCACGTATGAATGATTTACATAGCGTTTAGATTGCATTGAGCATTAGCTAAGGAAGAAATAAAGTATAGGAGAAAGAATATGTATACCTTTAAATACCATGCCAATTTATAGAAGAGGCTTCAATAGCTTTGCATTTGGATAGTACTGAAAGTTCTAGAACTAATCCCCTGTAGATAACAAAGTTCAACTCTATTGCCATCTACTGACTGGGTACAGATATGAGTCCAGTTTCTCCTCTTTGTGCTTGGTGGCTGCACAGAGAAGGAACACCCCAGGTGGTCTTGAGGAGTGATGTGACCGAAGAGTTGGGAGGGCAAAGCAGCCAAACTTCACAGGGAAGGAGTATTTAGGAAAAGGAGCTGCACGTGGTGCCACTAGACACATTCATCCTGAAGGTCTGCTCAGTCCTAACAAGTGGATGCGTGTAGGGAATAGACACCTGACTCTGAGCTTTCTATTCAGCACCAACCACTATGTGCATACAGGGACCTACTCAAGATTAGGAAAGAACCACCCACAAAAGGAAAGAGGAAATCCAGGCGGAGCTCACAGCAGGTGGAAGCACTTCCTGTTCTCAGTAGCCAGAGTGAAACACCTCATAACTCATGAATTTGGATAGAGTTCTCAGAAGTCCACATGGAAGACTTTTGCCAAGATAGACCATATTCTGGGCCATGAAACAAATTTCCCAAATTTTGAAAGATCTAAGTTATGAGAAACATGATTTTGGAAAGTAAGTTGACAGTCAATAGCAGGAAAAAAAAGTCTGGAAAATCCCTCAAATATTGGAAGCTAAGTAGTATAATAAATAGCCTGCGGCAAGAAGGGGAGGGGAGGGAATAGGAAGCATTTTAAATCGAACGAAAGTTGACAACCATCTATTCAGACTCAAAAGGGTAAAACGGAAGGTGTGTAACATTCCCATGCTCCCAATTTACTCGGGAGATCTTGTCTTTTTCTATGTCCCATGTAGATTAGATCCATGTAAGTCTCTCTTGGGGTCCTCTTTGTTGTCTAGGTTCTCTGAGATTGTGAATTATAGCATGGAGTTTTCCTTCTAGTACTTTGTGTAGGGCTGGTATTGGTTAAATCTGATTCTGTCATGGAATATCTTGTTTTGTTCATCTATGGTGTTTGAAAGTTTTGCTGGGTATTGTAGTCTTGGCTGGTATCCATGGTCTCTTAATGGCTGCATAGCACTTGACCAGGACCTTCAGGCTTTGTTTCCATTGAGAAGTCAGGTGTAATTCTGATAGGTCTGCTTATATATTTTACTTGGCCTTTTCCTTTGCAGCTCTTACTATTCTTTCCTTATTCTGTATGTTAGTGTTTTGATCTTTTTTTTTTTTTGATCCAGTCTATTTGGTGTTCTGTAAGCTTCTTGTATCTTCACATGCATATCTTTATTTAGGTTGGGAAAGTTTTCTATGATTTTGTTAAATATATTTTCTGTGCTTTTGAGTTGGATTTCTTCTTCTTCTATCCATATTTTTCTTAAGTTTGGTCTTTTCATGGTGCCCCATATTTCCTGGATATTTTGTGTTAAGTTGTTGATAGATTTAATGTTTCCTTTTACTGATGAGTCCATTTTCTCTATTGTATTTTCAGCATTTGAGATTCTCTTTTCCATCTCTTGTATTCTGCTGTTTATGCTTACATTTGTGGTTCCCAATCATTTTCTCATAATTTCTGTTTCCAGAATTCTCTCAGCTTATGTTTTCTTTATTGTTTCTATTTTTGTTTTCAAGTCTTGAATCATTTCTTTCATCTGTTTGATTTCTTTTTCTTGGTTTTCTTTAAGGGATTTGTTGATTTCTTCCAAATTTTTGTTTGTCTTTTCCTCCGTTTCTTTGAGGGAATTTTTCATTCCTTTTTAAGGGCCTCAAACATTCTCCTAAAATTATTTTTTAGGTCATTTTCTTCTGCTTCATCTATATTAGGGTGTTTAAGTCTTGTTGTTGTACAGTCACTTTTTGTTGGTGTCATGTTGCTCTTTGTGGTGTTGAGTGTGTTCTTACCTTGTCTACCCACCTTTTCCTCTGATTAGTATAGTTGGGGCTGTGTTTCTGATGATCAGTCTTCTAGGTGCCAGTGGATCCAAGGCTCAGATGGTTGCTCCTTGTGGTACAGTCAGGGCCATAGTTCCAGTCACCCCAGAGGTCAGTCAGTACTCTTGGAGGTTACTTGGCACTCCTGGGAGTCACTCTGTAATCCCAGGGTTCATTTGGGCCTGCTTCCATGGAGGTTACTGGCTCAGTTGGTTTTCAAAGAGGTTCCTAGCTCAGGCCAGGTCCTGGAGAGGTCTCTGACTTGGGCCTGCTCCCTAGGTGGTCACTCCCTTGTACCTGCTCTTGTAGAGGTTGCTGCCTAGGGCTTGCTCTGGGGCAGGTTGCTAATTCAGGCCTTCTCCAGTAGAGGTCACTGGCTCAGGAATGTTCCCATGGATTTCCCTGGCTCAGGCCTGCTCTCTCAGAGGTCCCTGGCTTGGGCCAGGTCCTGCAGAAGTCTCTGGCTTGGGGCTGCTCCCTTGGTGGCCACTCCCTAGTACCTGCTCCTGTGGAGGTACTTGCAAGGCCTACTCTGGCAGAGGTTGCTGACTCTGGCTTGCTCCCCTGGTGGTCACTCCTTTATAGCTGCTCTGCTCTTGTGGAGGCTGCTGCCTCAGGCCTGCTCTGGTGGAAGTCACTGGCCTTCTTCAGTGGATGTTGTTGGCTTGGGCCCACTCCTGCAAAGGTCCCTGGTTTGGGCCCAGTCTCGCATAGGTCCCACATAGAAATATTTCTAATCAGCCACTCATCTGCCAATTTCATCAAATTTTAAGAGAGAAATAATAATCATAGACAAAATCTTTACAAATTTAAATTCAAATGTTATTTTCTACATCCTTGTATAATACCAGTATTACTCTTTTTAAAGAGTGTGTGTACATGTATGCCATGTGTGTACAATTATATACCATGTGTATACCAGTGTATGCCATGTGTGTACAATTATATACCATGTGTATACCAGTGTATGCCATGTGTGTAACTGTGCCAAAGTAAGCCAGAAGAAGGTATTGGCTCCCATGAAGCTGGAGCTATAGGCAGTTGTGAGTTGATATCCTTGAGTTCTAGAAACTTGATGAGCATTAGGCACTCTTAACCAATGAACAATGTCTTCAGCCCCAAACGGTTTTTCTTTGATTTATAAACCAAGTCATTAAAATAAATAATTATAGACAAATATCCTTCACCGATATAAATGCAAAAGATGGGAGGAAAGGTAGGTGGGGATCTTGGAAAAGCTTGGGGAGGAAGAAACCATAATCAGAATATATTTTATGGAAAAATATGCTTTTAATAAAAAAGAAACTTATCAAAATTCTACTAAACCAGATTCAACTATATATAACACAATAGTACAGACCACAGGTATTTGTATGCATGGAGAATTATCTGAAAAATGTTTGTATGAATTATATACTAAAAACTTCAAAATCATCGCTGCGAAAAAATAATGACGTAAATGTATGGGTAAACCAGTAAACTCCAGATTCAGTATGGCTCAGACATCAATTATTCCTAATCAAATCTATAAATTCAATGCAATCCTGGCCAGAATACTTATTAGTAGAAACAAAATAGCTAATTTTAAAATTTATGTGTACAGGCAAAATTCTAGGACAATTTTTTTTAAAAGAGGAACAAAACTGAGAACTTAAACTGCTTCACTTAAAAACTGATAAAAAGCCATAGTAATTAATTTGCTAGACGATAGATTAGCAGAATTGAATAGTAAAATCACTGTGTATGTATTCAATTGATTTTTAATAAAAATTGAAGAACTCTAGCAATTTGACATCAAAATAACAAATAATCAAATAAAAAATGGGGGTATAAACCTAAACAGAGAACTCTCAACAGACAAATATCAAATGGCTGAAAAACACTTAAGGAAATGCTGAACATGCTTAGCTATCAGAGAAATGCAAATTAAAACAACTTTGAGATTCCATCTTATGCCTGTCAGAATGACCAAAATCAAAACAGTGATGACAGCTTATGCTGGAGAGAATAAGGGTACTATTGCTGGTGGGAGTACAAAGTTGTACAGCCACTTTAGAAATCAGTATGACAATTTCTCAGAAAATTAGGAAATAATCTACCTCAAGACCCAGCAATACCACTTTTGGGTGTATAGCCAAAGGATGCTCAGTCATACCACAAAGACCTATGCTCAACTATGTTCATAGCAGTATTATTTGTAATAGTCAGAATCTGGAAACAACCTAGCTGGCCCTCAGGCAAAGAATGGATAATGAAAATGTGGTATATTTATACAATGGTGTACTACACAGTGGTAAAAAAAACAATGGCATCTTGAAATCTGCAGGCAAATGGATGGATCTAGAAAAAAAACCATATTGAGTGAGGTAACCCATACCCAGAAAGACAAATATAATATGTACTCACTCATAAATGTCTTTTAGACATAAAGCAAAACAAAACAAGACAAAAAACAGCCTACAGTCCACAACCCCAGAGAACCTAGACAATACAGAGAACCCTAAGAGGCATACATGGGCCTGCATGGAAAGTAGAAAAAGACAAGATCTCCTAGTAAATTTGGAGTGTAGGGGTCATGGCAGAGGGTAGAAGGGGAGAGGGGAGGAAAGGAGGAGAGCGAAGCAAAATGTATAGCACAATAAAAATAATTTTAAAAAATCACAAAAGCAGTTATTTGAGAAAAGAACAGTTTACTTGACAAATGGTGCTAGAAAAAATTCTATATCTTCATAAAAAACTGTTATATCCAATCATATACTAAACAAATATTAACCCAAAATGAATGATGGACATCTCTGAAGATAAAACAAAGGTTAGCCATGAGACTTCCACTTAGGCAGGGGTTTTTGTAAGCATAGGTCACTGTCTTTGGGGTAAATGCTTAGGAAGATGTCTGGCAGCTCATATGTTATAGTTAATTTTAAAGAATAATCTCATTATAGCATAAACATAGAACTTATGCTGCACAGTGGTTTGTGTCACTTGACTAAAGCACCGAGGTTTGCCTTTGGTGGTATGCCGCAGTTCTCTGCTGGAGTTCTGTGGTCTGCAGGGCCCACTCTCAAGTCTTCAACAAAGCACAATTCATGCTGGCCTCAAAGGAAGCTTCCTTTGATGGATCTAGAGCCATGCAGATGGAGAATCCAAACAAAAGAAGAATCTAAGTTGCAAACACCTCCAGTTTAGAAGAACCAGGGATCACTCCTGTTCCCGTTAAGGAGACAGGAATTTTCATCAGATTTCATATCTCCTGATGTGCGATTCCCCTCTGTATGCTGTGAATACAATTACTGAATAAAGAAACTGCTTTGGACCTATAGCAGGGCAGAATTTAGCTAGGCGGGGAAAGCTAGGTTGAATGCTGGGAGAAAGAAGGGCCGAAGGAGAAGCCATGTAGCCCCGCAGGAGACAGATGCTAAGAAGTTTACCCAGTAAGCCACTGCCACGTGGTGATACACAGATTAATGGAGATGGGTTAAATTAATATGTAAGAGTTAGCCATTAAGAAGCTAAAGCTAATGATCCAAGCAGTGTTTTAATTAATACAGTTTCTGTATGAATATTTTGGGGCTGAGCAGCTGGGAACCAACAAGCGGCTCTTCTTACAACAGTCTCCAAAATACCACAGAATAGGAGCTCAAGAGTACTGTGTGATGGTTTATTCTTTTGGCTTTTTGAGGGGCCCACCACCCAGCTCCCAAATAAATCACATACAGAGGCTTATTATTATTTATGAATAATAAATTAGGAAATAATTAACTTGGCTTGTTTCTTGCCAGCTTTTCTTAACTGAAATCCCAACTACCTTTTGCTTCTGGGCTTTCATCTTTCTCTATTTCTACATACCTTTCTTTCCTTCTTACTCTGTGACTGGCTAGGTGGCTAGATGGTTGGCCCCTGATATCCTCCTCTCCTTGTTCTCTTGCTCCTTGATCTATTCTGCCCAGATTTCTCATTCTATTTATACTCTCTGCCTGCTAGTCCCACCTACCCTTGATCCTGCCTTGCTATTGGCAGTTCAACTATTTATTAGGAGCGTCAGGTGCTTTAGACAGGCACAGTAACACAACGTTAAACAAATGCAGTGGAAACAAAAGTCATGCACCTGAAAATAATATTCCCCAAGAGTTCAAAATTACTGAGAGGCTGAGATAAACAACCACAAGGGCTGAAAAGATGACTGTCTCAGTTCTGAAGAGTGTTTGTTCCTCTAGACTACCCAGGCTCAATTCCCAGCACCTGTTTGGGTGTGGTGGCATATTCTTTAATTCTTGCACTCAGGAGGCTGAGGCAGGTGGATCTCCTTGAGTTTGAGACCAGTCTGATGTGCATAGTGAGTTTCAGGTCAGTCAAGACTACATAAAGAGACCCTGTCTCTGAAAAACAAACATCAATAATAGAAGATATATAAATTCTACTCTCTCTAGAATTAAAATTAGAGATGACAGCAATGAAAGATTTAGCGCACATCACAACAGTCTGAATTCCAGAAAAGGAAAGAAAAAGACTACAGGGCTGTAAAAGTATTTAAATTAATAGTGGCAGCAAGCTGACAAAATTATTCAAAAGATATAATTTATATGTAGCCTATAGATTTAAGGAACTTAATGAAACCAACATAAGATAATTCTTGAGACAGCTACATGAAAATATAACATAACTAAACTTCTGGAAAACTCAAAAGAAGGCAGAGAAAATGACATGCTAGTAAGAGATCAGCAACGTGGGTGGGAGTGGCTAGCACACTGGAGAGAGAGAGTCCAAAAAGAGTTGGCAAGTATGTCTCAAGGGATACCAGGAGGTCCTGCCAACTGTACATTCTGGACCCAGGTCTGTGGTTTGCATGCTTCTTCACCCTCAAAGACCCGTGTCCTAGATACTTGGTCTCCACGGTGGATGTATGGAGAAGGTGGGACCTCATGGAAGGTTGTCAGGTGGAGAACAGCATTCATAAGGGTATCAGCGCTTTCTCAGTAGTGTGGGTTAGTTTTGGAAAGTTCTCATGAGAGTGGTTGTCATAAAGTGAGGGATCTTGGGCGTGGTGTATTCTCCAAATTTCCAGTTTCTTTACATCTTTCCCATTGTAGTGCAGTTCACCAGGAGGTGCTCTCTAGAAGCCAAACAGATGCAGCTATTTAACCTTAGAGTCTTAGCTTCTAAAACAGAGAACTTAGTGAACCTCTTTTTAAAAAATAAACCTTGAGCTTCAGGTATGCGTTTATAGTAACATAGATGAATACAACCAGCAATGTTATCCTTAATGAACTGAGGGGAAAAAAAGACATTTTCAGACAAAGTCAAGGTAAGAGAATTTTTTAGTAACCGATCTAACCAAATTTTTCGTAACTGATCTATCTAGTTTGAGCACAAACATATGTAAGAAGTCATAGAGTCTCAAGAGGGGAGAAAATAGGACATAAGAAAACAGTGGTAAATGCAATGGAAAGTACTACTTGTGGGTTTCTGAGCCAGGTTTGAGGATTGGAGCACAGATTACAATGGTATTTTACATTGGGCTTGCAATATAGAGTGGGGTTATTTGAAACAAGCTGAGCGTACTTTGAAACTTGGGAAAGCACTGGGAATGAAGTAGACATGAGGTTTCAACCCTTCATTCAAGAATGGGAAGGCACCAGTGCCTAAAACCTGCAGTAAGTTCTCTGCCACCCACAGAGAAACCAATAAGGAAATAGTACAAGCAATCCACTGTGAGCCAGTGAAACAGGAGGGAATCTTTCAAGACACAAGAAGCCACAAAAACCAGGACAAAACAGGACATAGAAACAAACAGGAAATAACAAGTGAGATTGAGCACATATATTTCACACATCCATCACCACTCCAAGCAAGTCAGGAGGATGACAGATCAACACAGCACATTAAAAGCATCCCATAGCCAAAGTCTTGCTGTGTACACTGTAGCTACTTTGCCACCACTTAGGGAGTCTGAAAGCCAGTGAAAAGATGTACAAGTAGTTCGACAGATGTGTGCGAAGGATTTCTCCACCCCAAGTCACAGAATACACAGAGTTTTATGTACCTGAGATAGTCATCATGGGAGCTTATAGCCCAGAACCTAAACTGAATTTCACCGACTCAGACAAGAGTTAATGTTTCCCAAGGGGGGTATTTGCTGGGCTCCATGTAGTAGTGTGGAGGGATGGAAATGTTGGTAGAAGAGTTAATGTTTTAAGGGTCCTTGGTTAGGCAAGAGGATGAAAAGGGTGATTCATCAGAAAGGAGTAAGGCAAGGATGTTGGTATTCAGCTGGCACGTCCGTGAATGGTGTGCAAATGTGTGCCAAAGGCACATTTAGTTAGGAGAGGAAGCAGAGAAAGTAAGTACCATAGGCAAGGAAAGTTCTAGAAAGAATGGGGAGGGGTCTAAATAGGAAAGGAGGAAACGATGTGAACCCAGGCATGGAAATGATTTAGTATGTGAATGTGTCAGGACTGATGTCAAGAAGCTTGGGAAGCTGGGTACCTTGTGTCTTACAGTGGCTACTCATGGATGTGATGGTTCAGAAAAGTTTGAGACCTAAAGTAAGGTCCTAGTAAGTGACAGAGATGGACACATTCCACACATTGGAAGGTCCAATATATGATAGCCTCATGGTTTTCTATTACACCTCAGAACAAAATTCTTCCTAAAATAAGATCACCTGTATTTAATACAATCCTCACAGAAGACATCAATGCTCAGGGAGTTATTACTAAAAACTGAACTGAAAATATAGGATGAACTTTGTGAACATGGTGTCTGAAAGCCACAAATATTACTTGATCTAAAAAGAATCATTGCATAGAGATACTAGTTCTAAAAATGTATTTCAAAAATTCTGTATACAGATTTATTCAGCATGCATATATTCTACGTGCAGATTTCAGTTTCAAGGTCAAGGTGATAATGAAGCTTTGTTTACCCGTGGCTTTGCCAGTCCTTCTATAACAGATTAGCAGGTGACTTGAATTAAAGACAAACATTACAGACATGTTATCATCAGTTTCTTTTCCTGTTGCTGTGATATGATGAAAGCAACTTTCAGGAACAGGGAGGAAGGGTTTATTTTATTTCACAGATAGAGTCTATAATTCATCATGGCAAGGAGCATATGGTGGTAGGAACTTGCAGAAGCAGCTTGTCACAATGCATTCACAGTCAGGATGCAGTGAGCAATGGATGCTTGTACACATCTCATTTTCTTCTCTTTATATTGCACAGAATTCCAAACCAAGGGAGTGATACCACCTGCGGTAGGAAGATCCTTTCACCCCAGTTAACCTAATCAAGATAAGTCCTCATAGATATGTCCAAAGGCCCATCTCTCAGATGTCTCTAGATTTTATTAAGTTCACAGTTGAGATGAATCATCACAATGACAAAGTTTAGGATGTCTGAAGATGGGGATGTGTTGCTCAGTTGGTAGAGTGGTTGCCTAGCATGCAGGAAGTTCAGAGTTTAGCCTACAATGTTGCATAAAATTAGGCATGATTATAATCCCTGAATTCAGGGAGTGTGTTAGAAGGGTACAAAGTTCAAGATTATTGTAGATGAAGACTGCTTGTTTGTTCCCACCCTCCCAGACCTGAATAATCACACAGAAACTATATTAATTACAACACTGTTTGGCCTGTTAGCTCAGGCTTCTTATTAACTAACTCTTACATCTTAAATTAACCCATTTCTATTAATCTGTGTATCAGCACGAGGCTGTAGCTTACTGGTAAGAATCTGGCATCTGTCTCCTTTGGCAACTATATGTCATCTCTCTGACTTTTCCTACTCTTTCTCTAATCTCTTCCAGCCTGACTATATTCTGCTCTGCTATAGGCCAAAGCAGCTTCTTTATTAACCAATGGTAGTAAAATATATTCATAGCATACAGAGGGGAATTCCACATCAGGTCATGCCAGTTGTATGAAACCTTGCTTCAAAAAAATGTTTGTTATGATTGATGTCTAAGTTCCATCCCAGAGAGAGAGAGAGAGAGAGAGAGAGAGAGAGAGAGAGAGAGAGAGATTTCCTCATCGTGGTGTATTATTGTTAGCCCTATGCAGTGTTGTGGCTGCTGACAAGGCTGCATTTAGCTCTTTTATCCTTCTCATCTTTATCTCGAGTTACTGCAGTTGAGCTTTGGACTTGAGCACTAAAAGCCTCTTTCTTTATTTTTTCATAATTACCTTATAATGTAGTATTATTTCTTTCCCAACAAGATGAGGTAAGCAGTGACTTCCGACCATAATTATCTCTCTGTTGCAAACATTTTGGAAGTAGGTATTAGAGAGGAGTAAGATCTGCTTTCCTAATGCCTTCAGTGTCTGTAGATCCTACAGATTCAGTGCCAAAGGTGTGGATGCCAAGACCTCCTCTCCCCTCCCATCACACAAAGGTGTGGATGCCAAGACCTCCTCTCCCCTCCCATCACACAAAGGTGTGGACCCCAGACCTTCTCTCCCCTCCCATCATACAAAGGCGTGAATCCCAAGACCTTCTCTCCCCTCCCATTACACAAAGGTGTGTATTCCAGGACCTTCTCTCCCCTCCCATCACACAAAGGTGTGGATTTCAGGACCTTCTCTCCCCTCCCATCACACAAAGATATGGACCCCAGACCTTCTCTCCCCTCCCATCATACAAAGGTGTGGATCCCAGAACCTCCTTTCCCCTCCCATCATACAAAGGTGTGGATTCCAGGACCTTCTCTCCCCTCCCATCATACAAAGGTGTGGATTCCAGGACCTTCTCTCCCCTCCCATCAAACAAAGGTGTGGACCCCAGACCTTCTCTCCCCTCCCATCATACAAAGGTGTGGATCCCAGAACCTCCTTTCCCCTCCCATCACACAAAGGTGTGGATGCCAAGACCTCCTCTCCCCTCTCACCACACAAAGGTGTGTATTCCAGGACCTTCTCTCCCCTCCCATCATACAAAGGTGTGGATCCTAGGACCTTCTCTCCCCTCCCATCATACAAAGGTGTGGATCCTAGGACCTTTTCTCCCCTCCCATCACACAAAGGTGTGGACTACAGGACCTTCTCTCTGCTCCAATCACACAGAGGCGTGGATGGCAGGATCTCCTCTCCCCTCCCATCACATTCTGCAATGAAGATACTTTGGCAAGGAGGACTTGAGGCTTCTCCCCTCCCCACCAGTCCAGATTTGCACATGAACAAGCCACAAAATGAAATACCCTCTCTTTCTCCATTCTCTTAGCACTTTGTACATCTCCTATTAATATAAGCTGTTTCCCCCAAAAGGTAAATATGAAGTTAGACATCTCTTTCCTCCTTTCTTGGTTGAAAAATTTGAGGTATCTATAGCAATTTGTCATTTTTCTATATGTTCGTGCATGTGCTCACTTTATAAAAAGAAAGTTAAACATTAAAAAAAACAGACATTCCTTTTTATAAGTAGAATCATTTTAGATAGATTATGCATGCCCAGGATCCTGGCAAAGAGGCCATGCTGCTGGATATATGTGCGGAGCTCGGAGGTTTTCAGGGAGGGAGCTCAGAAGTTGCATCTGTGTCTACACTGTCATTTCCTCATTTAAAATACTTCAGCTGCTATCACTTCTTAGCTCTGAAACATGACCATTTGGAAGAAACAGTCATATCCAGAAAGTTCCTCTTCCTTTTCAAATACAGACACCCAAGCTCTTAGTAATTTGTTAATCAGAAAGATAATCTGCCTCTGGACATAGTCCAGCCCAGAGGTTTTCATTGACTTATCAAAATCATTTTGGAAATAAAACTTTAGCAAAAACTAAGTTTCACAGTGTGTTGTGATGTGATTCTCAAGAGTGCAAAAGGAAGAATTCTAAGCATACTATTCTAAAGCTTTTGCTTTTTTTTTAAAAAATTAAGATATAACTACATCATTTCCTCCCTCTGCTTTCTTCCCGTCAGCATCTTCATATACTTCTTTGCTTTCTTTTTCTTTCATTGTTGATACAACAGATGAGAAATCTCTTAGGCCCTAGAGAATGACCACAGGCAACTAAGAAGTTCTGGAAGCGTGGGGCAATAGTCTTACCCAGGAAAGAGTCCCTAAGCTTTTTATTCAGTAACAAATAATCAACCCTGATGTCACTGATGTTCAAATAATATTATAAGGCTGAGCAGTTTGTATTTGAAGGTTTAGGGGTGTATATACACACATATAAATACATTCTTAAAAGATAACCTCTCTTGAAAAATTGTGTTGCTTTAGTTTCTTTTTTAAAAAAGTATCGAGCCCTTTCAGAGTGTCTGCTAAAATTATATTTAGCAGATTCACTTACTAAATCCTTAAAATTATGACATGTAGTTACCACAAATTATTTTGGAATGAAAGTTGGTCCAGATGTGTATTACCATATTGTAATATTTTAGACTCAAAACTCTTTGCTCATATGTGACCTATGATGAAAGGCAAAAACCTGTCAAGTCAAGACAATTTGTCATGATAAAAGCTGGGGAAAATAAAGGCAGTGACTCTGCCAAGTTAACATTTGCTCCGGGCATGCAACCATGCTTTCCACCACCTGATGTCCTTTCTGTTTGGAAGCTGTAGTGTGGTCTAACTTCGGCTTCTCTGCTATGTTTTTAACATTACAGTACTAAGAAACTTGACCTCCTGGGTGCATGTAAAATCTGCCCTCTAGAATCTTGCCATTCTCAGTTCCAAGGAGCAATACAATCATGTTCTGAGCTCTGATGACATTCAACAGTGACAAGTTTACTGTACATATTCAGAGGACACATGAAGACCCCAAAATGCCCTGCTATCAAGACACCTCTTTCATTATTCTCTCCCTCACCCACCCCCAACCCAATCTCTCATGCTCCCATCCCTGCCCACCCCCTATACCCAGGAGATCTCTTCTATTTTCCCTTCCCAGGGCAATCCATGCATTGCCCCTTAGGCCCTCCTTGTTACCTGGCCTCTCTGGGGCTGTGGGCTGTAGCATGTATTACTCTTTACTTTACATCTATTATTCACGGATGCGTGAGTACAGACCATGATGGGCTTTCTGGTTTGGGTTACTGTAGTAATAAGAGCGGCGAGGCTGCATTCCCAGCACCCCGGCTGCCCGCACGGCTAGTTTATGCCCGAAATAACAACACACAAACTGTATTCATTTAAACACTGCTTGGCCCATTCTCTTCTAGGCTAATTCTCACATATTAATTTAGCCCATTTCTAATCATCTGTGTGTAGCACCCCAAGGTGCGCTTACCGGGAAGATTCTAGCCTATGTCCATCCTGGGTCGGAGCTTCATAGCATGCGTCTGCCCAGGAGCCAGGAGCGTGGCGTCTCTCTCAGGCGTCTGCTCCCGAGAGCAGAGCTGTGGAGTCTGAGCTCACTTCCTCTTCCTCCCAGTGTTCTGTTCTGTCTACTCCTCCCACCTATCCTCTAACCAATAAAATGGGCCAAGGCAGTTCCTTTATTAGCCAATGACCTTCCTCCATCAGGTTACCTCACTAAGGATTATTTTTTTCTTCTTTTTGCCATTTGCCTTCAGATTTCCTGATGTCATTGGTTTATCAGCTGAGTGATATCCATTGTGCAAATGTGCAGTAAGTTTTTCTCCATTCTTCAGTTGAGGGGCATCTAGGTTGTTTCCAGGTTCTGAAAATCACCATATTGATTTCTAAAGTGGCTGTATAAGTTTGCATTCCCACCAGCAATGGAGGAGTGCTCCCTTTATGTCACATCCTCTCCAACATAAGCTGTCATTAGTGTTCTTAATCTTAGCCATTCTGATGGGTATAAGCTGGAATCTCGGAGTCATTTTGATTTGCATTTCCCTGATGGCTAAGGATGTTGAACAATTCTTTAAGTTTATCTTGGCTATTTGAGATTCTTCTTTTGAGAATTCTCTGTTTAGATCTGTATCCCATTTTTAATTGGATTATTTGGTATTTGGATGTCTAGTTTCTTGAGTTCTTTATATACTTTGGATACCAGCCCTCTATCGTATGTACGGTTGGTGAAGATCTTTTCTGCCTCCCAGCTCCCAGCTGCCTGGCTAGCTTATGCCCCGAAATAACAGCACGCAAATTGTATTCATTTAAACACTGCCTGGCCCATTAGCTCTAGATTTGTACTGGCTAATTCTTACATCTTAATTACCCATTTCTATTAATGTGTGTAGCACCCCAGGGTACTCTTACGGGGAAGATTCTAGCCTACATCCATCCTGGGTCAGAGCTTCATCGCGTCTGCCCCAGAGAGAGAGAGGCATGGCATCTGTCTGAGGCGTCTTACCTCACTTCCTCTTCCTCCCAGCATTCTGTTCTGTTTACTCCACCCACCTAAGGGCAGGCCTATCAAATGGGCCAAGGCAGTTTCTTTATTAGACAATGACCTTCCTCCATCACTTTTCCCATTCTGTAAGATGCTGTTTTTTCTTATTGACAGTGTAACCCACATTCTAACAGTCTATTTCTTCCTTGGCTGGTGGCCACTGCTTCAAGTTGCATATTAAACAACACTCTTCAACCCGCACTTCCCATTTGACATGTTCTTTTGTTTCTCCCTCTCTCTTTCTTACTTGATAAGGCCTTATACAACACAGCCTAGCCTCAAACTCACATATGTAACCACTGATGATTTCTGATCTTCCCTCTTCTACCTCCCTAGTTATGGGATTTCAGGATGCTGCCACATCCAGTTTATGTGGTGCTAGAGATTGAACCTGGTGCTCTCTGCATGCTAGCTAAGTACTTTGCCAACTGAGTTGCACTCCCAGGTTTTCTTTCTTTTTTTTTAATTTTTTTTTTTTTTGTTTTTTTTTGTTTTTCGAGACAGGGTTTCTCTGTGGTTTTGGAGCCTGTCCTGGAACTAGCTCTTGTAGACCAGGCTGGTCTCGAACTCACAGAGATCCGCCTGTCTCTGCCTCCCAAGTGCTGGGATTAAAGGCGTGCGCCACCACCGCCCAGACACTCCCAGGTTTTCTTCCACTTTTAAGGACTCTTGAGGGTACCTTGAGACCACCAAATAATCTCATTATTTTAAGGTCAGTCAATTATAAACCTCAATTTCTGCCTTGTCATGTAATATAATATGTTCACAAGTCTGAGAAATTAGGGAAAAGGTAATGTCACAAGCCATTAGTCTCCTAAGCAATCAGGAATTGGGGGTTAGGGTCTGATTCTAAACCTAATGATTCCTCAACTACATTGCTAGATATGAATTCAGTATTTTCTCAGTGTATTTCAGTAGTTATATGCAATTGCAGCCCATGGTTAATATAGCAAATCCATACAGACTAGCAATGAAGGGAAAAGCACAGATGTGGACAATGCATCTCAACCATCTGTGGGCTTTTGATGGGACAATTATACGCAGATTTGTTGCCTACAACAAACTGAGCTTTAGCCTGCTTGTCCTTTGTGCCAGGAACACCACTGCCTGTGCTGAACAAACCCCCCTCAGTTGTGTTGGCACAGGTCTGAAGAGGAGTTAGCCTCAAAATGAGTGAAGTAAAACCCTACACATTCTTAATGTTTGTTTTTTATGATTTTTAAAATTCTTCTCTCATATATTGCATCCCGACTGCAGTTTCCCCTCTCCCTATTCCTCCCAGTCCCTTCCCCTGCCTTCCCTGTCCCCCAGATCTACTCCTCTGTTTCCCTTCAGAAATAAAAGAGCAGGCCTCCTAGGGATATCAACCAAACATGGCTTAACAAGTTACAGTAAGATTAGGAGCAAACCCTCATAATCAAAGCTGGATGAAGCAACCCAGTAGGAGGAAAAGCGTCCTAAGAGCAGGAAAAAAGTCAGAGACAATCCCCACAACCACTGAGTCCCACAATAACACCAAGCTACATAACTATAACTAACTATAACTCGTATACAGATGACCTAACTCAGACCTATGCAGGGTCTGTGCTTGTCACTTCAGTCTTTGCGAGCCCTTATGTGTTCTGTTAGTTGGTTGTGTGGGTCACTCTCCTGGTGTCTGAAACCCCTTTGGGTACTACAAGCCTTCTTTCTCCTCTTCCATGGGGTTTTCCTTGCTCTGCCTAGTGTTTGGCTGTGGATCTCTGTGTCTGCTCCCATCAGTTGCTAGATGATGCCTCGGGACAAAGTCAGTCATCCAGCAACTTAGGAGTTTTGCAAAATGATGACATAAAAAAAAGAAAATATGTAGAGGGATTTGTCATGCTCAAATGTACTCTTTTTTTCCCTGTCTTCTTATACTATGAAGCTCAGAATTTCCCATAAGTTTATCTGTGTAAACCAAATATAATACTATATTAATATTTTGTATTAGCACCAGTTTGGGGGAGCACATCAATAAATATAATAATGTTGGTTTCCAAGATATTATATAAATATTTTCATTATGAAAGAGATCCTTTGCTTTATGTCTAATATCCACTTATGAATGAGTACATATTGTGTTTGTCTTTCTGTGTCTGGGTTACTTCACTCAAGATTTTTTTATAGTTCCACTCATTTGCCTGCAAATTTCAAGAGCTTGTTGATTTTTTTTTTACTGCTCAATAATACTTCATTATGTAAATATACCACATTTTCTTTATCCATTCTTCAGTTGAGGGGTGTCTATGTTGTTTCCAGGTTCTGGCTACAACAAATAATTCTGCTATAAACATAGTTGAGCAAATTTCCTTGTGGTATGAGTGTGCATCTTTTGGGTATATGCCCAAGAGTGGTATTGCTGGGTCTTGAGGTAGATTAATTTCCAATTTTCAAAGAAACTACCATACTTATTTCCAAAGTGACTGTAAAGTTTGCACTCCCCATGGGAGGCCTCACCCTCTCTGAGGAGTGCATGGGGGGTGGGATGAGGGCAAAGTGGAGGGAGCGGGAGGAGGGGAGGGAACTGTGATTGGTATGTAAAATAAAATTGTTTTTAAAATTAAAAAATAAAATAATATAATGTAATATATATATATATATATATATATGTAAAAGGAAAGAAGTCAAGAAGAGTCTAGCTACCTAATGGGTTCCTTCTAACACATAGCCCTCTGTGCTTTCTGCTGAAGGAAGAAAGCATTTCTTAGAGTCCTGAGTCCGCCATCCTCATTCTCATCCCCCTGCCCCCAGACACATGGCTCCACAGAACTGGATACTGAGAGGCTTTGCTGACTTTGCAGGGATCTGTAGAGAAAGTTGGCATGGGCTAAGAAATCTTCATCAAACAAAGGCAATATATTTTTATGTATTGACTTTTGTGTGATTCAATTTGCAGGGAGCATAAAAGTAACCTTTAT
This sequence comes from Microtus oregoni, assembly GCF_018167655.1. Taxonomy (NCBI): domain Eukaryota; kingdom Metazoa; phylum Chordata; class Mammalia; order Rodentia; family Cricetidae; genus Microtus; species Microtus oregoni. Next base: position 1,856,882 of record NW_024543976.1, read on the forward strand.
AAACTGCCCTGTGAACTTAAAAGCAAGTTTGCATTTTGTGGTTAACTTTTCTTTTACTGCACAACATCCAAAATGATGACCCAGCTCATTGGGTCTCCTGAAACCTTTTAGCCAAGTAATGAAAATGAACGGTTTTCTGCACGCAGAGACTGACAATTGAAAAGGTGGACGGAGACTTTTGGGAAGGCTGACTGTGCATTTATAGTTTTAATAAGTTAGATGGAAGATGAATGTTATTACTTGGTTTGTAGAGGGAGGCGATGAATATGTGATTTTAAACCGGTCATTTTACTTGAGTGGCTTATGAATTTTGAATATATTTATAGGATGTGATGTAGATGCCTTATTATGATAAACTTGTAATGTGATGGGTTTTTTCCTTTGAGAAGATGATCTCATTAGTGAATGCTTGCCGCATGAAGACAAGGACCTGAGTTCACATCCCCAGCATCTATGTAAAAGCTGGACTTGTAATCCTAGCACTAGAGAAGTGGAGACTGGCAGATACCTGGAACTCCCTGAAATAGGCAGTCCAGCCAATTGGTGAGGGAACTTTCTGGAAAAAAATGAGGTGGGAAGTGATAAAGGAAGACCCTCGGCATCAATCCCTTCCTGGCCTTCACTTGTACACAAAGACAGGCATGTATGCATTTGAAACACTTGCATTAGGCACTCAAAACGCGGTATTTTGTTTTCTTTTCTCCTCCCTGTCAATGTATAAAATTTTACACACATGCTCAACAGATTATTAAGCTCTATTCCAAGTGTACTCCGAGTCAGCCTTCCCTCTGTTCTAAGTTGTGAGTTTCACGGGGAGTAAGTGCTTACTCTGTGCCTTTTGCTATATCACTTCTTTTCCTTTTATCTCTTCCTACAGGTCTGCCACAGATTTATTTGGAAAATGTGAGACATTTCCTCCTGCTCTATTATTTTATTAGCTGATGAGACTGTTCTTTTTTTCTCTGTTAGCCTTCAGGGCCAGAGCTGGTTAACTCCGATGTGCTTTGTTGCCCATTTTCCAACTTCTTGACAGGATAGCATTCCCACCAGTCTTCTCTTTGGAAAGCAATGAAGTGTTTTTCCTATAAAGTCAAAAGACTTTATAGTTGGGTACAGCGAGATGCCGATTTACTATTTACTCACGGTATATTTGAAGCTCTGATGTGTTGGCTAAGAGGAGGGCCCATGACAAATGTTAAGTCGTGGGAGGTGTGTAGGTTCGTGTGCTCACAGAAAAGCACTGGGGAACCAGGCATTAATGTTAAACACACAAGGTTGTCTCTTCAAAGGGAGAGATGGATAACCCACTAAAATAGTTCATCTTTGGAGAACATGTAGAGGCTTTATCTTGGCATTACTCCCCAAATGAGAGGGTGTATTTACATGACATCTGGACTGCATGGAGCATTAGTGGTCATCTAGAGATGATTTGAAGCACACAGGAGGCCATGTGACAGCTGTGTGCCAATGCTGTCAATGTGTCGATGCTAAAGTATTCCATACAGGGGACTTGGATGTGGATGCTTGAGCCGGTGCTAAGTCTTGGGGCCAACTCTGAGTGGGTGCTGATGGAGACAGATATTAAATTTCATTTCATATTTGATGTTCTTCCATACTGCCTGCCCCAGTGCCCATCATTACCCATTTGATCCAGGGCATGGCACATGCGAATGATTAAAATGTAAAACCACTCATATCTCTCAGGCTCCACCAAGAGATCATGAGAAGCTAAGCCCTCATCTAGGTGCTCTGAGGCTCACTCCAGATATCTGTGTGAGCGGAAGTTGAGCAAAAAAATTGCCTTAAGAATTCCAGTCAGTTCAATGAGTTAAATGATGCAGTATAAAGGGCAGTGGTAATGGTCACAGTGAACAGTGTGGAGTAAGAGCCATTGGAATGAACTTGGGAGGTGGAGCTTATCTTCTCCTGAGTCCATTCATGGGTCAGACCCAAAATAAAATACCATTCAATACAAAAGAAAACAGTAACGAATAGACGACATCCCATTTAGTAAGGGTAAATACTACATAGCAACAGTTCACCTGTGTATTCATGTGTGTGCATTGGAAATAGAGAGTATTTTTTTTTTTTTTGGTTTTTCGAGACAGGGTTTCTCTGTGGTTTTGGAGCCTGTCCTGGAACTAGCTCTTATAGACCAGGCTGGTCTCGAACTCACGGAGATCCGCCTGCCTCTGCCCCCCAAGTGCTGGGATTAAAGGCGTGCGCCACCACCGCCCGGCCCTAGAGAGTATTTCTTACAGTGATGTGTGGTTTAAAATGACTGAGAGTGATTATAGCAGATCTTCATGACAATTCATGGACCTGGGATCCTTTTCAATACTGTGCCCGAGCCCCACTTAGGTTGGAATAGTGGCTTCTGTTTCAATAAATTCCTAGTTATAAAATTAAGAAGATGACTTACTCTTGCAGAATTAATTCAGATAGGGGTGTATCTGAATAAATTAGGGGGAAAAAAGAAAGAAATGATTCCCAACCCCTTGGCCTCCTTCCTTCTGCTGCCTGAGCAATGGTTTCTCCGAACCCAACCTGAGGGGGTGATGTCATCTGCTGATCCCTTTGTTCGACTCTTTGGTCTTCAGTGAGGACTGGACCTTTCAAAGCAGCACACGTCTGTGTGAGTGTGGTTCATGCAGCAGCACACGGGAAAGCCCAGACTTTTCTAACAGGATGTGAGCTGCATTGGCGCAAAGTTGAGGTTTAGTAAAGAGTGACCGAGGTGTTCTTTGAGAAACACCTGCAACTGCTCCTGGGGGTGGGGGTGGGCGGCTCCACCATCAGTGCAGCCTGACACGTGAGCTCTTGAGACCCCAAGTATGTTCTTGGCATGCTCGGTACTCTGGGTGTCACACAGTGCCATGAAAAGCCGTGTGTAGGGGTCTGCTGTGTGTATGAAAAAATGTTTATACGAGTTTCATCTATGAAGCACTCAGAACCTTTGTTATTCTTCATAGATAAAAAGGCATCGAGGTCAGGTGGTGACTTTTCTAAAGGTAGGAGAAAATGGACAAATTGATCTTCAGATCCATTGTCACAAATCACACCTGTTGATTTAGCATTTTTCACGTATTTCATTAATTCAAATCCATAGCATGGCAAGGGTTTGTATAGATGGACAGGAGAGAATAAACCAGGGGCGGACCCTTGCCATTCTTAAACTGAAAGTCCTGTGGAAACTAAAAGCACTTGGCAATTGCTTATACTTAATTAACTAGTTGGCTCAATAAGGGGGAAATGCAAATTCACTTCTCAGTTACTACTTACCATTTTGCTAACTATTTAGCCAGTTCCTGTGAGGAGAAGGAAGGGAGAGAAGACGGATGTGATGGAAGGAGGCTCTGCTTGGTCAACCCTCAGCCTTGCTGCTTCCAGTCTCCTTCTCCCTTCTAGGTCCCCAAACCCAGGAAGTCTCCAAACCCAGCTGCTTGTCTTACTGACCACAGGTGCAGAGAGTGAAGGGTCACCTCTAAAAGGTACCTTCTGGAAATCTGTCCTCCATGCCATGACTCTTCCATGGACTAAGAAAGAGGGATGCACAACCCACCCTACCTCCAGTACCCTATACTGAAGCTTGAATCTCTTTTCTGTAGAAATAATGCTTTAAATGACGGTTAGATTCAAAAGCACTGTAATTTGGTTCTGTAACGGATGCAATGATTCTGAATCAGCTGAGCTCATCACTGATGCAGCTAGAATCCTCGTTCTCCTGTTCTGAATTTAAAGTATGAGCGACTGAAGCATTCCTAAGCTGTTTGCAGCTCACATCATTTCTGCTAACGTGCCTAAGATGCACCAGGTAGATGACGCTCAAGGTGATCAACGGTGAGAGGTGTGTGCAAGTGAGGTGGGCTTAGGGCTGTGTTCCTTCAGATGACTCTCAGGGTCCCTAAGGACCTTTGGGCTGGGGCATATGGCGGTCATAGGACACTTATCTAGCATGCACAGGTTCTAAGTTCTCTACCCAACACCACTCACACAGAGACTCACAAATGTACATACATACACACATACATACATACATACATACATGCAAACATACACAAGCATACTCAAGAGCATGCACACATTCACATGCACAGAGACTCACAAATGTACATGCATACGTGCACAAGAACACTCGAGTATGCACACATATCTATACACAAACACAAGCTTGTATATATATGCATATACATAGATGTATGTTATGTCTATGAATGCCTGTTTTGCCTTGAACAACAAAATTAAGAAAAGCTGTATCCTTTGAAAATGAAATTGTTTTTTCCTAAAATTGAGCAAGTCTGGGTGATAAATGAGTTAGAAGTGATATTTAGAGCATGTAACATATTTCCTGATATTTAAAGTAAACCAAGAGAAGAACAAGAGCATAGGGGTTTGCTGCCATTCATTCTGTTTGCCTCAACAAAGAAACCCTGTGCTTACATGGTGTGGCAGGGGGTGTCTGACAGCCAGCCGCCCCCTGCCTAGCATACAGTGACAATGACTTATGTTCAAGCTCTCCAGAAGCTGCTGTGGGCTTGACAGGCTCATACATCATCGCACTCACTAGGTGTTGACCCCTGTTGAGGCACCAACCTGAGGTTTAGGCTTACCATATGAACTCTTGCTTTATAAACCAAGCCCAAAGTTCCTCATGGTGTTCAGTCCCGGCTTTCTTGCCCCCCCGTGGCATATTACCCTGGATTCTCCAGGGGTGCTCCCTGGGTCTCATGCTGTATAAGTTCTAGATGTGGTGCCATGAAGGGTTTTTCTGTGTGAAAGTCAGTCCCATTCATTGTCATACTTTAGATAAAAGGAAAGAAGTACAGCTTCCAAATGAAAATAGAGACATGAGATGGTCAATTCTTATATATATATAAAAAAAAGCAGTATCTCATTCCTTTCTTTCTCCTTCAATTCACAAGGCCTTCCATCCTTTGGCCTTGTCAGCAATGGGCCACAAATGGTCTTAGGGATTGTTTGCTCCTTCATTACCATTTTGGTGCAGAAGGATTCACACTCTTGTCTGGAACAAGGCTATATCAGAGGAACTGCATAGCTGCAGCAGGGTTGGTGCCACTGGAGAAAAGGCCACTCCATAGCTACTCTCCCATTCCCTGGATAGCAGGGACCACTATCAAGGCAGGTCTTGGACTCCTGGACATTTGTGCTGTCGCTGATCCGAAGTGGATGCTAAAGAGAGGCTGGAAAGCGACCAGGTGTCCCCTGAGCTTTCACAAACTCTTTTTGTTTTGTTGTTTTAATTAAGGCTCCCGTGCAGGGGTAGTCAGAGGATCCTGCTAGGGGGCGCTACTCTAGAGCAAAAGACAAGGTTTCATTGAACCCCATGGGTCTGCTGAAGAGCTCCTGTCTCCTACCCTCATTTCTTCCTCACATCCCCCTGACCTGAGCAAACATTCTCCCATGCTTCTCACACTCAAAGGCTCTTACACAGGAAAGCTCCTGCCTCTCCACCTCCATATGACAAGGAAATGAGTAGCCCCACGTGCCTCTGCTGGGTCACAGCACAGCATGGGCCCTGACTGCAGTTCCTTTGCTGCCTTCCTCTGCGTCTCTCCTCCCAGTTAATCCAACCCAAGACAAACTCTGGCGAAATGACAGGGACAGCTAATGCTTCTGAACGTTGACTTGAATGCCTAGTCGCCCAGGTCTTGAGCCATTTTCCATTTCTGCTCTCTGCCTAAAGATGTGGCTTCTGTCATTCCTCTTGGCCCTCCATATCATAACCACTCATCTTCCCACTTCACCTAGAATTTTCTCTGTGTGTCTTCAGGGTCCACAACACATTACTGACAGAAGAATCCCTGTGAATGGCAAGTCAGATGGGCTCACCCCACTGTGTAACCATCTTGGTTGGCCAGGTGGCTCTGGGCATTAGCTGGGCTACCTTGGGAGGCAGCCTGACCTCCAGCCGAGAGTGGCTTTTGTTACCTATTTGCGTCTTTGCTGGCCATGCTCTTTTGCCACACCCCCTTTGCCTTTCATGGCTCCTAAACACCATTGTTCTTCTCTGTCTTTCTGTCCCCAAATTATCAGTGATCAGAAACCTGAGTGCTGACAGATGCTGGCATTTGTCACCTCACTGCCCTGTGTCCCTATGCACCTTTTCTCTTGGAGTTCCCTGAGGACAGTGGAGGGAACGTCCGGAAGTCAGCAGGATGAGATTCTGTTCTGTGGGTGACCACGCTCATTGATGGAACCCCATTCTCTCTGACAAGCCTCCTCTCCCCATCACAGATCAGAGAACTTCCCTTGCAGAGCGACTGTTAGGATCAAATGAAACATTGTAAACACTCCTCTGAACACAGGGTTGCTCCGAAATGATTTCAGGGCTCAGTGCCTGCAGAGGCCTCCACCGAACTCTCATTATTCAACCACGACTTGTTGAGTGCCTACTATATGCTAAGTCCTTGCATTTGAGTCTATGGGATTGCATAAGTGATTACAGGAGAGCCACCTGCCATTAACTACTAAGCTTGGGGAAAAAAACGCTCAGGGCTCTCTTCTGAATGCTGCAGTTGCTTTAATCAAAGGGCAGGACAGGAGGGAGGAGTGGGCCTGCTTATGGCTCTATGGGCTTGCTACCTTTCCAGTTCCTCCTTGGGAGCAAGCCAGCTTTTCTATTTTTCAAGCTGCAATGCCTGCTGGATGCTTCCGCGGGGAATTGCCTGACCCGGACACGTAAGAGGGTATTTCAGGACGGCTAATCCGAGGAAAATGTGTTATCACCTGATGGTTCTCCTGAGCTTTCTTCAACTTTGGGCGGCCTTCTGATGTGTTTTGCAGGAGCTGGGGGACCAAGGGATGGTCTGAGTCACACAGCGTCGCTTCAGACGCAGCTCTGGAGAGCCTACCGGAGAGGCGAGCAGCCTTTCCCAAATCATCACGGAATTTACCAAGTGGCATAGCTTGAGAAACACAAACATTCCAGGGGACACTTAATAATAACTCCGCTGGATTAGGAGGCTCCTGCCAAGCTATGTCTCAGACCCAGCTGTAAATCAGGAGTTGCTATTGCAGGTGTGAGCTGTTAGGAGAGAGAGTGTCTGTGTTCCAGGAGTTGCAAGACAGACCGCTAAGGCCCATGTGGTAGGAACTCATTGTCTCACGCTCTCCATCTCTTCTGAACTGCTCACGCGGCTGCTGTGCAAATTTCCCTTTGCCGTCGATGGATGTGAGTAGAAGAACACGTATGGGTGAAGAATTAGTTTCTGGCTGCTTTGCGGAGGCATCTGTTTCTAAATCTAGAAAACCTGGGGAGGGGTTCAGAATGTTTCAGGGTCAAAGATTCCATCATGCCTGAGGTTTCTAGGCAGGTCACTGTCGAAAGCCGGGTAGACGCACGGCCTTGAAGTAGAAAACAGAGCCAACCAAGAGATGGTCTTCTAACCACATATCTATGATGGTGTGCACTGTGCACATGTCTCTTGGTGGCATGTTGCTGGGCACAATTTACTGAGAACGGCACTGCCAGTATGCAGTTCCCGAAACTAAACAAGGGGCTATCATATAAGTCAGAGATCTGACCACTCACTAATATCTGAAGAAAATAAAACCAGCCAATCAATCAGACAACTGTATTTCCAAGTTTATTGCAACACATTTGCTGAGGTACAGAATTAAGAGATAAGGGAGTAAAGATGAACTTTTATCATTTGTGGCAACCTGGATGACCCCAGAGAATTTAGACACAGAAAGACAGACACCCCCTTTAGAGAGCGCTGACAAGCAGTCTTCCCAGGAATATGGCAGCCCCAGGAGCCGTCTTAGATGTTAAAAACGTTTGACTGCATCTACACAGGAGGTGTAGATTAAGAATGATACGCGGTTCTGGTCCTGTCTTCCCAGTGTCCCACTCGACACGTTTATGGGTCAGATTGTCCTCAGAAATTGAACCCCATAAATAGCTTATCATTTGCCTATTACCGACTTGAAAGGAAATAGCCCTACTTGTGGACATTTAAAGTTTGATAGACCATCTCCGGTGTGTTTGAATCAAATGTTTTGTTTTAGAATGATTTAGTCTTTAAAGGAGAAATTACGGTTTTTACTAACTTTTTAAAAGAAATCTTTGTGCAGAAAATGTTGAAATATAGTAAACACTTATTCAAGTGGCTTCAGATGGTAACATAATGTTTATTTCCTCTACACAACACATACATTCTTTCCGTACATGCGCATAAACACATGCATATGTATATATACATCTATAGAAACACTTTGCTGTTAGTAAGCATTTGAAAATAAATAGCAAATATCAACAAACTTTCTCCTCAAATAGTTCAGTATTCATCTCCTGAGAACAAGGCCATTTGGGTCAGTATGTTGGCTCATACTTATAAATCCAGCTCCCTGGACACTGAGGTAGGAGGATTGGGGATTTGAGCAGCCTGGGCAACGTAGTGAGATCCTGTCTGAAAATAAATAAATACCTTTTTAAAATGAAGGAGGCTCTTCTAGATTTTTTTTACAATTGAAGCAAATAAAGTTTAATTTTTAAAATGTCTAATATCTAATCTGTATTCAATTTTTCTGCAAAGTCCCAATAATGTCTTTTTATAGCCTTGGAATTTTTAACTGACCATGTTTCTGGCGTTGCAATTTTTTTTTGTCCCAGTCTTTTTAAATCAGTGGCACCTTTTCACCTCCCTTCACCTCGGTGTGGACACTAAACTAAGACTCTCCCCTTCAGACACTGGAATCCAGGCTTTTGCCTTTTTAAAATCCCACCCTACTTTCTCCTCTGTCCTATTGGCTCTGGGCAGCATCCCACAAATCTCATCTTGAGAAAAGTGAATGAGAAACCAGTCTCATCTTGTAGAAGAAAACCTCCTGATTTTTCTTTTAGTTGACCATTCATCTAGAGAGATAATTACATGAGTTTAACAACTGTGGCCCACGTGGTCTTGTATGATGCCCTCCTAATTGGGATGCAGTGTTGTTATCCTACAAATATTAAGCTGGATCTGAAGACTTGGCTAAAGTGGTGACAAGCGGGCATCCTTGTAAGCTATATTTCTTCCCTCCCTCTGTAATTAGCAGCAGGTCAGAACTGCTCTAGCATCCTACCTTCCTCTAGCTTACGCGCACATCTGCAAAATGGCACTTCTCACCATTTCTTCTGTGACACATAATTTATGTGTCATTATATCTTGACCTTCCATTTCAGTTTTTAAATTATCAGTAACAGCATGTGCCGCTTATTTATTCAATGTGTTAAAATCCATTATAGTGAATTATTCTTATTACTGTTCACATTTCCCAAAGCGAACCAGCACAAGTCCTTCCGACTATTTACTGAGTCATTTGGGCATCTCTCCATCATTGTCCTAGGTTTTGCTTTCTGACTCAAGACTTCAGAATTTCTTGTGCAAATCCAGAGGCAGAGAACCCCACTGAGTTTGGATTGCTTCTAGCCAGAATGGGTCTTGGCTACGAATGACACCAGGGGCTAACGGCTATTGGAGTGTCCTTGCTTGGTCTCCTTTGTGAGAAACAGAGATCCTCACACTGCAAGGGCACAGGAGACTCAGTCATGAAGATGAGGCAGGTTATGTTACACTTTACAAAGCTAGGTGTTGTCCCAGAATGGCCAGCACACTGACTGAATGCTTTTACAGTCCCCAACACAGGCCCTTCCCTCTACTTCCTCATTGGTGGGGTAATCAGGAAGGAACACCTTTGGTGACATCTCAGTCTCTTCTCATCTCTTCCTGCCACTTGTGCCCGTCTATTCCTCAATAATGTTGTCTTCTTCTACATCCTGTTCATTGTAAAGCTTTCCTGGACTTTGGAGCATTTGCAGGTTGTTAGGGAAGGCTGGATGTTAGTAAGATTTTACTCTAACTTCACGCTCAGGGAGGTGCAGCAGGTGGATCAGCAAGCAGAGCTTGGGTGGGGCAGTTCATTAAAGAGGTTGCCACCAGCAGAAGCTCAGCGTATCCTGCCAATCGGTAGCTGGCTCTATGTTCAGTCAAGGAGCTTTTATTTTGAAAGTGAATCATCCGATTTTATTTCTTACACCTTTCCCATGGAGAGTCGTCACTCATATGTTATAAGTCATGATCTAATGTCAATGCTTCTGATTCAAATTTAGCATCATTGATTTTTCTAAAATCGCTTGATTGTATAAGATTTTCACACACGCGAAAGCTCTTAATTAAGACAGTATTTATTTTTCATTTTAACCTATGATAAACATCAATTAGTTCCAACGTTATAACAAAAGGAGGTTTGTGAGTCATGCCCTACTCTGTAACTGCTTGTGACCCTAAGGGACATGTGTTAGAATATTACCAGCAGCAGTTTTTTTTATAACAGTTTTTTTTGCGTAAATTTTTATTTATCAGAGAATTAAGTTTTCATGTTTGTATTTGGAGTTCTTGCCTATTTTATATGATTTGACTTTTTAAAAATAAAAATATTTCATGTTCATTTGCATAACAAAATCATATGCAAACGTGCACTTAGGGAAGCAAGCCAGTAAGCAGCTCTCCTGAATGGTCTCTGTATCAGCTCCTGCTTCTAGGTTCCTACCCTGACTCCAACATGCACTTACGCATTGTCTGTAATTGTGTAGACTCATTTCTGTATCCTCTGCACCCTATAATATGCCATTGTGTCAGTACCATGCTATTTCGTGATTGGGGCTCTAATACCACTTGATGTCAAAGCTAAAGATTCTTTTTTCTGTAAAGAACTGCTTTAGCTTTCATGCTTCCATATAAAATTTAGAATTTTATTTTCTGGTTTTATGAAAAATATCATTGAGATTTGATGGGGATTAATGGACTCTGTAGATTGCTGTCGGTAATATGCCTTTTCACAGTGTCAATTCACCCAGTCCAAAGAGCACAGAATGGCTTTTATCCACGGGCATCTTCAATTTTATTCTTCAGTGTTTCAGAGTTTCCAGTGTAGAGGTTTTCATCTTCTTGGCCAGGTTTATTCCTGTGTATTTTGTAACAAATAATTGTGATATAATATATATCTATATCTAGGCAGGTAGATAGATGATAGATAGATAGATAGATAGATAGATAGATAGATAGATAGATAGTTTTTAGAGTTTATGGCTGTCTTGGAGTTCACTCTGTAGACAAGGCTGGCTTTAAACTCACCTGCCTCTGCCCCTTCAGTGCGATCTAGTATATTTTAAAGAAAGTTCCATGGGCTGCTGAGAAAAATGCTACTGTTGGAAAAAGTATGTTGTGGGCATCCATGAAGTCTATTAGTTTCTCTCTGAGATTCCTTTGCTGAACTGAACTGTCTAGAGATGTGAGTAGCATACTGAAAATACCCTCTATGATTGTGATGGGGTTAGCTTACTTTTCATATCCATTAATATCTGCTTTATGAAATTGGGAGCCCCAAAGCTTGGTGCATAGATATAAACACTCATTATGTCTTTTTGATATCTATTATCCATTTTTTTTTCTGACTAGCTTTTGTTTAAGTCTACTTCATCAGACACCAGCATAGTTAAATCAGTTTGTTTTCAGTTCCTTGGTCACTGTAGATTGCTTTCCATAACAAGGTGTTTTTCTTGGAGACAACAGAGAGTTGGACCTAGATTTTAATTCAGTCAGTCTGTGTCTGTTCATGTGGGGTTGAGGCCATTTACATTGCAGGCTTTATAGGGAGTAGTTCTTGCAACTTTATTACTGTTTGTTTGGTTGGCTTATTGATTGTTTCCCACTTTCTTCCTGTTAGGATCCCATGTTTGCTGCCTTATTGACTTGGACATGATTGATTACTCCCTGACTCTCCTTTGCTTAGCTCTTCCTCTCATGAAACTTGTTCTTTTCTGTGGTCTCATTACTGAGGCTACTTTTTCTGCCTCCTGTGTATATACTATTACTCTGTCTTCTGCAGTGTTGGCTCTGTGGCCATGAACTGCCTTGGGCTTGTTAGAGAGGTCTATTTCTCCATAAATATAGCTTTGCTGATTATACAATTTTAGCTGACATTTGTTTACTTTTATGCCTTGAAATTTAATAATCTATGCTTTTCTGGCTTTGAGGGTCACTGATGAAAGACAGAGTATTCCTGCCTTTGTAGGGATTTTTCCACTATAGCTTTTGATATTGTCTCTTTGTTTTATCTTTTTGACATCTTGACCATAATATAGTGATGGGGTTTTTCTGTGATCATGTCTACTTGAGAATCTAAATATCTGATTGTTTAAATATCTTTTTGTTTCTCTAGACTTGGGGAATCTGCTATAATATCATTGAGTAGGTTCTCCATGTCTTTAACGTTTATCTCAGCACCTTCTTCTAGTTCACGGATATTAGGTTTGGGTTCTGGATTGTATCGCAAAATTCTTGGACACTGTGGGCATGCTTGGATAATATTTTTCTTTATTGATGTTTGAGTGTAGTCTTTCAGCTTGGTCTGTCTACCATCCTGAGATTGTCTCCTCTGCTTGGTTGGCTGTTGTTTCTTTCTACTGTGTTCTTTATTTTAGTCACAGAGGTTTTCAACATTTCTCTTTGTTTCTTTTTCAAAATGTCAGTTCCTTGCTGGAGATTTTCTTCTGTGCTGTTGCTTTTTTTCAACCACAGTACTCATTTTCTCACAGTTTGCTGACTCTCTCCTTTATCTTATCAACTTGCTTCTCTAAGGTCCTGGATTAAATCCCTAGACTTGTTTGTACCCTCCTTTAGGCCATTATTATTTTTACCAGAAATCTTTTTGAAATCTCATCTGTCTTTTTACCAGTTTCAGTCTGAAATGTAGCAGTTGAGGAGTTACGATCTGGGAGGAGATGTGTTGCCTTGCTTTTCCATGTTTGTTACAATGGGGCTTCTGTTGGTCTCGATAGCTCTTTTGTTTCATGGGAGAAAAGGGTGTTTGTTTTATGCAGCCTGCTCTTGATGCCTACCTCTTTAGTATCACTTATTTATTTACTGTTTTCTTATCTGACCAGAGACCCGTGTGGCTGGGGTTATGTTGGGATTACTTCTCTGTATTATGCTAGTGACTTTTTCTAAAGGCCCTGCTCTTAATTCCAAGATTCTGTATTACTTTTTTTTTTCACTGTCGCGTGTTTTACCCGATACACACAACCTAATGGGTTCAGGATTTATTTTGGCTCATGGCTTCTATTTATCATGATGTCAGAAGTGGCTAAGCCTTAGGAGGAAGGAGTGTGCAGCTTCCTTTCTTCCCATCTGACAGGTGTAAGATGGTATCTCAAAGTTGTTTTGATTTGCATTTCCCTGATTGCTAAGGAGGTTGAGCATGACCTTAAGTGTCTTTTGGCCATTTGAACTTCTTCTGTTCAGAATTCTCTGTTCAGATCAGTGCCCCATTTTTTAATTGGGTTAATTAGCATTTTGAAGTCTAGTTTCTTGAGTTCTTTATATATTTTGGAGATCAGACCTTTGTCTGTTGCAGAGTTGGTGAAGATCTTCTCCCAGTAAGTAGGTTGCCTTTTTATCTTAATGACAGTGTCCTCTTACATCTTAGTTTAACCCGTCTCCATTAATCTGTGCATCACCACAAGGTCGTGGCCTACCAGCAAAGTTTCAGCACATCTGTCTCTGGTGGCTCCATGACTTCTCTCTGACTCCACCTCCTTTGTCCCAGCATTCAGTTTAGTTTTCCCTGCCTACGTAAGTTCTTCCCTATCAACAGGCCAAGACCATTTATTCATCAATGGTCTTCATAGCATACAGAGAGGAATCCCACATCAACTAGATCTAAAGCCCATGTCTACTGTGACATCATCATTTTCATGGCAAGGTCTGTTTCCATTGGGCTGCTGTTTCTCTTGATAATGTTCCAGATTTTACTGCTATTTTACATCTAGCATTTTTATAGCATACTGGTTACTTTGACCCTTCTGTTGTTGATTGCTAGTTTTGTGTTTGACTGTTCAAAAGTGTTGAGCCTTGTTTGGTTGGATAGAGAAGTTACTTACAAGTGAACCTGTTTCTTTCAAGAACTGTACTGGATGCTGTTTGTACCACTCTAGTGTGGCCACGGCACAGTTCTATCCATTGCTTAGTCATGATCTCCAGCTTCTCACTCTTCATGGTGACTAATCAGCGTATAACTGACTTCAATCTTTCATCAGCTTTGAGGGTTCTGTGTTCACCCTCACAGAATCTTTTGTCTTATGTCTGTGTGGTTAGAAGTCAGCAGAAGACTCAAACATACAGATTTCTGGAGGTTTTATTTTATAGTTTTTTAATGGTATTTCAAGACAGGGTTTCTTAGTGTCATCCTGGCTGTCCTGGAACTAGCTCTGTAGACCAGGCTGGCCTTGAACTCACAGAGATCCACCTGCCTCTGCCTCCCGAGTGCTGGGATTAAAGGTGTGCACCACCATTGTCCAGCTATAGGTTTTTTGTCTTCAGTTTTCTGGTGCACATAAACCACTGGTCTCATTCTATGTGAATTCTTTCTTCTTCACGTGCTATTCTCCCTGGGGATCTCTACAAAGTGTCATCAGAGAAACTCAGGGTCATCCCAGGACTTATTCCATTTTCCCCTCTTGTTTTATCTCCATAGTTACTGCAAGACTTTGTTTGGTTGTTTAACTTACTCAGGCAATAAAGCTGTGTCTCCTTTTTATACTGTGTGTCTGTTATTGATTAACTGGTCTACATTGTATCCCTCTCAGAACAGGTGCTAACATAGACATCAGGAACATCACTGAAGGTCACAAAGAAGGAAGCTGGGCTGTGCAGGCTCATACAAGCCACCAGATGTGCTGCTTAGAAGTACATACACCGTTCTTGCTAAGACTTTACTCACAACCCATTGGCCAGAACCAAGCTGAACAACTTGCACAACTACCAGGAAGTGCAATCCTACCACATGTCCTGAAAAGGAAATGGTAAGCAATCAATATATCAGATGGGGACAAGTTTGATACAAGTAACAGTCTATAACAACTTAGACCTGATAGGGTCTAGATCATATAGTCAGAGATCACAGAGTTTTCAATCCTGCAGATCTGTGTTCAAACACCAGTTTTTCTCCTTGATACACGTACAGCTCAAACATTATTTGCCATCTGTTGACTTTATTTTTTAACTGTCTGTAACGTAAGGATAGTAGTGTCATCGATGCCGGCCATGACTGAATGAGCACAACCCAGGGCAAGCACTGAACACAGACAGAGTTGGCACATGTGCTAACCAAGGGGTGGCTGCTGATGTT
The DNA here is from genome assembly GCF_018167655.1 of Microtus oregoni. Lineage (NCBI taxonomy): Eukaryota > Metazoa > Chordata > Mammalia > Rodentia > Cricetidae > Microtus > Microtus oregoni. The sequence continues at coordinate 1,872,074 of NW_024543976.1, forward strand.
ACCCTCATTTACTCACCATTCAAGCGGGAGTCACTCTTTCCACTTAGGTGAGTGAAGCTGCCCAGGTTGTCATGGTTCTCACCCAGGACTGCGTATCTGCCTGGAGGTTTCAATTTCGAATGTGAAATCAGAGTGTGATTCTGTTCTGTATGGGCCTGGGGTGGATGAGACTAAAACATGAAGAGTTTCTTTGTTTAAGCATTCTTCTCTTTGAAGTTTTGTTAGTATGTATTAATTATACACGGTGATGGTTTCATTGTGGCATTTTCAAACTACCGTCCTTACGTTACAATTCAAAGAGAAAGCCAATGGATGGCCAATAATATTTGAGTTGTTCATGTATCAAGGAGGAAAACTGGTGTCTGAACACTCATCTGCTGGATTTAAAATTCCCTGATCTCTGACTAGATATAATCTAGTCCCTATTAAGTCTAAGCTGTTATAAACTGTTACTTGTATCAAACTTGTCCTGATCTGACATTTTCAAACATGGACACAATATATTTTGATCATATTCACCCAATCTTATCCTCCTTGGGCCCCTCCCACTCCTGCTGACCCCATTTCTCTTTCCAAGTAGATCACTAGCTTCTCTATAGGAGCAAGCAAACATCACCAATGGCTATATCCCTGATTTTCTTCCTTTTATGGCCTGACCAATTGAACTAAGTCTTACCTGATTTTTTTAGCTAAAAGAAGAAGGAATGGAAAAACAAAAACAACTAAAGGGGTAACGAATGTCACAGTGTCCTTGCTTTCTGCAGTGCTTGGTGACTGCCCTCGCTTCTTCCTTTTCTTAAAGCCTGGTCATTATAACCAGTTTGAAATTCTCTCAGACCTCCGCCTTGCTCTCCAGCTCCTTCCCTGTGTGCACGGATGCCCTGGGTTGGTCTTCTCTCTGTAAAGGAGCCAGTCTGAGGTAGCTGTCCATCAGGTTTTTTAGAGACGATTCTGAGAGCTTATTGACCTGCTGTTCTCAGCCCACAGTACAGTGTGTGTTACACAGTTAGAACATCATAATTGGAACTCTTTGCAGACTTAAGGGGCTTAATTTAATAATTTGCTTTCAGGAGATCTGTGTTTGCTAAAGTCACTAGAATGGATTGAAAAAAAAGACAGAAGAAACACTAATCTGTCTTCAACTGTATTTTGATGTAGCGAGAGAAATGGACACTCAATTATGGGAGGATAAGGATCATTGATCCAGCTAGGCATATGGCCTATGCAACAACAAATTTAACTGTGTTTTTACAGCAGCATGGCCACTGTGAGCTGGCTGTGTCACAGTAAACCTTTATGATGAAAATAACAGCAGCACACTGAACTCAGTTTGACCCAGAGGTTGTAGTTTTCTGATTCTGGTCTATTTTCTAGACACGTGAATTTTTCTTCTTTATCCACTAAAGGGGAAAGACAGAAGACGGTGTAAGAGAGTGTGGTCTGGGCACTGTGTGCAGATGTAAGCACCCACAGAAGACTAGGAATGGAAAGAGAAGAGGCAGGGGACTCAGAAGTCACAAAAATGGGCTGCGACAGAGCCAGTCACGTTTCTACCTTGTTATCTGCGCAGGCCCTGCGAGAGAATCTCCTATAGTGACTGTAGACACCCTTTCTTAGTATTTGTGAGGGCATTAGTGGGTAGGGCTGACCACAGTCTTCCCAGAGAAGCTTGCTGTTCACCCGCTTTGCATACGTAAATCCTCAGCACTTTATTCTGATGCCATGCTGTTCTCTCTCTCTCTCTCTCTCTCTCTCTCTCTCACACACACACACACACACACACACACACACACACACAATCTAAGGGGGCTGCCTCAGCCCAGGAACTGTGAGTTTCACAAACATTATTAAAGTTCACCAACACTTCTCTTCAGATCAAGAATCGAAGCTCGGTCCTGTCTTCAGTTTGGGGAAATCTTCCATGAAAATAAACTGGTTCGCTTAAGTAAATGTCTTTAATGATTTTAGCGCAAGAAAATTCTTTCACATTTCCTGTTTTCTCCTTTGGCAGATAGTCACTTAGTTGGAGCCTTGTTTGATTTCACAAATGGTAAATGTGTGTGGACAGGAATATTTTTCATCTGTGTTTTCAATAAATATTATTTTTCCTTTTTGAGGTATATGACCAAATTCGACTTCTGTGTCTTCTCTTTGCTTATGTGCGATTGCTTTGCATACGTCCTTGTTTATGAGGGTCCAGACAAAGGAGAAACGTTTAAGACTGTAGCCAGGAGTAACTCGCACGCATGCGTATCTGCATGACATGCGCAATAAGGACTGGGTGTCGCACTATGGCTTCTGCAATGCACAAAGTGAGACTCCAAAGGGGCACACTAGGAGATCTCGGAGTCAGTGTTCTACTTCTCTCAAGGATGGTATCACTTTGCAGAGCTTGGGCAAGAACGCCCAGTGCTTGCTTCCCGTGGATGGTCATTCCCTGGCAGTTGCACAGCCTCTACCTGCCCTACCCTTGAGCCAAGCTTTCAAGAAAAGTGTCTTTCATTCATTCATTAAGTACCTGCCATATGCTAAGCGTGTATCTAAGCACTTTCTGTGAAGTTGTCAGTTTAAATATCAGGACAACACAGAACGGACGCTATTCACATTCCTACAGTATTGGTGAGAAAGAATTGAGGCTTAGGCGATCGAAGACTACAAAGCTAAAATACGGTAAACCAGGGTTAACATCCAGGTGGTCTAATTCTCCTCCATTTTTAATTGCTGCCCACACCTCCTCCTAAATTTTCAATACGTGTGTTCCCCTTGCTAGGCATTGTACTGGGTATGAAAATTAGGAACACCAACAAAAAACAACAACAACAAAAAACATCTTTGCACCTTCTGACCGAGTGTGACAGAACACACACACACACACACACACACACACACACACACACTAACAACTGAAATGGATGGAGCGTGGCTTGCGTTATGTTCCCCTAAGGTTTGTGTGTTGGAAGCTTGGTTTCAAGAATGGTGCTGTTAAAAGTGGCGCGACCTTTAAAAATAAAAGAGTCGTAGCATCGTTCCCTAAAGGTTGTGTTAGCATAATACTCCTGGGAACCCCTGTAAGCCCTCAATTTCTCCCTGGCCTCATGTCTTGCAATGTAATCTTACTCTCACGCATGTACCTGCCGTGAAGGGTGCCATCCTCCATGGGATGGGGCCTTCATCAGAGGAGCCTTGGATTCTGTCCATCTCCAAAAGTGTAAACTAAATAAACCTTAAAAAAAAATAAGTACCTAGCCTTAGATACGCCATTATAGTAGGAGAAGAATGGACTAAAACAGTATTATGCGCTATTGTCGGGGGCCAGTCTTGACAAAAATACCTCTTGCCAGGTTGGGGCATTGAAATTTAGAAATATTAGTAAAGAATATGAAGATGTGAAAATAATAAAACAGAAAAACCATATAGAATATTACCAGAAGGGAGAGTTCCAGTGAATACTGAAATCACCCGCATTTAATTTTTTAATTTTTCTCCTTTTTTATTGATTTTTATTAAGCTCTACATTTTTAATTGCTTAAAATACCCCTGACCCCAAAAGGTAGGAGTAAGACAAAAACCTGCCTTAACATGATACAAAGAAACGAACAGACCAGTTGAAGGTTGCGGGATGTATCCATAGTTAAACATTCTGTTTCTAGAACAAAACAAGTCAAGCTCACACTGTAGACTAAAACATTCTGTAGGCAAACCACTCCCTGGGTGGAATCACAAGTTATCTCTTTAAGGAAACTGAGACCTTAGTTGGATCCTTAGACAAACATATTTACTTCTCTATTCCTGAAATACTTGGTCTAGATATTATCCACACCTGTTGACAACAGCCTTGAGAGAGCAGAACTCTGATCTGAATCTAGGTGGGACCTTTAGGAATAGAGGTGAGTTCCAACTCTTTGCACTTGGGTCAACATGAAAACAGGCTCACATTTTTGGGCCTCCACACACTGTGAAATGAAAGGACAGATTGCTGAGCAGTAACTCAGTGGGAAGATGGGGAGGGAGCAGAAACCTTGAGCGAGGTTATTGGGGGAGTGTTCCTTCTGGATGTGTCCGGAGAGGGAGCAGAAACCTTGAGCGAGGTTATTGGGGGAGTGTTCCTTCTGGATGTGTCCGGACGTCAGACTGAAGACAGACCACAGGAGGAAAGAGTTTCTGGGCAGAGAAACTAGATGTGTGAAGTTGGATGTAAACAACAATGTGGTGTTTTCCTAGGGAGTGAAACCGAAGCCATTGACTCAATGACATAGTGTTGCTAACCACCCAGAGCCTTAGACATACAAAGGCTCCTGGTGCCTGGCCTTGTTCCCTCCCCAGGTCACTGTAGCTTGTGGCTGAGACTGTGCTCAGAATTCCATGCTTGTTGTGGGGCAGCAGGATCTCTCCAGGAAGCCAAAACTCCAGCACACATCCTGTGTAGCTTGTGGCAGGTGACCCAGTAACGAAAGGACAAACAGCATGCTCTCCATTTCTCTCTTCTCTCCTGTCTTTCCTATACCTGAGTTTCCTCCAGGAACCTCACTCAGCAAGTAATCATTTGTTCAAAATTCCTCTTGGACCTTCCTCTAAGATAACTGCCTGGGAATGCGGACTTCCTTATCCTTGTGGAAATTGTCTTACTTTCTACCTGGCTGACCCTCATCCCAGGGACTTTTCTTTGACTTTGTGGGAAAAGCATGTTACAGCGTTATTCTTTGTGTCTGCCTGGAGATAAGGGTCAACGAACTGTTCTCTCCAGGAACTGCATTCCCAGTGGGGGTAGACGTTGACACAGTATGCATTCATGCTTCCTTCAGTCACGCAAGTGCTGGCCCTTGGCAGCAGCTATTTCATTCTTTCAGTACTTTAGTTTTAGCGGGCACATTCTGTTTTTAAGCAGGTCTTCAGCTGGGGTAGTCAGACCACCTTGACTCTGTGCCTGTCTTGCTTGGTCAGTTACATCAGCAACTTTGCCTACACCTCTGACTTCCTTATTAGGAAGTTTCAGTGGCTCTAGAACCAGTCACACACCCCATCATTGCCACACGTGGAAGACTAAATTCAAGTGTATGTAGGTTGAGTTTCACTGGTAACTCACCTTACTTTCGAGAGGACCCCTCCCCCTCCCATGCCACTCAAATGCTTTCACCTTTTAAGAGATTCAGGACGAACGTTATGTATTTTTTTAAAAGCATAAAGAATCAGCAGCGCATCTTCTGAGTATGCAATTCCTAGACCAGTGTTGTCAGTACAGAAGTTTGCCAGCTTGTGGCAAGAGTCTTTTCCTCTTTGGCTCTTAGTGAAGTGGTAAGCTGGAACCTTTCCTCTGGCAGCCTTCCTACCTAACTCCCAGGAATGATTTGCATATTAATGAGATAACGTCTGAGAAGTACTCTTCAGAGAAAGGAAGTAGGTAAAGGCAGGACTTCTCTTGACTGCTCTGCAGCTTGACCTCGAAGCTGGGAAACTGAGAAAGCTGCTTTTCCCTTCCCCTTGTCCTTGACTCAAGAGGCTGGGTGACCCCTTGCTCTCTGGGGAGACTGGGAGTTTGTTGTTCCCTCTGGCCACACTTTACACCTTCTTTATCCTAAGGAAAACAAAATATAAACTTTTAAGTAAGTCACCTGAGGTCCTTCAGTTTCTGAGTGCCCAGACTGGGGTTTAAACACAGACCTATAACAGAGTTCCCTGGATCCCCTCACACACATACTGTTCCATCTTGGAATCTAGAAGCAGCTAACTAGGTTAAATAACATTGGGATGAGTCCAGCTGTGGCAGGGGGAAGGGATTCAGCACCAAGCATCTGTAGTCATTGCTGGGGCTTTCTTTTCTTTTCTTGTTTTCCTATCCCCCAAAACTCTGTGTACAAATCAGGTGTGGTACTTTAATCTCAGCACCTGGGAGGCAGAGTAAGAGGCAGGGGGAACTCTGAAAGTTCGAGGACAGCCTAGCCCAAATAACAAATTCCAGGACAACCAGGTTTACATAGTGAGATCCTGTCTCCATAAATAATGAACTAACAAACAAACAAACAACAAAAAAATCCCTCTGTGCACAAGAACCCCTGTATGAATATGGGTCGGTATTATGTATATTGTTGGGTGGGGGGGCTCCACAGTTCTCCTCTCCCACAGGATATGATCAGTTTCTACAAAGGACACATTTCCTGTAGTCCTGGAGGCACTGTGGGACAATGGAAAGACTTTGTCTAGAGTCTGTCATTACCTCAGCCTCATAACTAGCAGTGAGACAGTGACCAAACCATGAGCCTCTATGTTAATTGGGGATGAAGAGAAGTAATCTGAAGGGAAAAAATGGCAGCTTAATAATCTAAAGCTTCTCCCAGAATGCACCTGGAGCTCCCTAGGAACTGTTTTCCTCTTCATCATAAAAAAGAATAATAAAAAAGTAGGCTCAGAGACAGAGCTGATACCTTGCATATATTTAAGATGCAGTGAAAAAAATTAGTGGCTCATAATAAATGCAATAATCCCTCAGCAACCCCTGGGGATAGATCTCAGCCCCTCCTGCAGCCCTGTGAGTACCAAAATCCACTAAGGCTTGAGTAGCTTTTATGAATGAACCCTCTGTGGCCTCTGGGGTGTTGTCGTTCTTTCTTTGTGAAATGATGTTCTTTTTCTCCTTATCTAAACAAACTCTTTATCTGTTTAACAAGTACTCAGTGTCTCCCCTAGACCCTATCATGCTGTAAGTCCCCAGGAGATGAGGAACAGGACATGGTGTGGGTGCTCGTGGATCAACACTCTGATAATGTCTTAGTCACTCTGCAAGACACATGACCTGCCTTCTCCAGAGACTGGACTCCTCTAGTATCCTTTGGCTGGTTATGTTTTCCTTTAATGCCTAATACTTTTTGCATACAATTTTACTTAATTATTTATACTTACTGGTAGATGCCTGTTTGTCCTTCATGAACGGCCACTTTAAGAAGGCAGGGCCATGTTGGTTCTGCCCACTGCTACGTTCCAGAGCCCACCAATCTGCCTTTGACTTCCAGGAATGCTTGCTGAGTGTACCTAATTGCAGACTTTCTCTAAAGGTAGGAACATTTAAAAATATTTCAGCCAAAAGGTGGCACTGTAGGGAAAGAAGTAAAAGAAACTCCTAACTGGCCATCCCCACAGTTCCTGAGGGTGCTGGCTGGTCCTAGTTCCAGGCTAGTAATGTTAGTCTGGTTATTAACCGGAGCAAGGCATTCCTGGCCTCGCACGTGATCCTGTGCTAACACAGAGCCGAAATCTCTCAAGAGGATCAGTGAATGTAAAGAGCCTGCCCTGCACTAGGAACACTAACATTTCTGTGACTGTTCACAGGGTCCAGATAGACTTTCCAGTCCGTATACCTGGAATCCTCATCACTCTGAATCATGTGTGCATTCAGCATTACTAGGACTAAGCTATAGGACCAGGGCACACAGGATTTTCTGGCTTCTGTGGCTGCATAGAAAATAAAAGCATGCAAAATTATTACATTTCACGGCTAAATTATTTCCCACATTCTAGCACCTTCTTATGAACCGTTCTCAGAGTTTGCTAAGCTCTTCTGGACAAGAATGATGTTGTAACTGGCAGCCTCTTCGAAGGCTTCAGGAGCAAAGTCACAGAGGAGAGCCAGGCAACCCCAAGATAAAATCGACTCATGATGCAGGCTGTGAATAATGAATGGTGGTTTTCATATTTTAGCATGGGCCACCTGGGTGCCTGTGGTGCCCAAGGCTAGTCACCAACTTTAGCACTGCACCTCCTCCACAAATTCACAGTGTTTTTTTCTCCCTATGTCTTTATTTTACAGCAAAACATATGTGTATTTTCTGTTACGTTCATATGAATGCTTACCTTTGTGTGTGTGTGTGTGTGTGTGTGTGTGTGTGTGAGTGAGAGAGAGAAAGAGAAGGATGCTAGTAAAATACAATTCATCTGAAAGCAGTTTCGTAGTACACTCTTCAGATGAACTATGGGGCCTTCCCCGAGGCCTGTTAACTAGATAGAAAGATGATGTTTACACCTGACTAGCTTTTGAAAGGTCTTGAGGAGTAGACACAAAATCAGCAATCAGCTTCAGATTTGGGATCCGAATCCTATCATACATTATAAGAAAGGCCGTGATGTGCATTGTCTGCAGACCCAGGAGAAAGTTTGCACGCGTGTCAGGAAAAGTGGATTTCACTGCTCGTTATTCCTTGGAGACTATCTGGAGCGGCTTCTGAGAGGAACAGGACGAGAGGATGTCTCCTACAAATCCTTAGAGACTGTCTAGGTCTCTAAAGTTTGGGGTCCTGGAAAACACTGCACTTGTGCATTTTAAGCTGTTAGTCTTAAAAATTTGCAGCCTCACAATCCAGAGCGACCTCTTTGTAGTTACAGAGCCCCACCCATGCATCCCAAACTCCGAGGACTTTCAAGCACCTTATATAAAAAGGCATAGTACTTGCACGTGGCCTATACACATTTTTTTTTGTTTTAGCTTCTAAATTACTTCCAGTATCTAAAATGCTACAAATCAGAGATATTATATTGCATTATTTAAAATAATGACAAACAGAAAGCATGTATTTGTTCATGGCAGGCACAGTTCTCTTTAAAATAATAATAAAAAATGCAACTGGTGGTTTTTAGCTCCAGGTACTTAGTCCCCATGTTTTCTTAAGTACAAAAGCTAAATCCTGCGTGGCCCTTAACAGAATTAGTTTACAGATGGGCACTTTCCCTTAAAGAAACAGAGAGAATTATTATGAAAGCACAGTAATGAGTTCTTTAAAAAACAACACTGGTACATAGCACGGAAAACACATCATCAGCATGAGAAGGCATCCATTTTCCCTTGGCAAAGGGCACCACTTTCTCCACAGGCTGGGCGGCGCCAGTGGATTTTGGCAAGGGTCACCGGAGGAAGAAAACACCAGGTTGACAACTTTCATTTTTTCCCCCATAGAAACACCACTTTATAAAGTTAGCTTGCGGACAATGGCTGCCCTGGAGACCTCTTAAAGATGCTCACAGGACACCTGAGAGGTTGGGGCTGAAGGAGAGCATTGTGTATTGGATTGAGAGAGGGAACTAACACCTAGGAGGAAGATTATTTCTCTTTTTACAGATGCTAACACATATGTATATATATATATATATATACATATATATATACATATAGTATATATACATATATATAGTATATATATGTATATATATACTAGCATGTAGAGACACACATATAAAACACACACACACACACATACACACACATTGCTGGTGCCAGCATGTGCTGTGAGAGAGAAGCTCGTGAAGAATCAGAGGTGAGTGTTGATGACTAGCAGAAGTCTGCACTGTGTGCACATGCTGGAGTGAGGCTCCTGGAAGGACCGCCAGTCAGCTCTCTCGAATATTCGCTAGTCCACGAGAAGTGGTCTGGAAAACTGTTGAAAGAGCGTTTGACGTCAGCAAGGCAGACCCTCTGGGGTCTGAAGAGATAGGTAACTGAAGATGCTCCAGTCCGCGGGGGGTCAGGTTGAACTTTATGTCTGCACCAGTGCTTCAGCTGTTGTTAACCCCACCCTTTGGCCAGAGCAACTGAACCCTTTCCTCACGGTGGGTGGTGGGAGAAGCAGAGGTGATGGACTGGAAGCTGACAGACTCTGTGGTTCCAGGATCCCAAAGGTAGTGCTTTCCTAAATGACACTGTCAATCAGTGCAGCATTAACCAAATTCAAAAAATATGTAAGAGAGGCCGGAGAGATGGCTCAGCAGTTAGGAGCGCTTTTAACTTTTTCAGAAGACCTAGGTTTGGTTTCCAGCATGCACGTAACAGCTTACAGCCTTTCATAACCTTCGTGCCAAGGGATCTGTTGCAATTGTCTCGCCTTACTGGGCACCAGGCATGCACGAGGTGCAATACATATATGTAGCAAAATAGTAATATAAATAAAATAAGAAATAAAAATAATCACACATACATGCATGTATGCACATGTGTGCCTGTGCACACACAACACGCAGAAGCTGTGAATCCTGGTTTCTCTAAGCACTGTATACATTTCTTTATACATGTAGCACTCTGTATTAGGTGGGGTTTATTATTTTACATTTTTTTCTAGTTGAAGCAGTCAAGAGCCCAAATTATCAGTAACAACCAGACGAAAGGCAGCATTCACCAGTCCAGACGTGAGCTTACTCCCCTCTGTGTGCTAAACTGGCAGCTTAGGATCAGAACAGCATCCCTGGAAGTGCTGTGTAAAGTTAACCTTCTCAGCGTGGCAAATCCAGGGCACGGGGGTTGAAAGCCACTGGGCAAGTGAGATCCTGAAGATGGAATCCTAAGTGGATCGTCTGTGAGTTCTTGAGAAATAAGTAGGTCCAGACAGCAGACCCTACTCCTCAAGGTCTGGGAGATGATGAGTGGGAACAGCAGTTGTAGGAACAGTTTTACTGGCTATTGCTATTTATGTCTCAGCCAGTCCATGTGGAAGTTCAGCCCCAGCAGGTAGATTTGGTCTGGTGATGCTGGTGCACAAAATCCCCTTGGATGCGTGCTTTCTGGGTTCTGATATGTAAATGGAGTCAGTGAATAGTTCCCTAACTTGACTGTGTACCTAAGCACCAAAGAGCTTTAGAAGTATATGTAGTGTGGATCCATACCAGACTAATTGGAAGTCAGGGTTTCTGGGAGTATGGTGGTGCCTAATAGGATTTTCACAAAGCTCTCTGGGCAGTTCCATTTGTAACCAGGACCTAGTACCTCTATCAGACCTTGTCAAGACTCCTGGAACTTACTCTTTAGGTCAGATGTTGGACGTTTAGTTGGTAGCCATGGTGGCAGAGAAAGCAAGAAGTGCATCTGGTAAGTCATCTGCCGGCCACCCTGTGCCTCCATGTAGGCGTCTCAAAACAGTGATTTCGAGGCAATGTAGACAGTGGTTGATAGGGAAAAGCCATACGGAACATGGAAAGTATTCAGAGAGAACAAGATACGCACCTTGACACAAAGTTATTTAAAATTAGGGATGCTTCTTTCTTCCTTCCTTAGTTAGGACCCAAGAACAAGCTATACCACAGCACAATATACAGAGCATTTCTCCGTCATTTAGGCACTTTTCCTTTTCTCAGGCTTTACTTTATGGGGTTTCCTCAGGATACCAGCACATACAGATGGTGTAAGTTACCAGGCATCTTCTGAAGCTTTCCGCTGTAATTGATGAAGGCACCTGAATTCAACGTGGAAACTCACTGTAACTCAACAGAGATGGAGCCCTTTATACAGTTGAAGGGACAGGGTGTTACCCAAGAACCAAGAACTGCCCACTTTCCGTTGATGCACCCCATTGGTCCACCATTCCAACCTTTACAACCAACACAAGCCGTGAATACTGCGGCTGGGGAGAGGACGTCAACCACTTGGATCTGATGGTCCCGAATGGTCTTCAATATATTCGTATCTGTCATCATCTCTCTCCTGGTCCCGAGAGATCTCCGGGGCATGCAGCAAAAAGACCCCATTCTTACATTTGAAACCAGAGACTCAAGCACACGGAAGTCTCCCATCTAGAACCAGATTTGACTAGGTCTTGTCTAAAAAGCAAGGTGGTGGAAGCTACTAGGAGACCATTTCGCGCACCATTATATGAATGATATTCTCTTGAGAACACCAATAAGCAAGAAACAAAGCCACGATAAAACCATAGTTCCCTGGAAGTACCCAACATAGGTGTATGTCTGAATCTCCACACTCAATCTAAAAACAAACAAACAAACAAACAAAAAAACCCAAGATTACCTAGAGCCTGTTCAGAGTGGCAACTTCTCATTATATTAGACTTGGGCAAGGTTCTGGATGAATCTGGGTTCTAGTTCAACATCAGCGAGTAGTGTTCTTTGCTAATGTGATGCATTTGTACATTTTCTCTTAGGTGTTAAGTAATTCTCTGCTATTAGTCTCATGACCATTACACGAGGATGGAATGGCAAGATGAACAGGCAGAGACAGAATGTAAAGAGCTGCTGGTCTGTGAGGCCAAGGGCTGCAGGGCGCCCAGCGCTAGTCCAGTACGAGCCATGGGGCGCGCTGTCCACCCTGGGAGCCCCCTGCTGAGTTTGGGGTGCAGCAGAGACACGCGCGCCCCACGTCGGTGAGTGGCGCCTGCTTCTCCAGGCACGCAAGGGCGGGCTCGACGCCACTTGGAGCTGCCTTCCCATTGGCCCTGGGACACGCCGGTCGGGAGTGAGAGCTTGCAAAGTTTCATTGAAGGAGGAGAAGCGCGCGCGCCCTCCGGGGAGCCGGAGCTGCGTGGCTCCTGAGAGGCTGCTGGACCACCGACTGGGGACGCGGGGGCCTCTTCACGGTTCCCGGGTTTTCTTTTCTCACTGAAGTCGCGGCGGTGGCGCCGCTCTCTGCGTTACTGGTCCCTGCCCAGGTTCGCGCGGTTCCTCACTCTGAGGACGGTCCTCGCATCCCCCACAGGCTGGCAGCACGACCCCGGCGTGTCGGGGATGGTTTTGCGCGCCCCGCAGCTGGCGCCGGGCTCGCCCTGGCCTGAAGCTGGGGGGCGCTGAGGCTGAAAGGAGCAGCTACTCAGCAATCCGCCCAGAGGCCCGGACTCCTGGACGCTGCTTCCAGAGCTTCGGGCCACTTTCTTTAGCGCACCGGGGGCGCCACAGTCCTTGTGGGCGTCGGAGCCAGGGCTACACCACCCAGACACGCTGACTTCCAAGGTGTTCGGCTAGAAACTCCGGGCCATCCCTGAACGCCGACTCCTGAACAGGCAGAGGACAGCTAGCTTCCTTCATCCCTTCTCCTCACCGCCCCCATCCCTCACCACTCCCAGAGTGTCCCTCCCTTGGCTCATTCCCAGGCGACCCCTGAAGCAGCTGCAGCTGGATTCCACAATTCATGGGCGGGCCGCAGGGGCTCGGGCGCCTGCCTAGTTGGTTGCCAAGAGCCCGGTGAGCAGCGGGTCCAGCCCGTCGAGCGCGCCCTCGGGGCGGAGAGCGCCGCTCCAGCCAAGGCAATGCCAGGGTGGCTGCGAGCCGCCGGCCGCGTGAGGCCCTAGGCAGGCATGGACCTGACTTCCCAGCTCTAGGGACCCCCGAGCTTCGCCCTACTGCTCGGACTAGCAAGGACCCACGACAGGATGGCTTCGGAAGTGGTGTGCGGGCTGGTCTTCAGGCTGCTGCTCCCCATTTGCCTGGCAGTAGGTGAGTGTGGTTTGCTCATGGAGGTGACTAAGGAAGACAACAGGGTCCAGAGCTCCGGGATTCGGTTCCAAGAGCCCGCTGCACACTCTGTATGGCAGAGGCTTCAGATATGAGCTGTTGGGAGTGTGTCAACCCTGCGCTCTAACTTGGCTATCTAGGGCGCAGGATCAGGGTCTTTTTTAGACAGTTGGGGTAGCCAAGATTGGCATGCTGTGGGGACCCGTTCAGTTTAATTTAGTCTCTGGTGGGCTTCCTTTAGAGAAGTACTGACGTGTAGCTGGGCTGGGAAGTGATTATGGCCAAATGACCAGACTTTGTTAGAACACTACCCACCGCCAGCAGCACCACTAGCGAGCACCTTCACCTCCATCTCCACCAGCACCAGTGCCCGCATCACTACCCTCTCTAGAGTCCCCAGATGCTCATCACATTGTGGTATGTGACTCAGAAGGGACTCAGGCTATCTCTCCTCCAGCCTACACTCCAGCAACCAAATAGGAAGAAGTGAACAGTCCCAATAATGGTAAAAACAAAAGGAGACACTAGGCAGGGGGAACGGCCTTGATGATTCTCTATGTTACCCCCGCAGCAGCCTCTATTTACAACAAAAGGGGCTGGGTCTTTGAGGTTGTAAAGCACCTCCAGATCGCATCCCGCACTTGCTGTACCAGCTTTCTCCATATGCTTAAAGGATTAGAAAGTGGGATCTAAAATCATTCCTTGGGACAGACCAGATTAAGAACGTCCCTTGGGGAGCCTCAGTGATGCTCCCAAGGAGCACCTCATCTTCTTAGGTGAAAGTGTCAGGTCTGAAGATTACAGCAGCTGTCAGAGTGAAGAAGTCTGCAGGTTTTTGCGCTGAGTGTCACATTCAATCCTGGCGTTAAATATGACAGAACTCCAAAGCCTGGCGTTCTCGCTCCCCCCACCAGGGTTAGACAATACAACACCACACCAAGTTGTTTTTACATAGAGATCCTTTCCTTTCCATGAAAAGAAACTTGTTTGCTTTTTGTTTGGTTTGGGTTTTGTATCTTGATGGAGTTAGGGGACTGGGAATTACATTGGTGATAAATGTGTCATTTGTTCACGTAATCTGAAAGCAAGTTCTGGAGTTTGGATGTCTGCAGGAGTAACAACTTTAGTGAGAAGCCTCTGGGAGACTTAAGTGCGAGAAACCAGGGCTCTGGGAGAGGAGTAAGCAGCAAGGCATTGCATCAGGTGCTTCTAGAAGAGAAGCACCCAGGCCTACAGACTGATGTTGACCTGAACTGTGAGTTTCCAGGTCCCACGCAGGGCCGTTTGGGCGGTGATCATTGTTCTGGTGTGTGGGAGGAAGGCAGATTCCTCAAAGTCCACGTGAGCTTTGACTTACTAGCTTTGACATCAATTTTGAAGAGGTTTCTTTAGGTATGCGGCACACAGGTGGTGTCACTGTTTCTGTCTCCTGTCTTTGTTGCACCTAGCTAGCATCTTGCCAATTGGATTTGTTAATTGAAAATAAGTTAGGTGCCAAGTTCACCAGGCACTTTTAACTTATGGGTCAGAAGCCCCCCTCGTCCACACAGCCTTTCCACCTCTCCCCTGCACTCTCCTCAGCTCCATCCCTGTCTTTACCTACTGCCCTGGGTTGTTTAACCCCTTGCCTGAGGCACCAGTTTTTGCAGTGGCTGTTGGAAGAGTTAAACAGGTGGCCACCTACAGCCATATGGATCCACTCTGTGAAATGACAACAGGGAATGGTCCCTTGATTGACTGTCATCTTGTCTAGGGTTGGGGCTTTTGTAGGACTCAGCTCACTGATCCTCCAAGTCACAGATACCGTGTAGGGTCAGTCCCTCTAGACTTTCATGATACCCTACTGAAGCCCTTTAGTGGGACAAATTCACTCAGCCATGCTAGAGGAAAGTAATGCAGTGTAGTGGCTCCAGGGGGCCTGGGACAAAGCAAAAGCACTGCTCCAAAGCTGTGGTCCCAGTTCCATCATGCCTCCTCTTTCTCCCACAAGCCCTCCCTGCAGTGCCCATGTGTGCAAATTTGAGCCAAGGGATTGGATCCATCTCAGGATACAGATGGAGCCTGCTCTGAGGTTGGGACTTTCTTGGGAGGAGCTGGACTTGCAGAGCCACAGGAATTGTATCCCTCGCCCCATCCTGCTTCCTTGCAAGTTTCCTGGACAGCTGAGTCAGTCCAGGGGCATGCAGGGGTCACCTCCCCTGTTTACTCCTTCCTCTGCACTCCCACATCTTTGTGGATTAAGGAAATATGGGAAGATGCTAATGTACTGTGGTTATATGAGTATGTAAGAGTGTCTGCTTAGTGTGTGAATCCATGTGGATATGAGTTATGTGAGGTTGTGAGATGATATGAATTAATCTCAGTGTGTGTGTGTGTGTGTGTGTGTGTGTGTGTGTGTGTGTGTTTGGTATTAGGTATTGGTGCCCTCTGCTCAGCCTATAGTGTATGACTTGTGCTGGCCTCCTAAAGTCTGATGATGGAAGAGGGAAAGGAGAAGTCTCTGGATGGAGAGAGAAGCTCTTCTGGGAATGCTCACACCATGAATCCTTTGCTTGTTGGCCACTATTTAGGAAAGATGACCCAGGTCCTCAGACACACGGTACCTTGAATCACTTCACTCCAAAAGAGAGTTGGGTAGAAATCACTTTATTTCATCTCTTGCTTCCCTTCTACAGGAAATAGAGATTTTTCAAGGTTACTGAGGGTGTTTAGGTCTGCTTGCTCCCAAGGTGCCACTAAATCAAATGTTCAGATTTCCCTAATATCCTGGGCCTGGAGATCACAGTGACCTGCTTGCTATTAGAATCGATTTTGCATTTTCTCCATCTATTTTTATATCTGGGTAAGGCAGCCTTCAAAGCCTCGCCTTTATAGACACTTCCATGCATTTCCTTTCAACCTTCTTCTCTCATGAGATGTTGACGTTTTCCTGCAAGAGTGCCCTACTCCTTTCAACTAATGAGCGATTGTTGAAAACGGACTGTCTTTGTGTTTAGCCCAATGCTTAAGTTTTGTTTAATTGAAGGAATTAAAAGGAAAGTGGTAAGTGATGTCAGGCGTCTTGTGTGCAGGTGTTGTATTAGCAAATAAACCAAACTATACTGGAATATTCTGTTTGCCATCCACAATGAATATCTGTCGATAGATGTGTCCATCTCCATAGCTACTGGACATGTCTGGTATCTCCAGAATAATCTATGACTACTTGCTAGCCATTTGATTTTTTTATGCATAATATAAAAGAGAACAGCAAAGCTCTTGTGTAATATGATATCTGTAGTAATTGTAGTAATAGCTGAACATTGATGAGTGTCTTACATATATATTTTATGTGTTTTTTTCTTTCAGTATGATTCCAATTTCCAAATCATGCCTTTTATTTTCCTTCTGGTCCTGGAGAATGAATGTATCCAGAACCTTGCATATTCTAAGTACCGAAGTCCTGTGCTATATGTTAGCCTTCCCACTTATCTTAAGACAAATGACTTGAGGTTATCGCAGGATTTGGAGGGATTAGGATGAGTCTTAGTTTGGTTTCTGCTACTGTGATAAACACCATGACCAAAAGCCATTTATGGGAGGAGAGGGTTCATTTGGCTTCTAGGTTAAAATTGGTCATAGAGAAAAGTCAAGACAGGAACCCAAAACAAGAACCTAGATGTCGAAACTGGATCAGAGACCACGTGGAACAATGCTTGCTGTCTCATGCCCATTGGCTTCCTTAGCCACCTTTCTTAGACAGCCCAGGCTCACCTGTTGTGGGGAAGGCACTGCCCACAGTGGTCCAGATCTTTGTGCATAAATTAGCAATTACAAAAATGCCTCCCAGATAAATCATACGTTAGCAATTAAGAAAATGCTTCACAGACAAGGCCACAAGCTAGTCTGGTAGAGGCAAATCCATTTTCCCAGCTGTGTCTAGGTTTGTGTCAAGCCAACAAAAACTAGCAACTGGATTACATTTGGGGCTCCTTTTGATATGTGTGTAGCTGTGGCTATTAATATTTTTTTACAGCAAATTTTTGCTATTAGAAATAATTTCGAAAATCACACTCTACATAGTCCAAACATTGCAAATGAAGCTATCTTTTATTTACTCATTAGAAGTCTTTTATAGGATTTGTGCTGATTACTGCTATCATAGCCCTCAGGGGCAGGGGGTTTTAGCTGTTGAAGGATTCTTCAAAAACACTTAAAATACTTTTGATTTTGGTCACATCTTTGCAGCCTGTTTATTACTTTTAATTACTCCTGGAAATGAAAGGCTTATATTAGCGATTCTCAACCTTCCTAACACTGGGACACTTTAATACAGTTCCTTATGCTGTGGTGACCCCACAATCATAAATTATTTTTGTTTCTACATCATACCTACAATTTTACTACTTCTGTGAATCATAATTTAAGTATTTGTGTTTTCCAGAGGTCGCAGGCAACTCCTTTGAAAGGTCATTGAACCCTACCATGGGCAGTGACCCACAGGTTGAGAACTACTGGCTTAGAGACTTAACAAAATATTTCAACCCAGATGAACATGAGTGGCTGTCACTGGAGACGTGGGGGCTGGAGTTCCATGTGGGAATCTTGCTTTGCAGGAAGTGTGTTTAGTCATAGATAGAGACTAGCATATTGTCTTGGACTTCTCTTTTGGGTGAGGACATGCTGCCAGCTGATCATGCCCTGCCTGTGGCCCTCTCTATATGAGTCTAGAGTCATTTTTGTTATTTTTACTGGTTTCTTCCTCTTCCTTCCTGTAAGCGAGAGTTGGGAGTACTGCCTTCTGGGTACGAGTGTACACAACCGCCTCTGTCATGCCTAATAAACTGAGGATGCTGCATTATATAGATGTAAGAAGCCAATCAGGAGAGTTGGCCTGCCTACTCAGAACTCCCAGACCAGCAGGTAGTGATCTGGGACACGAGGAGGCCACAGGAAGACTAGGATTCATTGCAAAGCAACATAGTCCCTTTGCAGTGTCTAGTCACAAAGATTAGTGTGTTTGTGACAAGCAGGGTTTTTAAATAACCAGGATCTTCACAGCACAGTAATGTAGTGTTTTAGATACCAATCCTCTTACTAGAAACATACTCTCTTCATGATTGCTACTGTTTGTTTTTGTCTTTGTGACAGCATGTTTACAGTTTATTTGACGTGACTTTATTTTTTAATGTGAATCTTTCATTTCTGGTCTTTGACTGATAAGTTACATAGTGGCAATGAATATACTATTATAAATTTTTTGCACAAATATTCAGGAGAACTTAGAATAAACAGGATAAACATATCTAGACGTTTAAGGATAATTATTAGGCACTGAAAACATACTTCTGTGGTGAAGCGTACATACTGATCTTTGGAGTTAGAATTTGGTTCCTAGCACCCACATGGGCAGTTCACAACCATCTGTAAATACAGCTCCAGGGAGACCCAATACCCTCTTCTGGACTCCATAGGCACTGACACTCTTTTCGCACGGGACGTGCGTGTGCGCGTGCACACCCCCCCCCACCCACACACAAAGAAAATAAACCTTAGAAAAAGAGTTAGTAATAACAATATGATTATACTAAGTGTGTGATGTATTAGGCACCATTGAATTTTGTAATATTTGCAGATTAATGTGGGATCAAGCAAATAAAATAAGGAAAATGTTCCATTTGGTTGAAAGCTAAACTGTGTTGGAAAAAAATTAAGTTTTTTTTTTTGAGGGGGGAATTAGGGAGTTGGAGAGATTGTTCAGTGATTCAGAACACTTACTACTTTCCAAAGGATCTAAGTTTGGTTCCCAGCACCCACGTCAGATGGCTTACAACCACACTAACTCAAGCTACAAGGAACCCAAGACCCTCTGTTAGCCTCCCCAGGCACACGGGAGTGAACCCCATGCACACAAATAAAATGAAAATAACATCAGTTTTGAAAAAAGAAATAGTTGGTTGGTTATCAGCATTGGTGTTTCTTACACTTCTCATTGTCTACATGGTCATCAGACACCACAAGGAACAACCAAAAGGAGGAGGGGACCCAAACACACAGCAACCTGTGGGGAGAACCACCAGCTTGGAGCGTCAAATAATTCCAGACATCTTACACTGTCCAGTTATTAGGGACCCAGCACATTTTGCTCCACCCTCGTGCTCACATTTTGGGAGGCTGAGGTCTGCACCTGCTGAACGTGTGCTCACCCGAACCACACCTCTAGTCCTTTGCTGTTAATAATTTTTAAAACTGTAGAACGATAACACATTTTAAAAAAATGTTTTTCGAAAAGTTAGTTATCTTTCTGTCTCACCCCAAATGACAAACTCACTCACTTTCTGTTCCTGTCCTTGCTCAGTTCTTCCTGTGGCAGCAGGGCATGTGAGGTGTAAAATGATGCTCCCTTCATGGTCTCTAGGAAACAGAGACAGAGGGAGGAGCAGAGTTTTTATGCCCCTCACAAAGACATGGGTCCTAGGGACCTAACTTCCTCCAACTAAGCCCCCACCTCCAGTTATCCCGCAGGCTGGGGGACAAGCCTTTAATATCTAGACCTTCAGGGAACATTCTAGAATGCAAGTATTCTAATATTACATAGTTTACTAGTTTAAGGTGTCTTCAGCTGAGACCATGACACTTGGTACCTTTCCTTCCCTTTGTGGTAGGATGGTAAAGCTTTGTGGTTTTTACCTGCTGGCTATAAAATTCTGCATTCGAAACAAACCTGCACAAAAGTAGGATTCTCTTATGCATGAACACAGTGGCATGCTTTTATGTATGAGTTTTCAAATCTTAAGTATGTTTTATAAGAAAGACGCTGTGTGTGTGGGTGTGTGTGTGTGTGTGTGTGTTTTCAGCTGGTCAGCTGGTCAGCTAGTGAGTGACTGGTGTGATTCTATCAGTCGTCTGGGCCTTAAGAACCTTACTGATACTTCCCTTAGAAAGTTATTGATCCCATGACCCAAACTGAGGTGATTGTCCCCTCTGTATTGTTTCAGACTCGAAAGTCTACATCTTTGCGAGCACCAAGCACCTCACCCCACCCAGTGCAGGCTGTAGACTTCTCTGCGGTGCCCAGGTTCTACATCAAGTGGGCAATCCAGGTGCCCTTAACTCCTTGACCAGCACATTTGGAATGAGCCTGTTGTCACTACCCCTTGGCCAATGAAAATCCCATCCACCATGTGCCTGGATCTGAAGTGTTGTATAGGCACGCCATCACTGTTCCATCCTGGTCCCCAGGTGTGAACTACTTTGCATCTGGTGGGTCCTGTAGCAGGCAGAGCCCCAAACTCTCTTAATCTTTCCCTGTCTTTACCATGTGCAGAGCTGATGTATACCCCAGGAATTGCTCAAAGCCAACCCCCCAGTTCCCATTGCCATTCTTCAGGGGAGAAAGTTTGCAGCTTCTCTCTGGGCTCAGGTCTACGTTTGCCTGAACCTCAATCAAATCCTGATTCCTCTGTCTTCCCCCACCTCCAACATGGCTTTCCCATGAGCCCCGAAAACTCTCATTCCTGCCTTGAACTGACTCGGCTCTTTTCTCTGGTTGATAGCTTGTCTCTGTGGTTTTCTTCCTGAGTCCTGCTATCTAAGCAGGTTTCCCAGTGTGATGGGGCTTGTCTAGAACCAACATTATTTCTCTCAAATGGGAACAAAGAAGTCTGGAGTAGATAACAAACGTGGAAGATGTAAGACCCCGTCTTACACCAAGGGTCCAGGGCTTGTACTTCTGTACATCACACACTGAGAGGGAGTGGTTGCCTCTGAGTTGGGAATACTTCACTATACCAGGCACTATTAGGTTCCAGGAGGCAATGCCAAAGGGCAACTCAGTCACGGAAGGCCAGGTGTGTTTTATCTGTTGATGGAGAATAGAGGCAAATGGGAATTGGGAAACTCTGTGCCACGCGGTCTATAACATCCATTGGTCATGGTGTGTTTTGTTTTTGTTTTTTTAAGTGAATTAAACAGGTATCTTTTGCATTCTGACTTGGTCCATATTAAGTGGAGGATATTTTGTTTACATGAGAAGTCTAGCTTGCACCACCAAAACAGAGTCAAAGCTGAAGTCAGTTCCCAGTCCTGAGAAATTCACACACACAAAACTGCTTGAAGGGTGAGGAGGGACCTCGCAATTTGCCTTTCTTACCTATGAAAACCGTTCAAATTTCATTTCGAGTGCAAATATTTGGGCAGTGATGGAATGCCTGCTCATTGCCCAAATATCAATGTGAGTTATTTTCTTTCTGTCACACAACTGTGCTTCAGATGAGCAGGATAAGAGAGGTCCAAGAGTTGAATATGGAATAATCTATATATCAGGGCACTGTTGGGGGTCAATATGTTACTGGGGCTCGTTATGAAGACCTCCAACAGAGAAAGTGACAAATCTTTCCTAAGGTTGGACCTCCGTTCAGGAAATCAAACATGTGAACCATTATTGCACATGGTTTCTGACTTTTGTCCATTCAGATTTCTTTTGAAATTATTCTACACTGGCTGAAAAGCTGAGTTTTTGTTGGGTGACCACATATCTGGCTTTTACATGAAGATGTGTGGCGTTAATCAAGTTCCAGGACACCTCTCTCTTTGTATAGTTTGTCTGCATGGTGCGTGGATGATCACGACATTAAGCTCCTAGGAATGCTTCAGGTTTCAATAGCACTCGGTGTCGAGGGCTTTGAATGGTGCCCTCATTCTAGACTGAAGAGAGTCATTGTGATAGGTGAAGGAAATGTGTGGGCTGGATGGAAGACATGCTCACCAAGAGCAATGCGGTCTCCTGGGCAGACAACTTAGAGTTCTGGTCAACACTTCCGGCAGTTACCGAGTGTAAATAAAGTTTGGAAAACAGACTGTTGAAAGTTCCAAGTCAAAGCCACCGGAAGATCCCAAGGCTCTGTTCGTTGTTCCTGGGATACAATATGGCATTGGTGACACCGTCTCCTCTGTCTTTGAAATTCCCAGACCAAACACATTGCATTGCCCTCACAGCCTCACCTGGTGCCTTGTTCATTTTCATCACGGAGTTGTGTTTTGGGGACTAGTCTTTGCTCTTATGCATCTTCAAGACCTGTGGTCCTGTTAGCATCCTGGCAATAAGTGTCCTGACATGTAGAAGACACTGAGACCAGTTTTTGAGTTGCTGCTTTCCTAACTGAAAAGATTATGGGGGACTCTACCAGTGTAGCTGTCGAGAAAGGGCTCTCAGAGAGTGAGCCCTCAGCCTCATTATTTTCTCTTATATATCCAAACTGAATATAGAGGTATTAGTCTAGCATCTACTACTTATTACTTTCCAAGTTCCTGACTATAAAATTTACAGCAGGCTAATTTATGTCCTGTAACTTTCATAAATGAGAATATTGTTATGGTGTCAAGTCATATCTGCTCCCTGCTGTGCAGTAGACAGAGGAGGAAAAAACCCGGTTGATAATGTGAAGTTTGACCAGAGTAGCATCCTTGAAGCGCATATTACTTTTTAAAATGCTTTCAGCTCTTCTGAAACCACACACATCGATTTGTTTTCTCTTGTGGTCAAATCCTTTCGGTCAGCAGTTCTGGCCACAGGTAGAGGAAAGGAAGAAGAAGGCAGAGTTTTAACAAGCTGGTGATTTTTTTTAAACCGAAACACATTGGCAATGAGTTATAGTTATGTGCAGGATTGAATGGTCTTACCTGTTCTCTGCTTCCCTAGACTGCACCTGCTTGCTTCCTGCAGCTGGCTCTGACATCGCAGCGGGAAGGTAGTCCTTGGGGAAGGGTCTTGCTCTGGTGGTCTAGTGAGCAAGTCTGGATCTCATTAATAATGAACCATGTGATTTGTCCTCTGCTCCTCAAGGGCTTCATCTGTAGATTATGTTCGTTATTCTCACCGTATTGCTTCTGCGCGTCGCTTTTGAATGGGGAGGGGGAGGCTGTAGGTAAACATTCCACATCAATTCAAGTGGCTCTGTTCTGTTAAGGGCCATCTTACTTTCACTGCCCATAAGAAAGGCTGGGAACTGCTGGTGATTTATTGTTGATCATGTCATGTAGCTACCTGAATGAGGATTTTCCAGGCCAGTTTATAAAGAAGCGATATTTTGATTTAGACTTTTAGTTTTGATAGTCTTGAGTCACGTGGATGTGATGCAGTATGCAGTGATGGCTGCAAGTGCAACAGACTGCATGACCTTTGCTTTAGAATCAGTAGCAGGCATCTTTGCAGACATAGAGGACTTTCACCATCCACATCTCATGGTTATATAAGAAAACCAAACCACTGTAGCAGTGACTAAGGCTGAGTGATCTGATGGAGATAGACTTATCTAAGGAAGATTTGAATGGAGAAAGGATGTTTTTGAGTAAAATGCCGGATTTAATCAGTGAAACATTATAGTGATACTACAGACCTTGGACCTTTGCTAGGCAACTCTGTCAGCCCTAGAGATGTTGAGAAGGCGACACGGAATCTGCAGAAGTGCCTGGAGTGTGAACTGCCTGTCCCCTACTTTCCTCACTGTCAAACTAAATTTTCGCACTTGCTCACACTGGGATCGTCTGGACTCCTCTCACTGGACCCAATGCCTAAAGCTTATCTATCCGCTAAGCAGTAAAGCCTTCCTAGCTAATGCCAACACTGCCCCGGCGTGCCAGACAGCCCCATGGCACACAGCTCTGGCTACCCATTTTCAGCCAGGAGAAAGGATTGCAGATCAGATTACAAGGTTGGAGAAAGAGGACTTGCCATAGTGTGGGGGATGTTTTCTTGTGAATAGGTGCTTTCCTGAGATTTCTAGTTCCCTATGACTGTTCCTTAGTCACTTCAAACCCATTTAGCAATCCTGTTTAAAGCATCATCACCTTGGCTCTGGCATTTCTTCAGGATCATGTTGACGTTTCCATCAGAGGTGGTACTGGCTAACTACGTACTCCTCACCCAGCTCTTCTCTAGACTGGAGTTAGAAAGGTTTTATGCTATCTTTACAGCACACTCAGCCAGGTCCATTTCAACACCCAGGAGACTGAAGTAGGAGTGTGGTGGATTCGAGACTATCCCGACTTATATAATATGTCCTGTCTCAGGTATACACACACAAACATCTAATGTATATATGTATACACTACACATACATATGGGCTGAGAATGTACCTTTGTGGTAGGAAACTACCTGCCCACCACGTGCAAGATAGCCTTGATAGCCTGAACGGCAAACAAATAAGCAAACCAAAACCAAGCCAAACACTACTGTTGGTGTACCAGTGTTCTACCATATTGTCTGTTTGAAAGGATGGGACCCAGTCCTTGCAAGCCTTTGTTAGGTTGGATACAAGCCTGGTGCAGTGGCATACACCTGTAATCCTAGCCTTTGCTAGGTAGAGGCAGGGTGATTAGGAATCCAAGACTATTACATGGAGGGGAATGAATCTCAGGTGTCATTTGGCTATCGCAGACCTGGGATGGTCAAGTCGCTATAGCCCTGTTTAGATTTTCAGGTTAGATCTAGTCCCTAAATGTGTATTTTAAATATAGTGCTGTGTTTTGAAGGAAGAATGCTGACCACATAAACCCTGGAGTCTCTAGTGTGAGCCGCACTGTCACAATGTTTAATAAATTCCAATATGCATGGAATATATATTCTTCATCAAAATGTAACTGAAGTGAGGCTTTAATGGTCCATCAGTAGTTTTGTTTCCTTTTGTCATTTTTTGAAACCATCCTCTGGCTTGAATCAATTTTCCCTCCCTCCTCCTGAGAGCTATATATGTTTCCCAGCAGTCATCAAAACCCTCCAGTAATGGGAGACTGCATGTGCCCAGCACTCGCCTTAAAATAGCAATTGCTTTTGTTTACTTCAGATGTCAAAGGAAAGGCGTGCCTGACTTTTGCTTGATTCCAATCTCTTTCCTACTTTGGATGGTTCCTGCTTTCTAGGTTTCTTTTCTGGCTGCCACCCCAAAAAAAGTTGAACAGTTTTAGAAAACTTAGTGTGAAAGTCTCTAAGCATTATTACATTTTCTTACTTCTGTATTTCCAGTTTATTTGTTGGCACATCTCTTTAATCTCATTCCTCAATAGAGCCATAGGAGATGACTTTGCTTGCCTGATTTTTTTTTTCTCCTGAAAAGTTAACACACAGAGGGGGATAAGTTTGAAACAGTGTTTTATAATTCTGCCAGTGTTGTCTGTAGCCTCGAGTACTGACCCGGGAGTGTGTAGCCCAGCACTGACCCAGGATTGTGTATGTCAGTACTGACCCCGCTGTGTGTAGCCCAGTACTAACTCAAGCGTGTGTATTTTAGTTCTGACCCGGGAGTGTGTAGCCCAGCACTGACCGCCCAGTACTGACCCAGGAGTGTGTAGCCCAGCACTGACCGCCAAGTACTGACCCAGGAGTGTGTAGCCCAGTACTGACCGCCCAGTACTGACCCAGGAGTGTGTAGCCCAGTACTGACCGCCCAGTACTGACCCAGGCTTCTGTAGCCCAGTACTGACCCAGGCGTCTGTAGCTCAGTTTTGCTCCCTTTGGGTCAGCTATTGGTTATTCCTCCCAAGCAACTATTGTTAGGGACGATGAATTTTACAATGTTTTGAAGTTTTTTTTTCTCTTTATATAGACTTTCAATATCTCCCTTAAATTTTTTTTTAAAATTCATTCTTCGACAATTCCATACATGTATACAATGTGTTTGCCTCTCTGGTGTTCTGCTCCTGTTGCTCTCTTCCTTCCCAACATCTCTCCTTCTGCTTTCTTGTACTCTTTGCATGTAGCGTACTGAGTTTAATTAGGATTGCCTACATTAGCATAGGTAAAAAGTTACTTAATGGAGCACAGGCAGTTTAGCACTGCTTATGCCGTGGAAGAAAATGACTCTCACTCCCTAAAGAGCCATGAGCTGCCAGTAGCCCCTCAGCTACAGTTAGTGAGGGCCCCTGACGACCAATGACAGAATGTTGGTAGGCTCCATCTTCCGTAGGTCTGCTGCTGTGGGGTTAATGTCAAAGCCATGCCCAGAAGACTGTTTCTCAGCACCCCCTCTGTCTTCCAGCTCTTGCATGCTTTCTGCCCCCCCTTCTGAGAAGTTCTCTGAAACTTGGAGCATATGCCACAATGTCCCATTGAGGGCTGAACACTCAATAGATGTCTGTCCCCAGCCCTCTGACAAATTCTGACTTCCACATTGCCTACCACTTGCTGCATGAAGAAGCTTCGCTGATTAACACAGAAAGTGCCACTAATCTGTAGATATAAACAAAAATGCATAAGGAAGCTTGATAACATGTTCATTTACCATAATAGTAGTGATAGTTCCCCTTAGAACATACGATCTTGCCAGCCATGGGTTTTGGACCAGGATTCTAGCTCCAGGCATGAGTTTCTGTGGTGTGGGCCTCAGCTCCAGTCAGAAAATAGTTGGTTACCATGAAAATAGTTGGTAATTCATGCCACTACCCTATCAGTGGGCACATCTTGCCAGGAGGGTCAGGGTTGTAGCATACAGGACAGAAAACTGGGAAATTCTGCCGGTGATTACCAGCACCCTGCTTAGAACTATACAGAACTGTGAAAGCTAGCCAGCAGGGATGAAGCTTCTAGCCTCAGCTTTATTTTTTTATGCTCTCTAAATAAAATGTGTGGTGTTTTCAACAATAGGGTCCTACCACTTAGGTCAGGCAAGTAGTCAGGAACAATGGCAATATCCTATATTGTTTTGGGGCCCCTAGGCCCTCTCTCACAACTCATGAGGTTGTATCCCATGAGTGGTAGTGGAATTTACATTTAATAACTCATGGCTTTTTGGAGTAGTATTATACACCTACCTATTCAGGGTACTGCTATTAAAACTCCCAAAAAATTAGATTACAAAGTACCAATACACATTGCTTTTTATAGATTCTTTGGTTAGTTGACCTATCCCAGTTCTCTCCTCTGCCCCTCATCCCCACACCCTTCCCGTTTAAACATTTTTCTCCATTATCTATACTGCAGAGGTCCAAGAAATAAGTTCACACACTGATTTTTTGACATTAATTCCAGAAATATTCTTTGGAGAAAAGATAGCCCTGTAAAAACGGGTTCTGTGAAAATTCTACATGTTGTAGAAAAATTAAGCTAGATCTGTATCTCTCACCCTTAACAAAAACCAACTCCAAATGGATCAGCGACCTTAAGGTAAGACCCAAAACTCTGACACTGCTGGACAAGCATAGGAGTGAACTTTAAAATATAGGCATAGTTAAGGACTATGTGAACAGGGCTCTAGTCAGAAATTCAGACCACTGCTGACCAATGGACCTAATGACATTAAAAAGCTTCTGTACATCAAAAGAAACTGTCAATCTAGAGTGAAGAGCCTTTCTACAAAATTCGAGAAAATCTTTGCCAACTATAAATCTGACCGAGGATTAATATCTAGAGTATACAAAGAAATCAAAACACAAGATACCGAAAACATCCATCCCCAAATAACCCAATCAAAACTTGTTCTATGAAACTGATCAATGAGTTCTTAAAAGAATAGTTACAAGTAGCTAATACACATTTTAAAAAGGGTGTATTATCATCCTCAGCCAGCAGAAAAATACAAATGAAAACTACTTTGATCTTTCTTTTCACGGCTGTTGGAATGACTGTCACGAAGAGGACAAACAGCAGAAAATGCTGGCGCAGTTGTGGGGGAAGGGGATGGCGCATTGACTTTTGCTAAGAGTATAGACAGAAGCAGTCACTATGGAAACCAGCGTGGTGCTTTCTCTGAAAGCCAAATAGAGAACTGCCATATGACCCAGCTGTGCTGCATCTGGACACATATCCCTTATGGATTCTGTATCCTACTACAATGACATTTGATCATGTTGTTTCTTGCTGCTCTGTTCACACGAGCCAGGAAGTAGAGTCAGCACAGATGTTGTCGAGTGATGGAAAGCTGATAATGAAGATGTGGTCCACTGTTATGCCCAAGTTTCCGGTCCCCAAATGAATTCATGGAGCTGGATTTCTGATGCAAATTTCATGAAGGTTTTTAATAATATTCAAACTTAAGTTTGGACCAACACCTTTCCAGTAGAAAGGTGGGTGCAGAAAGTGTGGCGGGGAGCCCTGGGAGGTTAGAACTTTTAAAGGGGAAACACTGTAATCAGGGGAGTTCATGTCCTGTTGTCTTGAGATTAGGTAAGAAGGTCATAGAATAAGGTAGTTTGTGAAACCATTCATCAGTTTTGGGGTGTGAAAACTTAACAAAGAGCCATGCATAACTGACAAGGTGTCTTCACGGAGAGGATGTCTCCCAAGAACATCTGGACCTTGTTAAATTTTATGGCCCTGCTCCCTATCTTCTTAATTGGTCATTTTTAGGGAATCTGTTCGAATTTCTGCCACGGCAACACATTTCTGGCGTCGAGATCACCCGCTCCCAGCTCATTATATGGCTTAAGATGGAGCCCCTTCTTTAAAATGGGGTTCACACAGTCAGGTCCTCATAATACACAATGGGACTTTATGCATATATAAGGAAAAATGAAATTAAGAAATTTTCAGGAAAATGAACGGAACTGGAAAAGATACTGAGTGAGGTAACACAGCCCCTTAAAGATAAACACTGCATATTCTCTCTCCTGTGTGGATCCTGGCTTAAAATTTTTAGATTTGTGTCGAGGCTAGGAAGCTTAAAAGGTATTCTGAGAGTTGGGGGAGGGAGATGATGCCTTAACAGGGACGGGAGAGGGAGAGGCGAACACCTGCGACTCTCAGTGTCTTGAGCTGTCATTTAAGTCACTGTGAGAAGCCAAGAGTTTTGTGATTACTTGTTTGGAGACATGCTAGGGCTCATCGTTCAGGGCCTTGGGCTCCAAAGCCTGTTCACTAGCTGCTTGTTCTGGCTAGAGATCTGTCACTGGGCTTATATAAATACAGAATGAGCTAACACCATCAATGCTTAGTGTCCAGATTCTTAGGTTCTAAGAGGCATGCCCTGTATGCCCACAGAACTCCCATGTCTTGCCCTTGAGGATTCTGTTTTAGGACTGGGTACTGAAAAACTCTGGTCTTCTGGAATTGCAGAGTAACTGGTAGGTCAATGAAATGGTCTTTCAAAAAAAATCTCAAATCTCTCTCTTTTGGCGTGAGTAAACAGCTGACTTATTGATGACCACTGTCAGAGTGACCAGAAAAAAAATATATTTTTGTCCTTTTCTAATTTTGCTTGCTGACTTATTAACATGATTATTTTCTTATCTTAAAATAATAAAACAGTTTGGTCAGAAAGGAAGAGACTGTTTTGTGAAGGAGGCATTCAAGCACTGTAGAGTGCCTGTAAGTAAGTGTCTGGGGCAGGTGGGAATGAAACCACTGTAGAGTGCTTGCAAGTGCCTGGGATGGATGGCGACATGGCTACATCTAGGAATCATGGGTGGATCAAACAGCAAGAATTGAACTTGCTGCCATGGCCCTGGGCTCTCACTGGGCCCTTCTGGGAGCTTTTCTCTCTCTGTAGTCACCTTCAAATGCAGGCTTCAGGGATCTTTGTGACAGTTAAGTCGGGCGCCTTTCTTAGGTCTTCACCCTGCGGCATTTTCTTGTTGCCTCTAAGAAAAACACCGAGTTGCTTTCGTTCCTCAGACATGGAGACATTTGCTCTGTCTGTTTGTTCTGATCATCAGCCTACTGCAGTTTTGGCTGAACTGTCACCCCAAGCCCAGGCCTGCCTTTGCACACCACCTGACTACCCACCCACTTACAGTTCCCACCTCCTCAGTACTACTGTCTCTCTTCCTTCCTACTCATGGGTTTGCTTGTTGCTGTTTGCCTTCATTTTCTCTTCCCCAGGCTAATGTATTTGTTCCAGGAGCCCCAGAATCCAGCTTACCTCCTCCTATGACTACATCACTGCATGTAAGCCCAGGCAAGAGTAAACACTCAACCCCTCAATTCGGTGTCCTTTATACCTAGCAAGGATGAAAATGGCACCTTTGTGGTCATTCCTTTCTTCATTTAATTGAGGTTGAGATTTTCTTTTTTCACTTGCAAAATAGATTTGATAATAGTATCTAAATTGTAGGGTCGCTGGGGATCTCTAAAACAGTGTAGAACCAGAGTGGTAGAAAAATTGTCTGACGTTTCTTCAAGGTCTTCAGTATTGCAAAAATGAATGAACTAACTAATGTATTAACAAGTGTTTTTCTGTTAAACAGTGTCTGACATATAGGATGCATTTGCTAAATTACTGTGATGTTGACATTTAATTTAAGCAATATTTGATGTACAACGCATGGTGCCTGACCCTGTGATTGTTCTTGGCATGTCTGATCCTTTGACATTGTTATCTACAAAGTTCAGACTTGAAAACTGCACAATAGTGTTGCCTAAAAAAATCAGTTTTAATTAATAAAAAGTTTTATATTGTTTTAAGTAACTTCACAATTTTGCGTTTGACACATAACTCTTCTTGATCACTTACAGTCCCAGGGTCATGAATTGGATATGTTCGTCTGTTGAGAAACCTTAGCCACGACTGTGTAATTCTCAGAGTAGAGACTGCTGGTGGTGGTCATTTCACATGGTAGGAGTGTTGTGGGTGATGGGACAAGGTAACCCAGAGACTCAAGCCGGCTACAAGATGAAGCATTTGTGTGGTGTGGCAAGAGGCTGTTCGATAGACTGAGGGACAGTAGGATGGCAGTCACAGTACCGGCTCCAGGAGCTCTATCTGCTGTAATACAATAACATGGCCATACCAGAGAACAAGAAAGAGGAAAAGCCCTGCTGGACAGAGACAGCACCCATTTTCTCCCAAAACATCCTTGAAAATGAATCAGTAGATAAAACTGTGCCCCCTAACCACTGTTGACACCTCTGGGAATATTAAAACATGGGGACAAATGCTTTAAACCTAAGTGGCCAGTGTCTGTGTGGAAGGCTATTTGGGTGAGTTTCTTGTGCTGTCCCCTGCCATGGATAGGGACACCAGTAAAATGGGGCTGTCACTCAGCTGTACTCAATGTCTTGGCTGCTAAATTCAAGAGTGATACAGGGGCGCAGACATAGTTCAGTGGCAGAGCATGAGAGCATATGTGATTAGCATGTCCCAGGCAGGCTCTTGCAACTTGCAGCTCATACAATGCTACTATGTGTGGCCAGATAGAGCCATGGATGCCACAGCCCAGCCCCAAATCATGAACTTGCCTAAAACATTGTTTTATTATTCAATTTGTTTGTGCAACTTGAATGAATAATGCTTGGGCCTGAGTTTTGAAAATGACAATGTTGTGTGGTAATGTCAACGAGTTGGAGACACCTGCGTCAGGGGTTAGATTTCCTTCCTGGCCATCAACCCAAAAGTTAAGAATTTTCAAAAGAAGTGAGTGGAGTTCAGAAATAAATACCGGCTTAAGGTTTGGGGTAAACAACCAGGCTTGTCACACAGACACTGACAGCAGCTGGTCATGTCCGTGCCTGCTCATCTTCCAGGAGGCTCCACTGTCCTTTACGGTTGTCTGTGAGAATTACAGGGGAAGCCCCAGAGTCAGGGATGTGATAAATACATCTTCTGTTGCTCTTGGCTTATCTTATCACACACTCCTAGCCACTACAGTCAAACAGATGAGAGCCAATGCTGGCAAGGACATTCTAACACTTGAAAAAATTGGCAGTACTGAAAGAGAGAATCCCAAGTTGCAGTCAGTGGGGGCTAGAAGGTGGTCTTCCCCTGGGCTGTAGGCTCGTTCTCTGGCCAAGAACTTTTAATTCTTACTTTGAGTTTTTTTTTTTTTCCTTTCTTTCATGATGGCTGAAACCTGACTTCCTTATGTCAGATTGCTCTGCCCTGAAGGTCAGTCCTTTACTGGGAATGAAAAGTGTCTTGGGTTCCACAGATACATTGAGGAAACAATTCCAAGTTAGTGGAGTGTGCAGCCCTGGGAAGTAGGCAGGCAACTTGTCCGATAAACAGTTGTTCGGTTGTGTATGGGACTGGAATGACTTGTTTCTATCCTCGAGCATCTTGAGATGTAGAGGCACCATGTGCTGCTGTGATGATGCTCACGACTTAGAAGGAGCTGCTTGTCTTGAGATGTAGAGGCACCATGTGCTGCTGTGATGATGCTCACGACTTAGAAGGAGCTGCTTGTATATGCTGGACCACATTGATGAATCAGATGAATTCCCTTCCCCGTTATAACTTTAAAAAGACTTGGGTTGATATTGTCATGTCTTCCTCCTCGTACAGGATACCCTGTAAGCTGTAGGGCTGGGCACTGTGTGTGTGTGTGTGTGTGTGTGTGTGTGTGTGTGTGTGTGTAAATGTTTGTGGGAATTGTTTACTAGTTGCTGACGCCCTGTGAAGTAAACACACTTCTTTTGAATTCACATGTGAGAAAATGGAACGAGAAAATGGGCTTTCCAGGAGAAAAAATGACTCTGAAAAATTAAGAGATATTTTTGATGTGGAGTCACACATCAGGAAGGGGTGGGTCAGGACATAGACTTCAGATATTAGTTTTTCATTTTTAATCCAGGATACATTTTCAACGAATATATTGCTTTCAAGTGCTACCTCTGAGTCTTGTAAAAAAGCCTCTCATCTGGATTGTCCAATATATTTCCTCCATTTCTGACAGAAAGATCTTTTAAAGTAGAAAATTGACTGTGTCTCTTAGTAGAGTCTAGTGCTTAAAACTGAGCCTTAGTGTGTGGATTCAAGTGTTTCATTCACTATAAGGGAAGGTAAAGGACTTGGGTCCTTGTTGGGTTTTTATGATGTCTCTACCTGGGAAGACCAGTTCCTTGACTCTCCAAGGACTCTTCCTGGAACTTCATTTGAGCAAAACTCTGCCAGGATTTAGAGGGCAGGTAAGTGAGAGTAGGTGACCCTCTACTTCTGGGGGCCCATATAACGGACTACTGGGGGTTAGACATTTCTGTAGAGATTTGTGTGGTGGGACATCCTATCCTCCAGTTGTTCTCAGCTGGCATTCTTGGATGCTGGTCTGTTGTAGAAGGCATTGTATTGTATGGTCTGACACAAAAGATGGCGACTTAAGAAATGCAGCAAATCCTGGAAAAACTTGGACATAATCGCTTACGTCACTGTCTTCATTCCTTCTGGCACTTTTATCAAGTATCTTTATGGCCCCAGAGGAATGGTAATAGTCACATGATTGGATCTAAGGTGGCTCACAGTTTCAACTGCACATCAGGCTGACGTACCCACTCTGGGAATGCCACTCATCCAGTCATCCAGCAAAGATGTGCCAAGTTCAATACTACATATGCCTACCTGAGCCCAAAAAGTGTATCTCTTTTTAGTCATTAAAGGACCAAAACTTATATATACATAATACTTTTGAATATGTTTAAACTTCTAAGCGTCTAAACTATTTCCCATTACACAAGATAGAAGACTTCTGTATGGTGTAACATCACCTTTTCGTTCTTGGGAATGAAGACAATTCACTCTTAAGTCTTCTGTCCTCAATTTACACTAAAACCTTGTGGTCTCTCCTAGTGAGTCAAATTGAGTGATGTTTCACTATAATGTTGGAATGTCCAAGTTTATGTTTGCTACTGGACTCAGAAAGTCTTCATTCCATTGGGCAGAATCAGTAGTAACTGGAGAGCCCACTCTGCTTGCTGTGGTTCAAGTTAGCATGCTCTTGACTATGAAAACAATGTGTGGTTATTTATGTCTAACAAGACAATGCTCCACTTGGTCTACATGAAACCCCATGTATAATCCAAAGTGAGCATGTGCGAGTTGTTGAACATATATTTTGACTCTCTTAAAAGAAGACCTATAGAGCTAGTTTCAGGACAGGAACCAAAAGCTACAGAGAAACCCTGTCTCGAAATCCAAAAAAAAAAAAAAAAAAAGAGAGAGTGAGCAATGTTTATAAAGAATACTTTAGTAGCTTCAGATGTGTTTAGTCCCATGGATTAATTACAGTTCTTACCTAAAAACAACATTGCATGATATATAATGGATAGATAAATGAATAGATAGATGACAGATAGGTAGGTAGGTAGATGGATGGATAGATGGATAGACAGATAGATAGATAGACTGACCGACCAAGTCAGTCTTGAATTAATTGAATTAGTACAACAGGTTGTGTTGCTTTCTATTCTGCACCCCAACTCCTTCCATGGTATTTCTTTATGTGAGTAACCCACCAGGGCCAAACTAGCTTTGAACAGTGGAAATCTCAAGGACACTTCTTTTAAAGCACAATGAATCACCGACTGTTTTAAACTGAGCCATGATGAGTCAGTGTACTTGCTATTGCAAGTGCAAATGCTTTTCTGTTGCTTTCCCTCATTTACCCAAAGAATTGCTGTCTTTATCTTTTGAATGAAAGTCAGTGAGACACAGAGTGAACACTTTCACCTTCTTCCTCCCAACCAAGCTGCACCCAGAACTTCCCACAGGCAAACTTCAAGGGCATTGCTATAAGACAGGATACAAGTGTCCCTAGGGAGAATTAAAAATTCTCGAATAGATTAGTGTATTTCTTGCCTTGGGTTGAACTTTGCCTAATGTTCAAGATACTGCATAGTCCCCTCTACAGAACCAAGGGGTTAAGCCTCATTGGGGCCTAATTAGCCTGACCTAGGAGATAAGTGATTTTATGACTGATTAGCACATTGAGTTAAACCTAATGTAAAATAGTGTAGCAAATCAAATTTGTGTTAGTGAAGCATCCTGAGGAAATTATTTTACAATAAAATCAGTACACAGCACACATGAGAAATTTCTCATACTACCTTTCATTCTTTGGCTTGAAAGTATTTTTTCATCTGGCATTATTTCTGTTCTGACACACTCCAGCATAGTTGGGATATTAGTGGAATCCAAAGATTAGGTGTGATCGATAGTGATTTCCTACTTAGTCTGATGTCCTGGTGCGGGTTGAAATAGTTTGTTCTCATCTTTGAAACAAGCCTAACACATCTTGGAGTTTTCTCTCTGGGCATTTCAAACAGTTTTGCCAGTGTACTGAAACAGAAACAAGTGTGCAAGAAGGCGAGCCGGGACAATGCCTCCATGCCCCGAGCTTCCCACCCCTTGGCACAGTGTTAGGAGAGAAGGGCACTAGTATGGAACGGCCATCTCTGGCCTGGGCTATGCGTCAGATGTCATGGAGTCAAGTGCAGTGTATAGATGGCGACTTTACCAAGTGAAAACAAACATCACCTCTGGGGAATGGGGCAAGAAGTTTATGAAAATTAAGGAAAATATGAGAATTGCTACATCTGTGCTGACAACATAAACTTTCAACCATCCAGATAGTAAGTAAATAGAAGTCTTAGTATTTTTAATGAAAGGAAGAGAAGCCAAGCTGCCAATCTCAGGAATGTCATTGAATGCTGTCTCTGTATCCACCCAGTGGCTTTAGAACAGCTGTGTTTGGTTTGCCAACATCCTTGAAGAATTTGGTGTGTTGGAATCAGAGGACATTGACTTTGTGTCCCTCTGTTGGCTCTGGCGATGGCTCTGGTCAAGACTGCTAAGAAAAGAGAACCCTATTGATTCTGCTCCTCCCCTCATGCCAACCTTTTAGGAATGTTAGGTCTTTCATGTAGATGCTGCATTTGATACCATGAAGAGATATCAAAAGGCAAGCTTTCTGTGTATCAACCACAAATGTTCAAATTCTCAGGCCCGAAGAATTTTCAGACTTACTGATATAGGTGACAGGTGATATTTCAGGGAAAAATTTCTAGGAATATGTTACTTTAAACACAGTGCATGCCATCCTCTTCTCCCAGAGAAAAGCTGCAACTCATGCCATGATCTAGGTCTTTAGTTCAGGAACACAGTAGCTAATTTAAAATGCTTTGATGCAAGGGCAGTGAAGTGTTCCCAAAGACCACAATGCGTATGTATCCACCAGCTGGGTGGATATGTGGTGTTTGTTTTAAGTGTACCTAAATGAGATGAATCCTTTTAGGACCCTTGGTCTGTGATGCTGGGTGCTCAGTGAAATCATGACACATACAACTTTAAGCATGGTGATTGATTCCCTTGTCTAAAGAGGCATATCAGCATCCCCCAAATCTCAAATTTGGTCATGGCTTGTGATTTAATCAGAGTGCCTTTAACTCTGAGAATCGTATTTTGCTTCTATTCTGGAAATAATTTTCAACATAGTAGCCCTTATGCAGGAAAGGTAAGTTTTCAGATTTTATTTATGTCAAGGAACAAAGCAACCCAGCTTCATAAAGCTGTATTCCCACACTTCTGGAAGCCACTGTCTTAAAAGTACTGTGTGCTTTTTTTATTAGTGTTGCAGGGACTCAGAAAAATCTCTCCCTTTTAAAGAAACCCCACATCCTTGTACAACTTACAATAACATACCAGGTAGGATTTGTAAGGGATAATGAAAGCACTGGCATTTTGAACGATGGCCATATGTTCAATTTCTTAAAATCTCTTATTTCATAAAAACCTTCATGACTGTTGGAAAACTGCAGCTATTTTGCATATTCTATGCATATCTTGTTAAAGAACTTTCTATGGCTTCATCTGCTGAGATTT
This sequence comes from Microtus oregoni, assembly GCF_018167655.1. Classification (NCBI taxonomy): domain Eukaryota; kingdom Metazoa; phylum Chordata; class Mammalia; order Rodentia; family Cricetidae; genus Microtus; species Microtus oregoni. Next base: position 1,908,776 of record NW_024543976.1, read on the forward strand.
TCCCCTTACAACATCAGAGGCTCATCTCAAACGAAGGGAAACGTGAAACTCTCCACAGGTACCTAGACCATTGTCAGATTAGTCCCGTGTGATTGTATTTTGTCATTTTGCAGAACAAAGCTTCTCTGTATAGTTTTTGTTGTTCAAACTTTCACTTGCCCTTTGTGGGGAAAGACCCAAACTAGTTCAATTAAATACATCACTTAAGTATTCAGAATGCTAATGGTTTAGTGCAAGCGTTTTACCTGATGTTATGGTTATTTGATAAAATACAAAATTCCCAGTTCAACTTAAGATTTCATGTGAGCAATATACTTTCCTTTTAGTCTAATGTGCTTTTTTCAGGATTTTGAATAGTTGGGATTACATACAGTGTTCTTCACATTCGCATATTTTAGGCATAACCATGACATCATATGTATGAAAATTTTGTTAGTCTTTGCTAATATGACATGACAATGATATTTCTATCCTGCTACATGGTCTGTGTATTTAGTAATTCAGTGGCTATATACTATTATCACGAGGTAATATGAACACATATTTATCTGGACATTTTAGCTATCTCAAATATTTTAATTTTAACACTGATTCAATATTTATCTTTCTTGACTTCAAAAAGATTTACAAAGTCTAATGGGAACAGAGAGAAATTGATACAAGGACTTTTATTCTTTGAAGTGTTTCTATAATGTTATTTTGTTGCAGGCTGTTTTCATCTCAATATCCATTTATAAAACTTAATTTTTAGTTAGCAGCCATCTAGTAAGTGAACATATTCATTTTTGTTTTAGGCTTCTGAATTGGGAGCATTTATTTCTGTTTTGAAGACTACTCCTTTAGCTGTTCATAGCCAAGCACCACTCCTAAATACTTAGTTTTGAATGACCCTAATTTCAGAGTTCATAAATATTTAACATTTGGCTAACCTTTTATCATTATCTCTGTTGAAGACAGACAAGCAAATGACAAGATCACTTGGTGATTATGAATTTTATGTGTGCCCTGGCTTATTATTAGGTTTAGGAAATAGCAGCAGCCCTGGTCGTTTAACTTCATAGTCACGAACTCCTCCTCTGCTCTCCATTTGCGGGATGTTAGAAGCTGCGTCAGTGGAAGGACTGACATATTCAGAAAGGCGTGGGAAGCTCTCTGAGCATCTCAGACCATGTGGACGCTCTCTGGCCTTACTTCACTCTTCGTGACATATTGTGATTAGAAGAGAAGAGTGCCCATATTAAGTCCTGACACGGGGAGCAGAGCTATGGGCATTGGGTGTCTTTTCCCACCGCTCTGGGCAGTAACATTGCCCCCACCTGGCCTGGTGAGAATGGTGGTAGGTGGGTCCCCCATATGATGTAAGTGTGACTTCCTGTGTATGTAAAAGGCACCTGTTGAGTACCAGGCGTCTTTTCCAGTTCCTTGGAATAGAAAGAAACAACACCCGCACCAATGTTTAAGTACATTACAGTACCCTGGAGGTTTCCAGGCCCAGGAAAGAGTGGCTGTCAGTACTGGTCCAGCAGCTTCCCTCCAAGCTGTTAGCCTTACAACTCCTCAGGACAAGCCAGGCCCACGTAGTGTCTGAGAGTTAGGCTCAAGAACCCATTCCTCCCCAAAGACCCCAGGTGAGTTGAGAACCATCTCGTTAAGATCACAAGGCCATTTTTTTTTTCTTGCCTTAGTTGGGGACTTTCTTTAATGGGCACATGAAGTGTCATGGCTTGCTATCCTGGATAGCCGTGACAGAGTGGGGGCAATGAAGGCAGCGGCACATGGTCCTTCATCCTGGAAATGAATCTATGAGCTACTTCTTAGAAAAAAAAATACTAGGGTCATTTTTCAGCATCTCATCTGAGTATAAACCAGTTCCACAGCCTTTCTGACTGGTCAGATTCTGATTCCTCCCTGAATCAGATACTTTCCCCTAGACAAAGGCAAAATTGCCTCCACTGTGTATGAACGAAACTCCGAGACAGCTGCCAGTACTCTTCACACCGTGACCCCATGACTGTCTTTGGGAACTTCTGAGTGGGAACTATGCAGAGGGGTGTTGATCTGTTTTCTAGGCTACCCAGGAGGACTGCTGGCCTTGTAATTGAAAGTCTGTGGCTATAAAAGCAATTCCTATGAAATTTCATTTTCTCCAGTAGCCTTGGGAAAACACCACAGAAGCGTGCCTTTCCCTTGTGATTGTTAAAAGCCCTCCTGCCATGTGATAAGTGTCCAGTGGTTCAATGTGAGACACTGTGAGTTTGAGTAGTTATTTCTGAGACCCCGGAGTGCTTGTCCATAGCATTTGGAGATTGTTTCTAGGGTCAACAATCATTCTAGAGATACTCTCCCTTAATCTAAAATTTGTGATATTTTTGTTTTAAGGTCACACAACGAAACCAGACTAATTTCTGGATTTACTAGAAGTCATGTCATTTTTGGGAGATTAGCCGTGGATAGGATATTTGAGTTCTTTCATTTGATACTTGAGAGCATCCACTACACTAATGCAGCTGGCCCAGCTCTACATCAGCCAGGTTGTCAGACTTGACTTTGCTGGGGCGGTTGACAGCCATGACTGTTTCATTAGAATCAGGGTAGTATTGTGATGAATATTGAAAAGGAGCAGAATTAAATGCTATGTCTGAAAGGGTTGTACTGTCGTTCACGTGACAAGAAAATCAGACGACAAATGTCTCTTTCTGATCTTTATTCCTTGGTATCTTGTTGGGGCAGAAGGAGTGACTTCATGAACCTCCATGTCACAGAGAATTGCCAAAGGGTAGGTAGCCTATCTGATAGTCTTTGGGTAGTTTCTTTTGTCAAATAAAATATTTGTTTAAGGGCTGGAGAGATGGACCAGTGATAAAAGCATCTGCAGCTCTTGCAGAGGATCCATGTTCAGTTCCGAGCAGCCACACAGGATCTCACAATCCTCTATAACTAAGAATGATATCTGCCCTTTTCAGTTATCCACTTGCATGCTTCTGAGGGAAGTGTGGCAAGAACACAGTTGTGTCCAAAACATCTTCCCCGGGACTGGTCTGTGTCCACCTACCATGCAATGGTGGCAAGTGGGAGGTTGTTTTCTCTATATGTGCAGTAAAAGTGATAGATTTGTCTCAATTCTAGCACTCTACCTTGATTCCTGATTAATAACAACTTTTGTTCCACATTATATACCAATAAAGTCAGATCTAATTTCAGCCAAAGAAATCCAAGAAAGTAAAATACCTAGAAATCCAAATGTCAGCATCTTTACTTTTGATCACTTCAGCTTGCTTCTGCTATGCCTTGGCTCATGCACCCAATTCTGAGCCTTAAATTTGCTCTTTCTTTGGAAAGAGACTTCTCCTCACCTAATAAATAGCCAGAGGAGCAGGGCTGTTCAAGCACGTGCCAATTAAAGATGCCTTTAGTCTTACAGAGGGTTGCTAAGACAGTTCGTCGCCACAGTGCCTTTAGCCAAAGAATCCTTTCACCCCCTTCACCGACCTCATGAACCGTAATATGCTAGTGAGAGCCCAGCTGTACTTCTGTTGGGCTATGGAGATGCGTGGTTTAGACCATGCTCACTGTTGACTCAGGGCCTTAAGTGAGGTGTGTATGACTCTCCTGTTCTGATGTCACCCTCCCCCAGTCCCCCGGGGACAGAGGTGCCTCTGCCCCTGTGGATGTGCTCTGCTTCACCTACCTCCTTGGCAGAGGAGGTGTGATGGGCATGAGTTCCGCCCATGGAAAGAGAACCTTGACTCACTCACACTTACTTTGGGGTTGTGTGTATTTCACTGATGTGAGTGGCAGCCTGCCAGGGTAGCAGGAGTTTGGTCCTGCTGGCCTCGTTACTAACCAACTGCAAGATGTACATTTATCCCCAGTGCCCAAACCTATATTCACGGCAGGAAGCCATAACCACTGCATCTTGGTGATGGAGTAAACCCATATGGTGGACTGTTGGCCCTCTGAGGGCTCCTCCTCTGGAGGTCAGATGGTCACAGCTGGAGACTACTTCTTAACATTTGCATGTGTAATGAGCTTGTCTGAACCTTCCTTGTCATTATTCACTAAGCATGGAGTTTAATGTAATGACATTTGTATTATAGTTAATATTACAAGCCATCTAGACATGAGAGTTTTGGGAGGAACTGCACAGGTTGTGTGCAAAAATACTGTATTATATGAGAGACCTGCACATTCTTGGTTTGCTTTCAGTGGGGTCTCCTGGGACCAACTCCCTGTAGAGGCCAAAGGATGACTATACATGCAACTCTTTTAAACTGTAAGGTACAGTGCCATTCTTGCTCTCAATACTTTTTGTTTAAGAGTATTTTTCTAATCATGTTTTTTCCTTATGCAACTTTGCACATAAAATCTGGCTGTTTTTAGATTAGAAATATTTTTTTTATTGGAGGCTATTTTATTTGAATTCACATTCTTCCTTGAACAAATGCATAGCTCATGAGTGCTATTCAGTGGATATAGATTCCATAATAACCTTCTCTAAGCGATGTTAGGGAGAGACATGCCCTAAGGCCTTTAGTAAGTGAGTATTCTAACTTCATCAGAGCAACCTTTAACCCCTCTAGTCACTTGTGTGTCTGGAGCCAGAGAATCTCTGCTCATCTCCCAAGTCTATGGTGCTACAGGTTGATGTGGGAGTGTCATATATCAATCTGTTGATTTAATTGGTTAAGCAATAAAGAAGCTGCTTGGTCCTCATAGGTTAAAACATACGTGGGAGGAGTAAACAGAACAGAATGCTGGGAGGAAGAGGAAGTGAGCTCAGAGAGACGCCATGCTCCCCTCTCCTGGGCAGACGCGGGGATAGCTCTGCTCTCTGAGGCACACGCCATGAAGCTCCGACCCAGGATGGATGTAGGCTAGAATCTCCCTGGTAAGCCACCTTGTGGGCTACACAGATGATTAGAAATGAGCTAGTCCAGGTGCGAGAATTAGCCTAGAAGAGGCTAGATAGAAATGGGCCAATGAGCAGTGTTTAAAAGAATACAGTTTGTGTGTTGTTATTTTGGAGCATAAGCTAGCCAGGCGGCCAGGGTGCTGGGGACGCAGCCCCACAGCTCCTATTACTACAATAGGTTTAGAGTTTGTTGTTAGAAAAAGTGTAAGTTTACTCAGGCACATTGGTTCCTTGAAGTCACTGTCAGGCTGCATTCTGACTTCCTCCTGGTTTGCAGCAGTCAGGCACAGGGGTCGTGGGAGCACCTGGCTTTTGCTGTAGGCTTCGATATTGACTTTCTGTGATTGTACCCACTTATATCCTAACACAAAGGTAAGGATAAGCAATATATGAAGGAAAGCCACGGGGATTTTTAGTGATATCATCAGTTTCATTACCAAGTTTAAATAGGGCCACTGCTTTGATCTCTGTGTCATTGAACATGAATTTCAGTTGTGTGGGGTCTAATAAATGGTACTTTATAGAACAGCGCTAGCAATATCTGCCAGATGTTGCCCATACAATTGTAGCTTTAACATTCCAAGACATCTTTTGTAAAAACAAATACAGCAAAGTGAGTGGTTTGCTTTGAAGAGAAGCAGTAAAGTAGTCTATAGGGCAGGTGCTAGATCGCTATACATTATTATATCCAAATACTTACCTTTATCTGCTTAAGTTCCTGTTTTTTCCCCAATTACCATTGTACAGTAATCAAATACACGCTGGGATATCTGGGTTTTATATAAGGAAGTTTATATATCATATCAAAGTAATATACTAACAAAAGCAAGCATTTGTAAGTGTGCGTCTCATTCTCATAGTTAATTATTCTACAGGGCAACGATGTTGACTTGCATCCCTTCTCTCACTAGGCATGTGTTCTGTCTTCAAAAGATTTGGGTATGTCTGTAATACACGACACATGTGTCCACAAACTCCAAAAGTAGCCTGCAAAGCTGCTGTAATTGAGCTCAGGGGAAAGGCACACTTGAAAGTCAGCTACAAGTGTTCAGTATTGAACCAGCGCTCTGTGCAGTGCTCAGTCAGGACCTCTTGTGGGCAGGGCATTGTCTCAGGTGGTTTGCCTGTGAGCCGAATTGTGCCAACTCTTCCCAATGCCCTAGGACCACAGCATTTCCTGGAGGTGGTGTGAGTGTGTGAAAGCTGCTCTCTCCGAAGCCTGGTCCTTCGCCATCCATCCTGAGGCATTGCTCTCTGTGAAGGGATTGTCTCCTATGAATGCATTAAGTCTCCTCCCTTGTACTGAGGGTAAACAGAGAGACTATTGTCGTAGCTCACGAAAGGAGACCCTGTTAAGAGACGTTAACAGTCACTTTTATTTTAGGCTAACATGGCATTCTATAATGTTTCTATGCACAGTTGATAAATAGAAACTTAAAATATATTCAGGAATACATTTCCATTCTATGTGTTGAAAAGTAAATCTCGAATATCTTAAGGAAGTAGGTCTTCATGCCTCCCATAAACTCCCAGACCCCCATCAACCAAATAACCCTGTTGAAGAGCAACTAGATTATTTAGGACTAGATGTGGTCCATTAGGCCACTATTTTCTTCCAGATGAATTTTTCCTGGAGAGAGGAATGATCTAATTGTGTTTCAGGGCTTTCAGACTTATAAACGAGCCAAAGACATTGAGCCTGAGTACTGGCGTTGCTTGTCAGGTGATGGATGAATCCACATGTGTAAGTGTGTTATGAGCGAAGCGTCTGCTAGCCCAAATGTGCTTCTAAGACAAGCTATCATTCCATATCCGTCAACCTGCATCGAGAATGATGTGCCGTCTTTTAAGTCAGTTTAGAATAGTTCACTTGTGTGACCTGTAGGGTAAAGGAATAAGTTTGATCTTCAAGTTCATTCCCAGCCCAAACACTGTTTGTTTATGGAATGTGGAGCAATGCTGGTTTACAGGTTTGGGTATAGTAGCTATGGTTTTTGGTCACAGCTTACAGAAACAAACCAAATCCCGGTTGAAGAAATGGATGAGTTAATTGGTACTTTCTCAATCATGGCAATGTCCAGGCATCTAGACCTCACTTTTCTCCCTTCCTCAGCCCTATTTTTTCTGTGTTATTATCATTGTTTTATAAAGTCATTTCTTGCCAAATGGCAACAAGAGGAAGTCATTAACAGACAGAATTGGTGGCTCCCTTGAAGAGCATTTATCCTTTCTATTGCTCTGTTGACAACCTGCAGGGGACACGCTGTGGCTCTTCTGGGACCCTGTGCCAACCATTATGCTTGTGAATGGGGCCACATTGGCTGAGTGAGATCAAACCTAGGGCATAGGACCTGGTTTCTACTCTTAAGCGTTAGACCATGAGGGTGGAGAATCCCTAAAAGAAGGCACTGAAGGTGTATTATGGCTATACGCCACTCATGATTTTAGGGATTTGCAGCGCCGAGGTTGATTTCTTACCTGCCCTGCTTGTTTGTGGCAACAGGGCTGAAGTCCTGTCTTAAGCCTCTTTGATGAAGGTGGGCTGATAGAACAGAAATCTCTCAACCACTCCATAGTGCTAAAACTGTGATTGTCCTGTGCTAGGAAGGGTGTGTGTGTGTGTGTGTGTGTGTGTTTGTGTGGTGGTTATAGTTATAAGCATGAACAATTTCCCGAACGTTTGTCAGCAGTGTAATGGGTTAAGCACTCAAGTGTCTGCTAGAATGCTCTGCCGTGTTGCCTGAGGCATTGCTCACATGGATGGCAGGCACACAGCAGGTTCTGCCTCAGCAGGTACCCTATCAATTCATGTCTGGAGTCAAATGATGGGAACAAAGACCCCGTGGGGCATGTTGAGCTCTGACACGTGAGACATTTTGAATTTTGAGCTGCCGTAGGCACAGTTAAACAGCCCACAGCAGTACAGGCAAGATGATTATGCCTCTTAATCTTTATCTATCAGCGCTTCCAGGACCAGTAGATATCTGATGAATCTCTTGAGACTGATATATAGGATTAAGGATAGGTGATCAGAAAAAAAAAAATCAGAGATATGGCCTTAATCAAAGAAAACCCTTCTTACTGTTTGAAACTAAAGGCTACCTTGGTGTTTCCGTAGTTGTCTCTTCTCAAAGGAGTATGATGGGTAGAAGGTGTTTAAGGATAATGTGGGAAGTTGATGACCTGAGGCCTTTTAGGGGACCTCCCATTCTGAGACTCTTGGACTTGGATTCATTCATTATTCAGCTACATAAGGCTAAAAAGGGTTTGTGGGATGCGAATCTTTTATCATTAAGTCTGGTTCCCATGCCTTTGAAAATGCTAATCAATGAGTCTTTACTCCAAACCTTAGTTATGAACTTGCTGCTCCTCAAACTATTCTGCCAAGAGTCTCAGGAGCTCCTGAATAGGGAAGGGGTTGTGAGGGAGGCCTTTTCACATAGCATGAATATTTGCTGAAAACATTCTTTTCAACACTGAGAAACATTGACACCCCTTCCCTCAGGTCATGATAGTCTGAGTTTTTAAAAATTCCCCAAATAGGTACTGTGCAAACAGAACAACAACAAAAAATACCTGGCCATGATTTTGGAGGTTAGCTGTTGGAACATGCCTGTTCTAGATTAGGGTATAGACTCTAAAACTGATGAAACTGGCTAATTTTAATTCCCTAGTCAGCTCTGGAGCCGGTCTAGACCTTCAGCTAACTGGCCTCTAGTCTGTAGCCACCTAGAGGTGTTAGGTACAGGTTTAGTCTAAAAATTAAGTCAAGAGTCACTACTTTTGTGAATTTTAGTTCCATGTCTAGTTAAGTATGAATATTCTAGATGTGTCTAGAGTCACAAGGTCATTATGAAGTTCTGTAAACCACCTGTCTCTTTTTATTGTATAGAACAAGAACATAAAGCTCATTTTGTCCCATATAAGCCCAAAGAGCTTTCTTGATTCTAAGTCACTAGTTTAAACAAAGAAATGAAAATTCTACAATATTAGTATGACTTCTAGTCAGGACTTTTGGGTATCCTTCTTCTTTCCCTGCTGTTCCTTACACCTCTGTACCCTATCCTAGCAGCCTCTTTCCTTCCCAAGTTCCCACAAGTTCTGAGGTTTAGCATCTCTCTGAATTGCTACTGAATCCATTTTCTCACCTGTTGTTGCTTTAGCCTGCTCTTTAGGGAGGACTCTGGATCCTTGGTTATAAAAGAACATATTAGTATTAGAACAATCAGTAAGAAAAATACCAGAAGAAGGTCATAGAGGAATAGTCCCCAAATACCAGTGTGCTAACAATGGAAGACAAGAAGGGAGATGGGAAACCATGAATTTGTACCATGAGGCTGTCAGCATTTAGCTGATTCTGGGCAGAGAGTCCGTGTACTCTGCAAACTGTAAACCTAGCAATTGATGTTTAACTTAGAAATTTCAGACATTTTGGTATGATTCACATGTTTAAGAATTTTTAAAAGAATTTTATTTTTTATTTTATGTGTATGGGTGTTTTGCCTGCATGTTGGTATGTGCGCTGCATGTGTGCAATGTAGTTGGCATTTTCTTTGGGCCACCAACCAGCTCCCAAATAAAGACATGGAGACTTATTATTAATTATGAATGTTCAACCTTAGCTTAGGTTGTCCTGCTAGCTCTTTGAACTTAACTCTTTCTATTTGTCTATGTGTTGCCTTGGAACTTTTTACCTTTCTTTCATTCTGTGTGTCGTGCTTTCCTGCTTCCTCCATGTCTGTCTGTCTGGTTCATGACATCTCCTTGGAGTCTCTTTCTTTCTTAAGCCTAAATTCTTCCTTCTATTTACTCTCCATGCCCAGAAGTCTCTCCCATACCTCCTCCCTTGCTACTGGCCGCTCAACTTTTTATTAGCCCAATCAGGTGCCTTAGGCTTACAAGGTAAAACAACAGCACATCTTTATATAGTTAAACAAATGCAACACATCTTTGCATGTTTCAACAAATATTCTGTAACAATGCAGTAATCATGGAGGCCATAAGAGGACATCAAATCCTCTGGAAATAAAGTTACAGAGGTTGTTAGCTACAATATGAGTGCTGGGAACTGAAACCACCAGTGAGCCATATATAAAATAGCTTAGTTCAATTAACTCATTTATTGAGTGTTGATTCTTGGTTTTATGCTTATTTGCTTTTTTTTGAGACAGGGTTTTCCTATAGACCTCAGGATCTTCATGCCTCTGTCTCCTGGGCACTGAGATCAAAGGCTTGAGCCAACATAATAATTTAAAAAGCTTTATTTTAGGGTGGGGAAGATGAATCAGTGGGTATATATGCCTGATGCCCACCCCGACATCTTGACTTTGGTTGCTGGGACCAACAAGGTAGGAGGAGAAACCAGATTCTCACCAATTGTCTTCTAACCATTTGTACCCTCTAAACACACACAAATTAAAATGTTTTACAAAATTAAGTTTTGTTTTAAGTATCAAATGGATTTTTATTTGTCAAGAATAATGAAACTTGCAGGGTCCAATTCCTCAAAACCTTTCACTGTTAAACAAGATACGATTTGCAGTAAAAGATACTTTATCAACAGTATTAGACATAAACTAGTTACCTTTCGTAATTGATGTTGTTTGTATGAAATGGTACTTTATAAAAACAGTTACTTTTACATTATTCTGCAACTAAAGATACCCGCCCTCCTTCGTCTGTTCTCAGCCTCCCCAACCCCCAGAGCATGCCATGGGGTCAGTGTGAGTCCTGTGTGGGGCTTGCATGTGGTTTTAGTCTCTGAGAATGTTGTTGAATCCTGGGCTCTTCAGGGGATTAAGAATTCTCAGAAATATTCCTGAGAATTAGAGAGGATTAGCAAAGGGATTGAGCTGACTCATTCAGGGTGCCATGAATGAACTTGAGTGAGGTGAAGATGGGATAGTTTGGGCTTCCATATAGCTGGAAATGCTTATGAAGGTCCAAACTCTACTCTGAATCTACGACCTCTAGGGCAAGCCATCAAAGCTGTACTTCCCATGGGAATACCTCCCCACCCACCAGGAACTCCTTGAGTTAAGTCTCTGCCTTTCTTTTTTGCTGTATGACCCACAGTTCTCAAAGTTTTCAGGTTACTGGAGTAACATGAAAGGAGAAATGTAGTGAGCATGACTTGGGAAAGAATCAAAGTGGGTGTCTTAAGTTAGGCTTCCCATCATGACCATGACAACTCTTATAAGGAAAGCATTTAATTGGGGTGGCTCTCTTACAGTTTCAGAGGTTCAGTCCATTATCGTCGTGGTGGAGAGTATGGTGCATGCATGCAGACTGGTGCTGGAGTAGTAGCTGAGAGTCCTACACCTTTCTAGCAATAGGAAGTATACTGAGGCACTGGACAGTATCTTGAGCATAGGACACTTCAAAGCCTGCCCCCACAGTTACATACTTCCTCTAACAAGGCCATTCCCACTCTAACAAAGCCACACCTACTAATAGTGCCACTCTTAATGTGTGGGAAACCAATTACATTCAAACTATCACAGTGGGCCTCGTGGAGTAGAATGCAATTCCTCTCGACATGGTGTAAACTGCAGTTCTTAATGGGTGGGCAGGTTCTTCACATGTGGTTGGCCGCCTTCTGGTATTGGCTGCGTTTAAATGCTCTTATCGCCTTAATTGTTAATTGGTTTCATGGCTTCTGACTCCATTTCTTCAGCGTTTTTGTGATAATTAATTCCATTGCTTTTTAAAATGCCTTCAAATGGGAGGAAAAAAATCAAATGGAATAATTTGTTGAAACCAATTATTTTAGTAAAAGAATCAAATTATTGTGGATTCAGGGCAATGGATCTATTCAATTAAAAAGCCCATTCTGTGCATAATTGCAGGAAACCTCTTCCATCTCTAAATTTCTTCCCCACTCTTCCCTGCAGAGCATAACACAGCTTCACATATGCTTTCTGAGAAGGCAGGACCAGAAAAACATTGCTCAGCTTCCCTTTTATCTGAAATTGTTGACTGCATCCTTGCATTTTAAAATATCCCAACTTAATATAAAAACAGCAAAAGTATATAGAGATTGTCAATACATTACAGAAAAAGGAAATAAACATCACTACTAATAAAAATGTTAATTAAAATGACAAGATGCCATATCTTGTCTGTCAGAAAATAAATGGGAAAAAATGGACTGAGTTGGTATCGGTGAGGCTGCATTTGACAAGAGGCTTCTTTCTTGGTTCTGTTTCTTTTTTAGTATGTTTTTAATTCGCACACAAAGTAATTTGTTTCATTATGATATTCGCCAAGACTTCTGTATGGAGCATGTGTTTTCTGACTGTTTTTGGAGGGCAGTGTGGTATTTTCTATTAAAATGTTAAAATATGTCCATTTTATGATCTGTAGGAGGTTGACCAGCAGATATAAACACAGGTGTGAGATATGGATGTGAGACTGGTGAATGCAGAACTCAGCAGGCTAGTGAAATGTCAGGCATGCACAAGATTGGTTAAATAAATCATAGTAACTATGGGAATGACTCAGCCTTTAAAAATAATTTATAAACACACACATACGCACGCACGCGCACACACACATACATGCACCCTGAAATACTAGATCATTTAACATAAAATACACTTTAAACTTTGCCTGCAACATAAGCTGACTGTTGCCCAAAGGACCTGAAGGGTAGAAGGGTCTATCCTGAAATCCAAGTTAAGGACTTGCAGAGAGTGGAGTTAATGTTGAGTGTGGAGAAATTTTCTTGTGTGAATTTTTTAATGTGTATAATTTAGTAAAGAATATCAATTTGTAAGAAAAAATCTGAAAATTGGAAAATAAGGAGGGAAGCATAGGAAGAAATAGAAATATATAATTATAGCACTCAGATATAACCATTTTGAGATTCTAAATTTGTGTGTGTGAGAGAGAGAGAGGGAGGGCGGGGGAGGGAGAGGGAGAGAGAGAAGAGATTGATCTTGCCAAATTACCCCATGTGCCAGTATTTTGGGAAAACATACCTAATAATTTATTTACAGTAATCTTGAGCATGATTAATAAAAACCCAGAAACAAATATTGGGGTTCAGTCTGAAGGTCAGAAAAGCAAAGCAGCCAGCCACTGGCTCTTACCTCTACCTCAGTCTGAAATGGCGATCCTGCCTCCAGGAATCTCAGAATGAGACTGTGTCTGAGAGCTGTCTCCCTCATTTTATATTTCTCTCTGGGATTAAAGGCTTACACCACTACTGACCAGTTTCTATGGCAAACTAGTGTGGGTACTAGGATTAAAGGCGTGTGTCACCACTGCCTGGTCTGTATGGCTGACCAGTGGGGCTGTTTTACTGTGATCTTCAGGCAGGCTTTATTTATTAAAATACAAATGAAATATTACTGCAGTAATCCACCATTGATCACCATGACATTCACTAGTCTACACTGTTGGATATTAGCTTGCTCATAATTTCTAAGTGCTGTAAATATTGCTGAGATTAAAATCCTTGGTACATGATCTTTACCATTGTCTCTGCTTATTCCTTAAAATAGGCCTCTAGGAGTACATAACCTGGACGACACTTTCATAACTCCATCCTTTAATAAAATTAGTGTATTATAATTAATACACTATACTAAAATGATATAATATTAATTATAATTGGTATGGTGTTATGACTTATCACAGAAGACTAGGGGTTGAAAAGAAAGAACTTCGTGTTTATCCTTTGTTGCCAACAAATAAGGAAGAGCAAGGAAGTACACAGAAAACAACTTGGTGGACTTTGCTTTGATCGTATCTTCCATGTAATGGTTTCCGTGCACTTACCCATCTTACTGAGAAGACAATAAGAATATTGTGTCAAAAGGACTGAAGTAGATTTGTGATGGGAAGCAAATACAGAAAAAGCCATTGGGTGATGGTGAATTATTGTGCAGTGGAGTGAAGGGGTCTCTTGTCCTCCCTCTGCAGCTCTGGTCTCTATACACTGTGCAGGGTGTGTGACCACGCCCCCTGCTTTCTTGGTGGAGGAGAACTGGCACCTCAGTACCTGCTCTGCCGTACACCGTACACTCCAGACGTGGTCTAGGTACATCTGGTTCATCTTGTCTGTAAGGAGAAGACTAGTGTTCACATAGTGCTCTGTTACAGCCACCAGCCACCTTCCTTGGCTGCCACAGGGAACCAGCTGCCTAAAAACATCCCTGAAAGGGACGCCCCAAATAAACTCGCTTGGTGGACATTGAAAACTTGACTTCTGAGTTGTGTAAAAGTCTTGTTTTGAGTTCTTGCAGCACCCCCAGCCCAACTAAAGAGTGCAGCAGCTGAGGGCAGAGATGGGTGAGCTGGTTTGCCGACCCTTGTCCCTAGAAAAAGGAGTGGGGACAGATTGCAAGTCAAGATTATTTTTGCCTAGCATATAAAAGAAGTTTTTTTATCTTAGAGAAATTCATCAGCAAATCTCTTGGTTGGCTCTAGATATTGAAAATGTTCCTGTCATGGTTTCAGTAAGTTCTCCTTGCTAGCTCTTCTCCACAGGGAGAGGTTGCAGATTCGGGGGCTGGCATCCAGAAGGTCAAGCTATAACTGACCTCATGAAGAATGGGGCTTTTGATGGCTTTTTTCATCTTCCTGGGCTTCACAGGTGACTTGCTGTGCCTTGTCATGTTGCCGTGTCTTAACCTTCCTCAGTTCTGAGATGTATCTTGTTTGAAAGACCGAAGGGAGGTGTGTGTGTGTTTGTGTCTATAGATGACTGGGCTAAAGGAGAAAAAAATTAAGGATAAATATGAGAAATTCAAAGGTCGACCGCATTCTGCTTCTAATGGAAGTCCAAATAGAGAGGGGCCCGTGTGGTCACAATAGTCCTTGGTAAAAGTTCTTGATTTTGTCACAGAGGAACCGAGACCTCAGCACAGTGAATCTCAGATGTGGTGCCCAGAGTCAGGCCCTTGCATCTCCTTTGACTTCTGTTTTTGTACACGTACTGACTTTGGGCTTAATATTCACAGCAAGCACACAGCATAGGTGCCAAATGTTTTAACACAGAAGTCAAAGCCCGGGGACAGTAGGGTTGTTTGGAGACTGCTGATCTGACCCAGGCAACGTGGCCCTCACCTGAGGTATCCTCACTTTAGGGCTCTGTTGGGGCTTTGCATTCTCACACACAAGCTGTAAGCCTGGTGTGGGAGCTGCGACTGGCTGGCCTGGCTTAGAGTTGAGCCATTTCAGGACAGTCTGTGTGCTTCGTGGTTCCTTTCCCGGCAGTGGAGCAGAGAGTCAAACCTTGCTGCACCCAGAGCCTTTCATCCAGCCCGGGGACAAGAAAGGGTTCTCAGTGTTAGACTTGGAAGACTTGACTATTCTCCCACATGGCATCTGAACTTCATTTATAATCTTCTACTTCAACTACCTACAAATAAATGAACAGCTGGGCCTGAGTATTATTTTTGGAAGTCAAGGGGACCCGTGAGGGAAGGGGAGGCCAATTCATTTCACTGCCCCCTCATCTGCTGCCGGCTACTTAGATAAAACCTTCCTCATGCGTCCTGATTTAGGATTCAGGCGTTCCGTGGAGGGAGGTCAAGTGAAGGGTATCCAGCTTGAGAAACCACAAAGCAGGTTGTGCCTATTCCTTTCTCCTTTGTGGTTCTTTCTTGGTACGAATAAAACAATTTTTATTCATAGGCTATGAATTTCCTATGGCTCACACGCTCTTCAGACATACTGCTGGCCACATGAATTCATTCTCGAGGTGAAAGGTGAAGCAAACTGTGACCTGGGCCCTAGTTTAGCCCAAATCAGGGAGGGGTGAGCTGCTTCCATTTGCTGAGTGTCCCTGTCGTTACTTTAAGACTGAAAGCTCAGTGTCCAGGACCAGGCATGCTTCCCTTGTTGAGCAGGAAGGGGGAAACCCACAAAGCCTCAACCATACACAAAGAATTACAGGCAGGCAGCTAAGAATTGCAGAGAGTGGGAAACATAGTCTTCCCCAGGGAAGAGCACTCCAGTTTGATTATTCAGTACCAAATAATCAGCCCGGAAAACATGCATACAAGCAAAATTATACAGACTGAGAGGGTGATATATGTGTGTGTATGTATGTCTATACACACACATATATCCATGTAACAACAATTAATGGAAAAAGAGGTCATGAATTTGAAAGAGAGCAAGGAGGATTTGGAGGGAGGGAAGGAAGGGGAAAATGACATAATCTCAAACATAAACAAATAATATAAAAACCTGAAAGTTAGATTGGGGAGGGGAGTACAGCTTTTCTTTGTTCAGGCAGTCCATGACACTCAAGTCCAGAGACACGGAGATTTACCTTCAGAGTAGCGCCTGCCATCATTTCACAAGGAAGGGACATTATTTTGTTTTAATTTCTCACCAAATTAAAAAAGGATAAAAGCAAGGAAGCCAATGTCTAGACATCAACTTTGTGCTTTTAATTTTGATCCACATGTGGAAGGCAGATGTTTTACTCTTCATGAGTCTCGGTGGTTAGTGGCTCTTTTAGTAGACTCCATATGGCAAGCACCCATCATAGGAACATATGTCCCTTCCACATGCAAGAGAGACCTTGGATGGTGGAGAGAGCATTGGCACTGGTCCCCTAAGTTGGAGGTGGCATAGTGTTGGTGGCACATGAACCATAGTCCTGAGGTCTAGAATTTCAGATGCATATTAGAGCTGGGGCAGTCCTTATGGCCTCCTCATCTGGATATCCTTGGGTCTCATGGGATGTTTTATTAAGTGCTTCTAAATTTGCAGGCTAATGTTTACAAGGCAGAGACATTTTGATCCCAGCCATACTTAAAGCTAATTTATGATTTAATGCAGAATAATCAGCTCCTTATCTAGCTGCCGAGAACATGCCTAGCTCAACTTCATGGTACTTAGCTTGGAGAGGACTGCGATGCAGCCTGATAATGCTGAAAGCTGCAGCAGTTTCTTTTAAGACAGTTTAAGACGTTGAGTGAACAGATTGGATGCCAAGGAAAATTCGATCTTTTTTTTTTTTTTTGAAAATTCGATCTTTTGACGACTTTGGACCTGGGAAGGAAAACTTTTATAGAAGAGTCTCTCCAGAATGCCCATCCTCTGATCTCATCAGTACAACCTGTTCCCTTCTTGCTGGATTTTCATAGTCTGAAAATAATGGCAAACAAGTGAAATCATATTTATTGTTTGATCATTTAGTTGTGCACGCTGGCAGAAAGTGGTTTTACTTCGTTTGTTCCTTCCCTCCTTTCCTCCCTCCTTCCTTCGTTCCTTTCTTTCCTCCTTCTTTCCTCATGGTTGGGCCTGGTCCAGGATCCAAGGAATCTTTCTACCTCAGCCTTTTAGGTTGCTGGAGCCACAAGAGTGTGCTTCTTGCTTATTAAGTGATTTTAGGTGTCCATTAAGGGTACTTATTACGATCAATGTTTGTCATGGAGAGAGTGTTGATTGCACTAGCTCACCTTCTAAGTTAACTGCTGTCTTACTCAGGAGCCTCGGGGCTTCTGTAAATGCCAGGATAATGTCTGCAAGGTGCAAAGTGCCTAGCCATCTACTCCACACTGAGTCAGTGTTGCCAGTAGGGGGCGTGGTGCTTTAAACGAGACTGATACCCGTAGACTCATAGACTTGAGTATTCAGTACCAAGTTGGTGTACAGTTAAAGAAGGATTAGGAGGTGTGACCTTTCGGTAGGAGTTGTGTCACTGGGGGTGGGCGCTTTGAGGCTTCAGAAGCCCATGACAGGCCCAATTTCTCTTACTTTCTACCTGTTCCTTGTGGGTCAGATGCAAGCTCTCAACTACAGCTCAGTGCTCTGGCCGCCTGCCTGTCACCATGCTTCCAGCCACACTGCTCATGGACTTACCCTCCCAAGAGATAGGCAAGCCTCCAATTAAATGTTTCTTTTATATGCCGCCTTGGACACAGAGTCTCTTCACAGCAAGGCAACTGTAGGGAAGACAGTGGATAAGGAGAGCTGCTAAAGCCAGGAGGCTGCCTGAAACCATTTGGTTTGAAAAGTATCTGATAACCAGATTCTCTCTGGCTTGCTCAGCCTTGGGGCCCTAAGGGTGGATTGATTAACAGGATATCTTGTTCACATAGACAACATATTTTTTGTGAGCAGATTTTGATAGGGAGATGCCTGAGGTGTGAGCTCTGTTATTCCCTCAATGCGCAGGAATAGGAGTGGTGTGAAGAGAAAGGTGGCCTCTGAGGACCACATTTTCTCAACTTCTACCTTGTCATGCATAACCTACTGAAAGGCAGGACTCAACCTCATTTGTTAACCGTTTTCCTGGGGCTAGAAACTCAGCTTAATTTCGTCTGCGTTCGATTCAAGTTGTCCTTCCTAGTCACATTTATTCTGGGTTGGGTAAAATATGGGTTTTTTTCTTTGTGGAAACTAGTAACAAATTTAAATTAAGGACTCTCTTCCTGGCTCTGAAAATAATTATGTTAATTCTAGAGGATATAAATAGAGGCCCAGATCTATAAATACGTAATGCAAATCAATTGTTTCTGTACAGCAGAGCGGTGACAACTGACAATATTTTAAAGCGTCCTTACTAGTGCCTTAATCAAAAATCTTAATGAAGTCGAAGTGTATGCCATGCAGCACACTGAAATTTGCTGTATTTACTGAACAATCTGTTTGTAAATATCCTAGCTCAGTCCCATGTGGATGCACAGTGTGCTACAGCGTGGCTTTCTTTCATAGGCCCTCAGCCACTTCCTCGCGGTTACTTCTGGTTCCTTGTTTTTCTTACACAGTGTCTGTGATGATGTGTGAGCCCCCTTCCTGAGTCTGTCTCTGTGGCCCTGGTGTACCTGCCACACCTGAAAATGCCATTTTAAGCATCATTCTGAGTGAAATAAAGCCTTGCATCCAAAGCTCTCTAAAAGTCCTTTATCATATTTACTATGCTACCTAATAGCCCAGGGAGGCCACAGATCTACTTCTTATCTACATGAAATACTAAGCTTTAGGTTTGAGAGATGCAAGATAGTTTTCTGTGTGTGTCCACATGGTGACTGAGAGGTGAAGTTGCTTCATGGCTTGAGTTAGGACTGTTGCCTCTGGAAATCTGGGTATAGTTGCTTACCCCTAATTTGGGGAGCAGAATAGCAAAACTGGAACTTAACAGGTCTATAGTCCTTAGGGTTGTGAGAATGAGCCCTTCTGTGGTTCTCACAGTGGACCAGCCCTGTGTCAGGCAAGCTCACACCATCTTACAAACTTCCCTGCCTCCCTCCATAGCTTTCTTGTTTCTGTTTCGTAAACAACCGAATCAGAAAACTTCACCACAAGATGAGCTGCTGCTAAGTGACCTGGTCATTAAATAATTTCTGCCTTGGAGTAATTTTTCCCTTGGAAAAATCACTTGTTAATGACCAAGCATATTATTCTTGAGGTTTCATTAGTCCATCCATCCGTTTAATAGAGATGACTTCTTCAAATTGAAATAGAGGCTAAAGTGATGGTTTCCCATGCTCATCAGCATCCTGATCCCCCACAGCCTATATACATGGCTTTCTCAACAGCACGGGTTTTCTTCAGATGCAAAAACACAGTGGTCACTCTTTCTTTTCTCTTACGAGTGATGTTGCCTGCACCTACCCGGAGAGGAAGTGGGAGTGTGCTTGTGAAACCCTGATTGGAAAGATAAAGAGGTTGTGCTTCTATTTTTTGCCTGTATTTATACTTTTAACTTATTGGGCAGCTTGCCTAGAAGTAATTGACTTCCGTGCCCTCTCCTTTCCTGTGACTTCCCCACCCTTCAGGTCGGAAATAGATCGCCAAAGCATTTGTGCAGTCTGGCCTGTGGATGTCGGAAAGCCATTAGATCCGGTCAAAAGGTACCTCTTGCCTTGAGCGGTCTTACTCATTTACATTTCCAAGATGGTAGCCAAGTGTCAAAAGTCTCTTTCCCTTCCCTCCTCTTTCCCTCTTTTCCTCCTTTCCTTTCTGTGAGATTGAACATTAGTCAAGGACCCTACCATTGATCTATAACCCCATCCCTTCCTTATCTCTGCACATCAGTTATTGCTTCCCTCTCTCCCTGTGCTTTCTTCCTCCTTACTTCCTCTCCTCTATCCCTCACTCTCTCTGCCCCCTTTCTCCTTGGTATTTCTTCCACTAGAGGAGATCTGTCAGTGGACCCTCTAAGGTCAGTCAGTGTTTCTGTTCCATCTCTTCCAGGAAAGAGCTGTGATCAGAGCTCTGGGATGCAGGATCGATGACACCAAGACACTGTGGTTGCTGAGCTACTTTAGAGGCCACAGTGACAGAACCATGGTGTCAAATGGAGAATCTTCCTGCTCCCTCTCCCTCTCTTCTTTCACAAGAGCATGGGCTGGCAGCACCATACTGTGAGGCCCAGTTTCAGATTTCCTACCATGACTCTTGTACACTCCACTGAGGAGAGGGATTGGAAGGTTCCTCTGTCTTTGCTATGACTTTTTATTGTCCCTTGAGGGAACATCACTCATGGGATCAGTTGTTTTTTCTCACAGGACTGCTAACGGTCTTATTTTTTTAATTGAAAACATTTCTTTGCATGTGATATTGGATCATGGTTTCCCCTTCTCCGACTCCCTTGCAGTTTCTCACTTCTCACCTCTCCACACACCCATCTCCATGGCCTTTCTTTTTCTCTTGAGAAAACAAACAGGTAAACAAACAAACAGCCCTAAAGAAATCAGAATAAAAAAATAAGAAAACCATGAGCACACACAGACACAGACACACACGCACGCATACAATCACATACATACACGCACACATGTACGCATGCACATTCATTTAAACAAACAAACAAACAAACAGAAAAACCAAACCCATAAAAACACAAAATTGGAAATCATAATATACAGGCATAAGACCAGTAAGACAAAACAAACAAACAAACAAACAAAGCAATACGAAGCAAAAAGTCTATTAAAATATCTTTGTTTTTGTTTTGTGTTGGCCATCTCCTACTGGACATGGGCCTACCCTGAAGTGTGCTTAATATCACCAGTGAGATTTCATTGGAGAAAACAAATTTTTCTTTTGCAAGCAGATGGTCTTGTCTTTGATCAGAGTTCAGGTATGCAGATATGTGCTGGGAGGGGCTGAACAGAACTGGGAGGGGTTTCCTGGCCAATTTACACCCTCAGTAGCTGCTCTTGAGGAGCTATGAGTAGCATTCCTTGTTCAGAGGGCACATCTGAGGACATGCACTTGCCATCCTTCTGCACCCATGTGCTGTAGCTGGAGTGCATATAGCTTGTGCACAGCTATGCTGGTGGAGAACTCTAACCCCCCTGTATCTCACCCAGGGGCCACTGAGTTGGCTCAACAGTCAAGGTGCTTGCTGCCAAGCCTTCTACCCTGAGTTTGAGCCCCAGGACTCACCCTATGGGAGAAGGAGAGGACTGACTCCTGTGAGTGGTCCTCTAGCCTTCCTGTGAGTACCATGATGTGCTCACATGTGCACACAACACATACAACAAATGAATAAATGTTGAAAGATATCAAATGACCTCATTTAAAAGTGTATGCCTGTCAAATTATTATGTTCTTTTTCTCACTCATCTCTGATTCTTAGGACAGTAAGACATCTTGGAAGCTTAGGTGGATCCTTGGTAATTTAACTCAAGAGCAGCCATCACTACCTGGACTCTCATCTCTTGGGGAAGTGAATAATTTCTTTAGTTCAATCATATCTTTTCTATTGAAAATGTTTGACTTACATTGTATTCTCCAGTTTTAGTTCAATCCAACATGATTTTAAATCTTCCTAGGTAGCTAATTTCTAATTTCTCTTGCTAAGCACTCTTGGTTAGAGACAAATGACAATGAATTGTACTCGGAGAGACAGTAGGGGTGGTTGTCAACCGTTATATTGCTCAAAGTACTCTAGCACTGTAATCCTTGAGGTTCATGACAAAGGAACATGAATTCAGTTCTGAGGGCTTCAGGAGCAATTGCCAACTGCCCACTGTTAGCCTGCTCTTCTGTTGTTCCTTTTAGCTTTCTTAAATTCTAGATCAAACTAATCAGTATGGTCCCCGCTTTTCCGTTATCCAGTGTGGGTTTACCTCCTGTGTTCTATTAGGTTGTGATTGTCTCCTTTATCTGTAGCTAAAAATATTATAATTAATAAAGAAAACAACAGATAGGTTGATTTTGTTAGGCATCAAAGTATAAAACATTTAGAGCACAGAAAAACGAATCAGTAAATTCAATCAGCGCACGCACCCCTGCGCCTGCCCCTTAGGGTCCTTTTTACCTGCATTGCTGAGACAAGGAACTGGCTGATAAAGAAATCCAAAGCGTAGAAAGTTACAGGGAATCTTCTGAATATCTCACGTGTGTTGTGTACTTTGTTTCGCCTAGATCCTTAAAACCACAATTCTCAGAATAGTAACAAAGTGGGAGGCGCCCCTTCTCCTTCTGGATCCGGTATTCTATTTCCTTGCATGCATTTCACGTTTTTTCTGCCCAGTTGTGTGGAAACAGGAGCAAAATGAACAATTTTCTGTCCGCAGGTGCTTACAGTTGGTAGAGGAAAACCTAGGCCAAGGTTTGGAAGTCTATAGAGTTCTGTCCAAATCCGTGGGGGATCCAGGCAGGGAAATGCTTCCCTGTGTATTACCAGATGGAGATGACCTCCAGTGGTGACTTCCAGCAGGAGATTCTGGAGTGACTCATACAGGAGACACGGGGAGCAGGGCCCCTTCTAGGAAGACTAAGAGAGGGGCAGATGTGAAGGAGCCACAGTAGGAGACTCAAGCTGTGGCTGAGCCTCTGTGGCTGGAGGTCTTAAGAAACTGAGAGAGGGAGATGGAAGGGTAAGCAAGAGGAAGCATCCTGGGAGTGTCTTGGTTCTTACACCTTGACTAAGATGCAGGAATGGCCTCCTAGGAAGAAAGGTGACACCTTTACCTGGATAGACAGGAGTGCAGATGAAACCCTCCTGTAGAGTTTTATCTGTTCTTGACAAGAATCTGTGAAAAGCACAGTGTTAGAAAGAGAAGCACGGTAAGATTGGGGGAGGGGTTGGAGGCAGCTCAGCAAACTGGGAACTAGACCTGTCTATGTTAATAGAGCATACCAGAGCATAAAGCTGTTCTCCCCAACACCCAAGGAGACCCCATTGAGAAACACTCTATAATCTTACTTCTTTCCAGAAGGAAAATGTGGTTGCTACCAGGAGTCAGATACATGAATTTAGATCAGATAAAGCTCTGGGTCACAGGGGGCAGAGATGGCAGGGTGCAGAGACATAGATGGCTGTGCCAGCACACACAAGCTCCAGTAATGCTCTGACTCCATGTGGCTCTGAGGGTCAAGGCTGCTGCCTGTTGTGGTTGTTATATTCAAATCTCATGCAAGAATATCTTGTACACAACCGATTTTTTTTCTCACAAAACTTTAGAAAATATAAGGTCAAAGCACCAGCAAATTGTCTAACGAAGGCCTGTTTCCCATGTCATAGATGACATGCTTACATGGAGGAGCAGGGAAACCCCCAGGGTGCTTCAGTAAGGGTACTTACCCCACGTAGGAGGGCTGCATCCTTATAGCCTAGCCACCCCTGAAATACTCCATGCAGTACTGTTATCACTTTGAAGGTTATGATTCAATATATGAACTTTGTGGTAGGGCATTTAAGTGGTTCTGACCCTGGTTAATTTCCTGTCATTCTGTCCATGGGATTGGCTGTTCATGATTAGCTGAAGCCCATGAAATTTTAAAAATTCCCCAATGAAAATCTTAGATATTGAGGGACAATTTTAAAACTCTATTTCACTTAAAGGTGATGTTTCCAACAGTTCCACCTCTTTGTATTAAAACTTGGATGATTTACTTGGATTTTCTTTTAATTGTGAGGAATCTGGAACCTGGAGAGATGGCTCAACCATCTGTAACTCCATTTCCATGGATCCAGTGCCTTTTTCTGGGCTCTGCAGACACCAAGCCCATATGTGGTGCACTCATACAGACACCCATATACGTAAAATACATTATTTTTAATAAAAAAATTGGCTGGAGAAGGCAATATCCCTTATCATAACATAATACTGTTCTTATAGCTGTCATTTTCTTTAGACTACTTACTAGAAATGAATACCAACATTTTTCTATACATCTATCTACTTTATCTCATTAATCTTTCATTCAGATTTCAATGTTTGATTTTCAAATTTGAGTAAGCATGGAGTATTTCAAAAGCAAACTCCATATTAATATAATTTTATGATGCCAACAGTTTCAATATTTCCCATTATTTGCATATTAGTAGTTAATTAATATGTATATAATATCATAAATAATATTTTTGTGAGTCATGTCAATTCAGTTAGTTGTAGCATATGTGTTGACTGATACTCTATTGCTAGGACATTGTACTTGATGCTGCAGATACAAAGAGAATTAATTTATAGCACCTGTCCTGTACAGTAACCCTATCAGATTGCTGTACAAAACCTTAGGGCTTCACACCCATCTTCTGTTCCTTTCTCTGCAAGATGAGAACAGTCTCTACCTCATAAGACTTAACTTTGATTTCTGTGGATGATGGCTGAATGGCTAAAGTCATCATGGCTCTAGGATGGCCTGTGTCAGTCTCCACAGATCTGTTCCCCTTAAGAACTTAATGTTTAGGCCAGGTCTCTCGTCCCTCTGTTCTGTGTCTACTTCTGAAACCACAAACACTATTATCTCCTTGAACAGAGCTTGCCTTCCATTGCCTGGATTTCTTGAGATCATTCATTGTACCCGAAGAGTTTATCTAGGGCAACAACCAAACAAATATGATTCTTTTTAAAGAGAAATTCTGGTCCTAGCTGTGATGTGATGAAAAATATCCATCGTGCAACAAAGCTTTTTGAAGCTGGTCGAACATGAAATAAAGTTAGAACATGGAAGCTGTTTTGCCTGACGGTCTTCGTCTCTGACATCCTTACACTTAGCAGAAGACAGTCCCCGTGGTAGCTGTTGGTAAGGAGTGAAGACGCAAGATCAGCATGCAACCCAGTGGTAGCCTTTGCTGTGTGTGGAGGGAGAGCTGGGCAAACCCTGAGAATTCTGAAGCGCAAAGTTGCATCCATCTACAGAGTGCCTGAGAATGTCACCTGATTGTCACTGTGCTGCACATTATCCTAAGCCATTCCTGCAGTGTCTGTGTTTAATATGGCTTGCTAGGATCCTTTGGTATGTGTTCCATCTAACATCTGGAATACGTTCATTTTTGTTGCCGAGTACCTGGGATTACAACTTCAAAATGAAAAGAAAGTCACTTGAGATTTTCTTAGAAATACCCTCAGAGGCTCCCTCAAAGTCTCTTCCCAGGCCCTCCCCAAGACAGTAATTCCAGGCAATCTGCAACAAAACTAATGTGTTCCAGATGATAGCGGGAAGGGAAAACAAAAAAAGGAAAACAGCCCTCCAGTTTTCTGAGAAAAGAAGAAGAAGAAGAAGAAGAAGAAGAAGAAGAAGAAGAAGAAGAAGAAGGTTGTTTGCTTTGTAGGTTTCTTTTCTCCCCTGGAAGGGCTAATCAAACTAAAGCAAGGTGAAACAACCTCAAAATGGCACCTATTCTAATAGAAGAGGCTTAGAACTCACAGTACTGTATTTCTCGCCCTTTGCTATTATTAATGTAAAAATATTTTTTTTTGTTTGCTTGTTTTGTTTTTTGAGACAGGGTTTCTCTGTAGCTTTGGAGCCTGTCCTAGAACTAGCTCTTGTAGACCAGGCTGGCCTCAAACTCACAGAGATCCACCTGTCTCTGGCTCCTGAGTGCTGAAATTAAAGGCATGAGCCACCGCCGCTAGGTTGTGAAGTAGATTTTTCCATTTGATTTTTCACTGACAAAGTAGCTGGATGCAATTCACTAAAACTTATAATTCTGAGAGATTTTTTAACTAAAATAAAGACAAAACTGGAGGCCCTGAAGGAGGGTGTGTCTACCCTCGCTCTCACGTGTGAACGGCAACAGCTTTGCACTCAGGGCCCATCATTCCATTGCTTCCTGCATACAGAGCAGTCTGCTTCCAGGCACCCAAGACAAAAGCCTGAGTCATGCTCATAGGTCTGTGGAAAATCCTCCATTCGGTAATCTCTCCACTGTTTTAGTCTGTGTATGTTAACGCAGACTAAGTCCGATGCTGTCCTAGTCTCCTTTCTGCTCCTGTGATAAACACTAGGACCAGAAGCAGTTTGGGGAGAAACTTACATGTTCCAGTCCACCGTTAACAGAAGCTGAGGCAGGAACTCCAGCATGCAGCTTGAAGCAGAAGCCATGGAGAAAATCTGCTTACTGGCTTGCTTCCGGGTTTGCTCACATTCAGCTAGTCTTTTAACACAGCCCAGTCACACCTGCCCACAAATGATACAGCCCACAGTAGCCTGAGCCCTTCTGCTATCAAGAAAATGCCTAACTTCCCCCAAAGAAAGGACCACAGGCCAATCTGATAGAGGTAGTTCCTTAACTGAGGTTCCTTCTCAGGTATGCCAAGTTGACAACCAAGATTAGTAATCACCGATGTATTCTTATAAAGAAAATGGTAGAGGAGAGGAAAAACAAGTAGGAACTATGGAGCCAGTCTGACTGGGATTGACTGTACTTTTGCCTTGATACTGAGTGAATTAAATATCATTCCTGAGTCTTCATTTCCTTTAAATGGGGAATATTCATAGCATCTACGTCATAGGCCCCCATATGATATACAACTTTGCAATCTACTCTTTTTTCAGTTTTGTAGTGTGGCTATGTTTCCATGCTCATTTCCATGGCAACAGCCATTCTCTGTAACCGTTGCACTGAGTTCCGTTAAATGGCAATCCTTACCGAATTGTCCCCATGAAACTAGACATAGAGACTTAAAAAAACCAAAACAGAAACAAAACAACGACAAAAAGAGCTCAGAAAACATTTTATCGAGGTTCTGAGGGCTTTTCTTGCAGAAACAAACACCTGAGCTTTTATGAATTTGTGACCTATCATTGAGCAAAGGACAGTCCAGGCCCAAAAAGAAAGAAATTAGAGGCAAGAATTTATTTAAGCTTTAGTAAATATTTACTGAATGCTTATTATGTTGAAGGACTGGAATAGAAACTGGAAATGGAATAATAAACAGGAAACAGCCCCTCTTCCAAAGTGGCTGAAAGCCTAGTGATTTGTATGACTGGGGAGGAGGGTACAAACGGAGTTGGATGGAATTGGAGGGGGCAGAGTATATTATTGCTTGGTTTTTACGGGGCATAGTTCAAAAATTGCAGGTTGGGTAACTTCTCCGGAGAAAGCTTGCCAAGTGACCTAGCCTAGGTATTTGGTGAGGCAACCCAATCTCTATGTAATTTCGATAAAACCGATACAGCTGTGTCTCAGTGGCTTGTACGTCGTGTCTGCTTTTTGGTGGAAAACTCTTGACAGCAGCAACCTCTCAGGGAATGTTCTGAAACATTTTGCCGCAGTTAGTAAAATACAAGTCTCAGAGATGGGTAGAGAAGCAGAAAGCATCATGGATGTCTGCAAACATATGAGATCTAAGCCCTGTTAGTTTATCAGTTAAGGGGTGAAAAACAAAACAAAACAAAACAAAAACAAAAAAAAATTATTTCTAGCCCTGGAATTGATGTGAACCTGTGATGGCCTGAAAATGTGGTTGCAATCCTTCCTCGACATTTCTGGATAAAGAATTTCACTGAAGCATTTAAGCTGTCTTAATGTTTCAAGGTGAGAGAATATGGTGTATACTGAAAGAAAAGGAGGTCACACAAAATCACAAGGCGAGGCACCCTAGGACGTGAGGTGATGTTAGCTGGGTAAGCTAAAGTCTCATTGTATGGCTCACTGTAAAGGTTCCTTTTCCTACTCCACTGTCCATAAGACACATGCCCACCTGAGTGGACACAGATAAAGGTGCTGAATGAACAGAGAGCCGTTCAAGAGACCTGGCAGAAAAGCTGGGTTTGAGGCATTTGTCCAGGTCATTGTCATTTGGGGTGTTGTTTTGGCAGTAAGGGCTCCACACAGGTCGGAGGCCGTTTCTCTTTAGTACCAGGTCAAGAGCAAATGGAGGTGAAGGCCAAGTTCACACATAAACAGGGTGAATGGCAGAAGGAGTTGGAAGTGAAGGCTTCTCTGATGTCAGCTTGGAATACTACGGTCTCCCAAGGAAGAAGCAGGCAACACACTTCAGGAAACAACAAGGTGAAACTGTTTCTATAGGTTGCAGCTGTTTGAATCTTTAAAGAAAACGCAGGGTTGGACAGTGCTATCTGCTGAAGATGGAGGAACTATGACCTCACAGATAGCAGAATGAATTTTCCCCCATTCCAATGTGCACATCAGTCCATGGAGGGTGCTGCCAAGATCAATATAGAACATTCTAAAGCCTGCAGCAAAAGCTCCCCCAAACTCTGTCTTTACTGAGTCCTTGGAAGATGAACACTGCGGACCATAAATGAATCCCCATGCTGAAATTCCACTTGTGTTTAGCGAAAGCCTGTGGGTGGCGACCAGCCTGACTCTGCCAGCACTGTTCTCCCGAGCTGTCTCGAGTGCTCAGGGATGGCCACGTGACAGGAATCCATCTGAACATGAGAGATCAAATAGGATTGACATGGATTTCTCATTTCTAAAAGAGAACATGGCCTTTACTTTGTATTGTTTAATGGTGCAGTAGGCAAAGTTCTACTTTATTTTATGCTAAGTTATATGAGATTGTAAACATTCAGCTGTTTTTCACACATAAAACTATGAAATTTAGTAATTCAGCCTGTTAGGCTAAATTAGGTTGGGAAAATACAAGTTTGAAATTTGTGCTTTCTTTCCATTTATGAAGTTGAGCTTCGAAACAGAATGTGATGTTAGAGATCTACAGAAGTAGAAGGCACAGACCATTGCCATATTAACAGGGCTCTAAGGCTACATCCCCTGAGTCTTACAGTGATCACTGACGTAAAAATCACATTAGAGTGAATCTGGAATATAGTAACACATGTATCTGGGAAAAAAGGGACATGTTTGGGGGGGGATTACAGAAGAGTAATTAAAAATAAGATGTAGTTCATAATAAAAACTGATTTAGTTTAAAAACTTGGGAAACATATGTAAAAGTTGTAAAACACTTATTTATTGGGGCTGGAGAAATGGTTCAGATGGTTGAGAGAGCTCACTGCTCTTCCAGAGGATGAGTTCAATTACCAGCTCCCTTGGGTAGTTCACAACCCCTTGACCTAGAGGATCTGATACCCTCTTCTGCCTTCCTCAGGCACCCCCACTCATGTGACCTACACACACACACACACACACACACACACACACATTCACATGACATGAATACAAATCAAAGTAAATCTTTTAAAAAGAAGTAAAGTTACTTGGACTTTCTTACAATAACTTTTTCCCTGAGGGGAACAGGCTTTAAGTTAGTCATTCTCAAGCTGTGGGTTGTGACCCCTTTGGAGTTCACATTGCAGATATCCTGAATATCAGATATTTACATCACAATTCATGACAGCAGCAAAATTATAGTTATGAAGTAGCAACAAAATGATTTTATGTTTGGGGGTCACCACAGGAACTTTATTAAAATGTCACAGTATTAGGAAGCTTTAAATCATTGTGTTTTTCACTGAGCTATAACCTTTGTACACTTCCTGGGATATAGTGTGGTGATTGGACCCATGCATTCAGTATGAGTATGCATGAATCTACTCATGGTGGTTGGTGAGCATTTCCACTTCTGCACTCAAAGGTGGTGCTGGAGAATCACCCACCACGCAGAGCAACAGAATGTGATCCTTTGTTCTGACTGTACACAAATGCCAACTCAAAATGGGAACATCAGATTGGAAACTAGACATGACTACCAGAAAATGGAGGGAAAACACTTGAAGACATTGATTGTGTAGGCAGTGACTCTTTCTTAGGTAGGATCCCAAAGGCTTGGTAAGATCGACAAATGGGACTAGATCAAACCAAAGAGCTTCTGCAGAGTAGAGGAAGACTGAAAGACATCTACAGGTGAAGCAAATATGTGTAGCTATTCATCTGATGGAATGATATCCAGACTATCTAAAAGAACTCAAAATTTTGATGACCAACAATGTCAAGAGGCAACAAGGATCAAGGACACATATTCTTAAACAATAATGGCTTTATATAGATAATGTTATATTATAATTATGATAATTAAAAATCAAAAGAAGTTCTTCATTCTGGTGGGGAGGCATGTAGATTGTTTTGTGAATTGTCAAACTTTATAAAAGTTAGAACAGAGTGGATTTCTTCAAGTGAGAATAAACACATACCCTAAGATGGCTAGTGATTTCTGGGCCAGTCAATCCAGCAGACCTTAACCTACAGTCTCCTAGGCTGTGAACATTGACTCACCTGCTCAACAGAAAAGAAATTACCGAGGACAAGGGAAGCAGGTCCAGGCTGGACCTTCTCCCAGCTTGCTCTCTCAGTAAGTTCCTATGCTGGTGTCCTATGAGAACAGGTTTTGTCTTGGTAGACCCAAGAGTTGTGGGTTTCAGTGCAAGGTTTTTATTATAAAATAAACTTCTTTTCTTCCACTCTCATTTTTTTCTCCCCCACCTTTTTTTTTTCTTTTTGGTGTTAGGGATCAAACCCAGGGCTTTGTAGGGACTAAACCAATGCCTGCCAAGCCCTCCAATCTCTAATATGTTTTTCATGCAGTTTGATAAAGTGCATAAAAGAATGTGTGTTGTTTGCTCAGTTGTAATCACAAGGGATAATCAATAGTTTTATTTTCTTAAGCCAGACAATTAGCAGCATAAATATGCTTAAGCTTCAATATAAGATTTGGAATTTAAATTCTAAAATGTGAGTATACATGTACAGAAGTGCATGATATAAAATATTTTCAACAATAAAAGCAGTTATTCTTTTTTAAACATTGATGAGAATTATTCAGTTAGTCATGATGCACTCAGAAATTTTTAATATAAACACATATGAAGTAGAACATAAAATTCTACCTTTTTTATATTCATTTAAAAGACAAGGTCCTAGTTTGATAATCCCCAACACCAGAACACAAATAAGAAAAAATTATAAAAGAGAAAAATGTAAAATATGAACAAGACAAACAAGAGGCAGTGATAATTTTAAACACCCACAATCAAATTGTCTTACTATTAGTCTATTCTGTTTTCCACCATCTATGCTATCAATAACATCTCAAGTTGTTTTGAAAAAGTAAAACATTCAAATTAAATACTTTTTCTTTTATATGTAGGAAGTTTTCACCTGGATTTTTTTTAAAAAATGTTTTTGCTGTTTTTAGTTAAACATGGCTGTGGTTTGAGAAAATCCTGTAGATTGTGTTTCTTCTTCAGGCTTTTCCTTAAAATTTTCATTTGTTAAGCCAGTTCCTCTAATAAACCTTATGCACTCTACAGTATTGTATTTTTTGAAGCCCAAAGAAGTGCATGGCTGGTTGGGTGTTGTGTTGACGACCTTAGTTGACTGCATCCACTGTCATCTAGCTCTGGAATGAGATGCAAAGAAATCTAGACAATGTCTAAGCCTGAGAGCACACTCCTCCCTGAATGTTTTCCTGTTCATCTTTTTGTCATCTATTTGAATATTTTAGGGTGTGCATACAGAATCTAATGCATCTGCTAGATGACAAGAATCAGTGGTGAGCATGTGCCTTGGTCCTGCTGAATTGCCATTCAGAAGGACTGGACCAGCTTTTGTTTAAAGAAGTAGTAATTTTTGTAACTGCCTGGAGAAAGCGCTGGGGCTAAACCTGCGATGGCCATGGAGTTGGATGAAGGGAGAGGAGCATGCCCACACTAGTATGAACCCTCTCAGAGCATCTCTTTTTGAGATACTTGCAGTTTGAACCGGACCTATAACGGAGAAAAGGATTTCACACAAATAGACTATGAATCAGGTGATATAACAACCCCTTTCCTGTCTCTCCTTTCTTTGATGGTTTGACTTCCTTGGGGAAAAAAATAATCTACGATTGTTTAATTTGTTTCCTGTTTCATTGTGTATACTTTGCAGCTGCTTCTCTCTCTTCTTAAAATTTTTTTTTAAATGACCATATTTTGAAAGGACATCCTTTCTAAAGGCTGAGTTGACTGAACTATTTTGTCACTTGACAGTGACACTACTTTTTCTAGTGTCGTGCTGCTGTGTGTTGCTTCGGCAACTGTCGAAGTAAGCAAGCCCCCGGTGTGTGAAGAGTATTTAGGAAACATGTCCTGAAATAAGGGCTCTAAGCATGTAAGATCCTGTTCGCTGGGCCATTGGTCAGCTGGGCCTCCGCTGCCAAATGACATCCCTCCAATGTGGGAAAGCCTTTGGCTCTGAGAGCATGGAGCCTTACCGGCACAGCCTAAATGACGGTTTTGAACTACTGTAGAAGGCTGGCTGAAAGTGTTCACAGACTTCATTAATGGGGGATTATCATCCATATATGGAAACATGGGTGTTCTTTAGAAACGTGTGCAGCCATCTAAACAATTCCATATTTGCAAGAGGTTTTTCACCTTTCTGTACTGACAAGTTATCCAGGCAAAATCTATCTTTTTGTTTTCTACTTGTAGAGCTGTTTTTTTTTCTTTTATAACCAAGTGCTAACTTTTATTTTTGGAAGATAAAATTTATTAATGAGGCAAGCTGAAATGTTTACGGCACAGAGTCGGGGAGAACTGGTGTTTATGGGGTACTTCTCTTCCCTCATCAACTGCTTTTTAATCGTGCGTGCTCTGAACCTGACAGAAACCTTGTGTAAAATGAGAAATTACCGTCACCTGTTGTAACCTTCCTAAGGAAATCTCCTTATCATTTAAGGTAGTTACAGCTAGGGAGACAGGAGACCACAAGACAGCCTTACCCAAAGATGATTGTTTTGTTCCGCTGAGCACTTTGATCTGTGTTTTTATTGCTCTGTCCATTGCAACATTCTTGAGGCAGGAACAGTCCTACAGGGGACTGGATGGGCCCTTGAGAGGAGAGGGTGCCCGGAGAACACTGTGCAGCCATAGTGTGATGGCTCATTAGTGCTAACAAATGGGCCTCACCCCTGGGTCCTGAGGACAGGCGCATCGCATGGCTCTTGATAAAGGAGATGCTTTACCTTCTAAGGCTATTCTAACTCGAATTGCCGTATTGCCAAATTCAAAGACATATTTTGCCTGAGATGGAGATAACTCACGTAGATACAGCATTTTATGTCTTCATAAGCTTGGATCACTCCTGAGTTGTCTCTTCACACATATGCAGAGTAAAGAGGTACCCTTGACAATTCAGCTACCATCATATTCAAATGTGATTATTTTAGACCAAAAAGGAAGTAAACTCAGATTTTTTTGTAAGTGGTTTTTGTTTTTGCTTTTTGAGTTTAGGTGTTAGTGAGATATTGCTGCATAGATATTAGCCCAACAGTGAGTGCTTAAAACAGCAAATCCAGCTTAATCTTTTTTGGATCCAGGATTCAGAGTATCTGCCCTGGGTTGTCTGATTCAGTGTCTACAACCAGGTCTGCAGTTAGTACAGACAGTGGTGGACTACAAGCTTCAGCTGGGCTATTGGTGGCTGAGGCTGGCCCTTGCTGGGAGTACTGCTTCCTTACTATGTGAGCCTCCCTTAGGCAATCACCACAAGGCTGTTGGCTGCCTTCAGAGTGAACAAGAGATGAACAAAAGCAGATGCCAAAGTCACAGCCAATATTCTTTTGCATCTCAACAAGGAATCCCACGGGTTTTTTGTTTTGTTTTGTTTTTGTTTTTTTTATAATACTGTATTCATTGGGAGGGTAATCAGGCCAGCCTTTACTCAGGTGGCATGAGTAAGTTGCCCCATAACAGCCCTAGTGGGGCTTTCCAGGACCGGCTTTAAAACCTCATCTCTTCACTCAACAGCTTTATCCCAGTTTTCCTCTTGAGCTCTTTGAACTGCACTGTAAACAGTGGTAATTGGCAGATCGTTTGATGTCAACTGGACCCAAACTATCAAGCCTGTAGGACATTTTTTTAAATTAGTGATAGATGTGGGAGGGCCCAGCCCATTGTGAGTGGTGCCTCCCTTGGGTAGTGGTCCTCCGTTTTATTAGAAAGCAGGTTGAACAAGCCATGGGGAGCAAACTAGTAAGCAGCACCCCTCCATAGCTTCTGTATCAGCTCCTGCCTCCAGGTTCCTGCCGTATTTGAGTTCCTGTCCTGACTTCATTTTGTTGATGAAGAGCAATGTGAAAGTGTAAACCAAACCCTTTCCTACCAAGAAGCAGTAGAAACTCTGACTGAGATGGTGACTTCTATATGTCTACACACATGTTCACATGCCCAGTGACGTATACCACACACAACATCACACACAACTTTTTTTTAAAGTAACTTTCTTTCTCTTCTCTTTCACTGACTCTTCCC
Organism: Microtus oregoni; assembly: GCF_018167655.1. Taxonomy (NCBI): domain Eukaryota; kingdom Metazoa; phylum Chordata; class Mammalia; order Rodentia; family Cricetidae; genus Microtus; species Microtus oregoni. The sequence goes on from NW_024543976.1 coordinate 1,943,058, forward strand.
TGACTCTTTAAGATGCCCACACTGATTTGGGGCTTCGTTGTGAACCGCTTCCATTCCAGTATATCAGCTTTAGGCTTCGGGTTGTGATTATTTAAGTTAGCTTTATTATCAATTGAAGAGTACAAATTGTGTAGTGCAAGTGAGCTGTGTTCTGTGTAGCTCTGGAGCTTGTCCTGGAACTCACTCTGTAGAGCAGACCAGGCTGGCCTAGAACTCAACAGAGATCTGCCTGCCTCTGCCTCCCAAGTGCTGGGATTAAAGGTGTGTGCCTCTACATCTGGCAAGTGTGCTGTTTTAAAGTATGTATTATAGGCTTAGCAATCAAGCATTTGCCTCTCATGCTTCAGACTTTATCCTCAGCCTGGAAAAAAATGTGTATGGTACAGAGTATGCAGAAAAAAAAATTGTATGTGTGCTAATTACGATATGTATTACCTCACACATTTAGTTTTTGTGCACTCTGAGCATTGCTCAAGGTATAGGGCACTTTACTGGTACAGACTTCTTTTAATTCACTCCTTCTAGCAGAATTTTGTGTGGTGAATCAAAATTTCCACGCTTCCCTGCCATTAGCTCCCCAGAAACAACACCCGACTTCCAACTTTTATTATTTCATTTTTATTTTAGGTTCTGCATGTACATTTCACCCTCACCTCAGTGGGTGCCTGAAACTGGGGATGGTACCAAATCCCCCTCCGTAAGCACTGGGATGCTGTGTAGTCAGTTTTGTGGCTGAGAATGTCAGTATGTGACTGTGGGGTTGGCAGTCTATGCTCTGTGGAACCGAAGGGTGGAGGCTGACTCGTATCTTAAATGGGATCATGCTGGATGCTGTAAGGGCTTACCGTGTTACTGAGAATGGAGCAAGATTGAAAACTTTTAAGTTAATTCTGGAATTTTCCATTTTATATTTTCACTTCTGATTTTACTTTTGAATCTTTGCTTTGATTTTTTTTAGTGAAGGATTTATCAATTTTGCTTATCTTTATAGAAAACTAACCTGAGATTTGATAGTCTATTGTTTTTCCGTCTGTCTCATTGCTCTCCTGATCTTTAGTATTTTCTATCTTTTACTAACATTGAGCTTAATTTCTTGGTCTTGTTCAGTTTCTTGAGGTATGTATCATTAGTCTCAGTCTTCTTGTTTCGCAGGTGTTCACTTTTTCTTAGAATTATTTTTGCTGCCTCCTGTATGCTCCAGTATGACTTTTGTTCCCTTCATCTCAACCTATTTTTACATCTCCCCTTTGTCTTCTTCCTTGGTCCCTTGATTGTTCAGAGGTATTGTTTTGTTGTTCTTCTTTTAAATTTCAATATATTCATTAATTTTCCCCAAATTCCTGTTAGCGATTTTGAGTGTCATAATTCTGTGATCAGTAATGATACGTGATCAAAGTTCAGTCTTGCTTGAGTTGTCAAACTGAAGGAAATGAGCCTAAGAAAAGGCACAAGAACTAGATATAGATGTATAGATCTAGTTCTTTGTACACTCAGGTATCCCATAAAAACACTAAACTGGAAGCCATAACACATATGCAAAGGACCTATAATGTAAAAATTAATAATATTAATAATAATAATAATAATAATAATAATAATAATGTCCTTGCATGATGTTATGAGACAAGGAAGTTTCAAGGTACCATTGAGTTCATTTTTCTGTTGGCCATCTACTGCTGGACATAGAGTAGTCTGTTTTCCCAGTGAGATACTCTCAGAGAAAACTGAACTGTCATTTGCAAGTAGTTATCAGGTAGAGATAGGGATAAGAATCAGATGTCCACCTCCTGCAGACGTCAACTCTAGGACCCTATCTGGTGTAGATCCAACCAGGCCTTGGGCGTCCTGCCTTAGTCTCTGTGAGCTCAGATGTGTGTCGAGCAGGTTGATTTAGAAGGCTTTCTTCCCTGGGTATTCTCCATCCCCTCTGTCTCTTGCACTCTTTCTGCTCCCTCTTCTGCAGGGTTTTCTGAGTCCTGAGGGTCTGGGGAGGGGATTTAATGCAGACATTCAGTTTACAGCTGAGTGTTCTGAAGTTTCTCATTCTCTGTGTATTATCTGGGTGTGGGTCTCTGTATTTGTTCCCATCTGCTGAAGGAGACCTCTCTGATGATGGCTGAGCAAGGCACTGATCATATTTGTCTTTCTGGGTCTGCTTTACCTCACACAAGATAATTTTTTAATAGTTCCATCCATTTGTCTATGAATTTAATTTTTTTTAATGGCTGAGTAATATCCCATTGTCTAAAGGTACCACATTTTTTTAAACCATTCCTCTGCTGAGGGACATCTGGGTTGTTTCTAAGTTTTGGTTATTAAGAATAGTGCAGTAATGAACATGGTTGAGCAAGTGTCTCTGGTAGGATGAAGTGACCTTTGGATATATGCCCATGAGTGGTATACCTGGATCTTGAGGTAGATTGATTCCCATTTTCTGAGGAGCCACCATGCTGATTTACATAGTGACTGTACAAGTTTGCATTCCCACCAGTAATGGGTAGTGTTTGCCTTACTGTACATCCTTGCCAGTGTAAACTGGCATTTGCTTTATTGATCTTAGACATTGTGATGGATATAAGATTAATTTTCAAAGTAGTTTTGATTTGCATCTCCAATGGCTAAGGCTATTAAACATTTCTTTAAATGTTTCTCAGCTATTTAAATTTCCTCTATTGCAAATTCTCTGCCTAGATCTCTACCCCATTTTTAAATTGAGTTGTTTTCTTGATACCTAGTTCTTGAGCTCTTTATATCAATTTTGAATAATAGCCCTCTATCAGATATGCTGTTGTTAAAATTCTTTTTCCATTCTGTAGGCTGTCACTTTGTTCAAATGACAGTGTCCTTTGCCTTACAGAAACTCTTCAGTTTCATGAGGTCCCATTTATCAATTGTTGATCTCAGGACCTGTGCTAACAGTGTTAGGAAGTCTTTTACGGTGCCAATGAGCTCAAGCCTATTCCCTACTCTTTCTTCTATCAGGTTCAGTGTATCTGGTTTTATATTTGGAATTCCATTTCATTTGGAACTGAGTTTGGTGCGGAGTGATTAGTATGGATCTATTTACAATCTTCTACATGCCAACATCAAGTTTGACTGGTACAATTTGTTGAAGGTAGTATCATTTTTCCAGATTTCTTTATCAATAATCAAGTGTCCATGGGTGTATGGATTTATGTGTCCGTCGTCAGGTAGGCTCTGCTGATCAGCATGTCTGTTTTTATGCCACAACCATGCTGTTTCTGTTACTATAGCTCTGTGGTACAATTTAAGGTTGAGGATGGTGGGACCTCTAGCAGTTTTTTATTATTCAAAATTGTTTTTAGTTATCTTTGTTTTTTGTGTTTCCTTATGAAGCTGAAAATTGTCCTTCAAGACCTGTAAAGAATTTTGTTGAAATTTTGATGGTGATTACATTGACTCTGTAGATTGCTTTTGGTAGGATGGATATTTTTACTATAATAATCCTACCAATTTATTAGCATGGGGAATCTTTCCACCTTCTGATATAATGGCTTCTTCAATTTTCTCAGTATCTTAAAGTTTTTATCATACAAGTCTTTCACTTGCTTAGTTAAAGTTATCCCAAGATGTTTTATACTTTTTGAGGCTATTGTGAAGGGTGTTGTTTCCCAGATTTTTTTTATGTATTCCATTTTCCATTTGTTTATAAGAAGGCTACTTATATTTGGAAGTTTATTTTGTATTCCGCTACTTTTCTGAAAGTGTTTATTAGCTGTGGGAATTTCCCAGTGGAATTTTTAGAGTCAATTTTGTATATTATCATATCATTCACAAATAAAGATACCTAAAATTCTTCTCTTCCAATTTGTATCCCCTTGATCTCCTTCAGTTTTCTTGTTACTCTAGCTTAAACTTCAAGCACTGTATTGAGGTATGGAGAGTATGAGCAACCTTGTCTTGTTTCTGATTTTAGTGGAATTGCTTTGAGTTTCTGTCTGGTTAAGTCCATGTTGGCTATGAGCTTGCTGTAGACTGCCTTTTTAGGTTGAGGTATATCCCTGGCATCCTCCATCTTTCCAGGACTTTTATAATGAAGGGTTTTGGATTTTGTCGAAGGCCTTTTCTGCATCTGATGAAATGATTATGGGGGTATTGTCTTTCAGTTTGTTTATATGGTGGAGTATATTTATTGATTACATATGTTGAACCATCCCTGCAACTCTGGGATGAAACCTACTTGGTCACAGTAGATGATATTTTTGATATGTTCTTGGGCTCAGTTTCCAAGTATTTTATTGACTATTTTTTCCATCTATGTTCATAAGGGAAATTGGTCTGTAATTCTCTTTCTTTGTTGATTTTTTCTGTGGTTTCATTTATAAACAGCACCTCTCTGTTCAGTCTTTGTCTATATGACCTGTGTATTGGAGAGAGTGAAGTGTTGAAGTCTCCCACTATCAGTGTGTAAGGATCAGTGCATGATTTAAGCTGTAGTAATATTTCCTTAGTGAATTTGGGTTCCCTTCTGTTTCTTGCATATATGTTAAGAACTGCAGTGTTCTCTTGGTGGATTTTTTCCCTCTGATGAATATGTAGTGTCCTTCCCTGTGTCTTATGATTAGTTTTGGTTTGATCTAATTTGTCAGGTGTTAAAATGGCTATATCAGCTTGCTTCTTAGGTGCATTTGCTTGTAGTTTCAATTTACGTTCTTTTACCCTAAGATGATGTCTATCCATGATGTCAAGATGTGTTTATTATATGCACCAGATGGATATTGCTTTTGTGACTATTATGTTAGTGCATGTCTTTTTATTGGGGGACATACCATGGATGTTGACAGCTATCAATAAGTAGTGTTTTTTTGATCCTGTTATTTTGTTGTTGTTGTTGGTGGTGGTAATTTTGTGTGTGTGTGTTCTCCTCTTCTGATTTGATGGCCTGGATTATTTATTGCCTGTGTTTCCTTGGGTGCAGCTAAACTCTTTAGTCTGGAATTTTCCTTCTAGTGCCCTGCATAGGGCTGAGTTTGAAGGTAGATATTGCTTAAAATTGGTTTTATCATGGATTATATTATTTTTCTAACTATGGTGATTGGATGATTTGCTGGGTCTCCTATGGAGTCTACAGCACATCTGTCTAGGTCCTTCTAGCTTTAGAATCGTCATTGAGATATCAGGTAGTATTCTCATAGGTGTGTCTTTATATGTTACTTGGTCTTTTCCCCTTGCATCTTTAATATTTTCTTTTTTACATTTAGTGTTTTGATTATTATGTTCCAGGAAATTTCTTTTCTGGTTCAGTCTATTTTTTTTTTCTGTGTGCTTCTTATACTTTGATAGACATCTCCTTTAGGTTAGGGGAAATTTTCTATGATTTTGTTGAAAATATTTTCTGTGCCTTTAACATGGGTTTCTTCTCCTTCCTCTATTCTTATTATTCATAGGTTTGATCTTTTCATAGTGCTCTCCTGATTGTTTAATGCTAGGATGTTTGTAGAGTTAGTATTTTCTTTGACTTAGGTATCCATTTCTTCTATAGTGTCTTCAGTACCTGAGATTCTCGCTTCTTCTCTTTTATTATGTTGGTGAAACTTTCCTCTGAGGTTTCTGTTCAATTTCCTAAACTTTTCATTTCCAGATTTCCCTCTTCAGGCCCCAGTTCTGGGTTTTCCTTACTGATCCTCTTTATGCTTTCAGGTCAGGTCTTGAACTGTTCTATTCATTTTCTTCCACTGTTGGCTTGTATTTTTATAGATTTCTTTAAGAGAATTATTAATCTCCTCTTTAAGGACCTTTGTCATATTCATAAAGGCTATTTTAAGGTCTTTGTCCTGTTCTTCAGCTGTGTTGCAATTCTCAGGGCCTACGGTTGTAGGTTTGCTGGGCTCCAATGAAGACATATTGTTCTGGCTGTTATTGATTGTGTTTTTACCCTGGCGTCTAGGCTTCTAATTGTAGTTCTAGGTGGTGTTGTTTGATCTTGTCTTTGTTGGGTGGTTGTTTTATTCCTTGATTTCTGTCACCCTCTTTATTTCTTAGGACCGTGTGGTGGCTTTGTGCTGCTTGGTAGGGAACTCTTCTAGGATTCTGCTATGCGTGGTCACTGGGAGATCTGGGTAAAATGTATTTCTAGGTATTGGTAGCTGACTCTTAGGAATGGGGATGGACTAGGAGCTGGTGCTGAGGGAGCCCTTAGGAGGGAGGAAGCAGGTTGTTCCACCAATACATGCTTGGTCCCCTGGGAATGGGGTAGAGAGTGAGGAGAGGCCACAACAAGTGGTTTAACACAGAGCTGGGCATAAGATTTGAGATTGAATTTAAAGGAGCTGATTCAGAGTGAAGAGCTTCCCTGATTCCCTGACTGGAGTGGACTGTGGTTTCCCAGGGAATGCCTGCTGGAACTGGGGGCTGGCATAAAGACATGGGTTGGGAGGAAGATCTGTGTGATCCACTTGAGAAAGGGGCTGAGAGAGAGGGCAGGTCTCAGCAGGTGAACTGCCACAGAGTTGAAGGCGAGACTGGGGGATTGGATTTGTAGGAGAAACAAGAGCGTGGAGATTAGTTAGCCTCCCTGCTCTGCTCCCTTATCAATTGTTCCTCTGTCTATAGCCGCTGCCCCCTATCTTTTGTCTAGAGAGTGTAATGCACTGATGATTAAGGTCACTGTTGACAGGTAAGATGACTGTTGTGATTTCATTATTGTTTTCCAGGTGTTTTAGGGAAGCTCCTGTTCTGTCATCCACTCTTGCTACTGTCTTTTTATGATTTGATCATTTTTCTTTGATTTTTCATGTTTTTCTTTTCCCTTTGGCAAATAGACTGTAGGCTTTTGCTTTATGGATACAGTTAAATTCATGGAGAACATAGCAGGACAGTCAATTTTAAGCCCAATAGCAATGTGGCTTCATTTGTCTGTAAAAACATCATCCTCTCAACGCTTTCTGTCTTTACATATTTTGATATTGTGTACTTATGAACAAGTCATTATTACTAATTTTAATGGAGTTATTCTGTTAAATTCATTCTTAGAATTTAAGAACAGAGACTAGGTATTTTAATTATTTTGTTTCACACCATACTCAATACAATGGTGAACACAGAACACTATTTATTGCTTTGAGATTGACTTGCCTGTTTAGAGAGAGAAGCCATGTGATGTTTGAAACCATTGCCCGTGCAGCTGTTGTGTTGGCCTGTGGTTATTAATACCATTCTCCTCTCTTTTCTCTTCCCTATCGCAGCATGTGCATTCCGATACAATGGGCTCTCCTTTGTCTACCTTATCTACCTCTTGCTCATTCCTCTGTTCTCAGAACCAACCAAAGCAACGATGCAAGGTAAGAGACTCTGTGACACCATAGCACAGTTCCATGGCTTGGTTATGCTTCTGGACTCCCTGGGTTTGTCTTTCTTCAGGGAGGAGGCTATTATCTGGGCAGCAGGGGTAGGGGTGGGCCCAGCGTTGTAATCACTATCAGGTAGAATAGAACAAAGTTGCATGGGTCTTTGTTACTTCCACAGCTATTCTCCCTATGTGAGTTCCTTACTGAGTCAGGAACTTTACTAAGAAAGTCTGGAATTCTGTGGTTTGTGAAAACTATCTCAGAGTGCGGTCAATAAAAACAAGGCATGTGGTATGGCAAAACTGGCGTGTGCATTTGGATATTTTGTTGTTGGGGAGAATCTGGGCATTGAAAACAGCAGCGCAACATCTGGCCCTTTGAAGGCTTCCAGTGGGAGAACTGGGTGGAAGCCTGGTTTTCTGCTGTTTCTTGCTTCTACATCAGTTGTGATTTTTTTTTTAACATATCCATCAAATGCACAGTGAAAGCAGAGCTGTGTTGCAGAAAGCACCCAGAGCAGGTTCCTGTGAAGCTTTAGATCCTTGCTCATTGCTCTGCGAGGCAGAGAAAAGAACAGTGATGGCTTTGCGGGAGTCTAATTAGCTAGCACATTCTAGTTTGTGCTCGCACTTACTGAAGGCCTTCCACAAATACAAAAACAAAGCTCCCTCAAGCTGGATTAAATATACTATTTTCACAATGTGTAGCATTTCAAGCCATAAGGACCATGCCAAATGTTGCAGGTGAGAGAAACGGCTGTGTATTTCCATGACAGGAAAAGGCAATTGGGTTTGTCCTGACCTTCAGTGACGTGGGAAAGGCCATTTGTGGTGACCCCCTTTTTACTGATGGGCTGGCTCTTCAGGAGAAATGGCAAAGACCATGGTGTGCAAAGAACAGCAAACAGCTTCATCTTTCTCCTTCTCCCTGGTCAGGAATTTAATAATGCTTTGCACAGTCATTCTAGAAGTTAGAGCTAAGGACGCTACACCGATTTTCCTCCCAGTCACAATAGCTCTGAATTATTCACATGCATAATAGACCAAATTAAGAGAAGCTGACTTTATGCAAATCCTTATCAAGCAGCAAATTCAGTGTTGATGGAGCTCCATCCACTGTAACCTTGCTCTAAAGAGTTCAACAAAGGATTTTTGGCCCTGAGAAAAGATTACCATGTTCAGGCAACTCCCGTTCTGGAACTTGAAGCATGTGCTGCAAAGAAAGGTTTTGTGAGCCTTCAGAACACAGTGCATTCAAAGTGAGCACTTTTATATGTTCAGTTGAGTTCTTTGCTGCTCCTATTCTATACAACATAGGCTCCCGCTCTATCTGGAGATCAGGTAACTAGAATACCTTCCATACTATTGTGACAGCCCTTGAATTTTCCTCCCCTCCCGTCAGTCAATACTCAGGAATCTGTAACAATTTTAGAGGTATCCACTGGGCAAAGCCCAGTACACTGAGCCCTGTGACTGTCAGGAAGGAGATATATATGACATAGAATCCAAAACTACAAATCCTCCGCAGGTGCAGACACATCCTGTGAATGAAAAGTTACAAGGTCAGTGCACAGAGAGGAACGCAGGTGTCTGCCGCTTCTGGTCTTAACAGAACAGGTTCTTTAGGAAATCCCTAAACCAGCATCTGGAAGCAGCATCCGGGTGTTTTGTCTTCCCCTTTCCTGCATCTCAGCACCAGGAAACGTGACTGATGTTAACATAACCTAATCTTTTTGTTTGTTTATGTAACCTGCATGATCTTTTTTTTTTTTTATGATCTGTAAGACTCAAAAATCCATGCACGTCTAGGAGCCTTGTGTAAAGGCAAAGTGGAGAGACATTCCTAGGTCATATGAGGTTATGCTAGGAGTCCATGTATAGAAGCTAGGTACCTGTCACAGGAGCAACAGGGCCTTTCAGGACAGATGTAGGCTCAAACGCACTGAGCTGTGAATGTTTGAGTTCATAACCACATCTCAGGAATTATCCAACATTGGCCAAGCAAGCTCTGCAGTGTACCTCCCAGAAACACTATGTCCAAATCCATGTGTAAAGTTGAATTGGCCCCAGGAGCTGATGCAAGCATTGTCCCTTGCCAGATTCTTTTTGACAGGCACACTGAGCTAGAAATGAAATGCAGTCGGAGAATTCTTGAGTTGAAATAAAGAGTTTTTGGGAGTGGTGAAGCACATGGCAGCAGTAGTAGGGGCACCTTCTGCAGCACACGGTCCTCTATGTGGCAGCTCCCTTCCCACTGGGGACGCTAATGCAGTGGTTCTCAACCTGCGGGTTGTGACCTCTTTTCACAGAGGTCACATATCAGATATCCTGTATATCAGATACTTACATCATGACTCATAACAGTGGCAAAATTACAGTTATTAAGTTTCATGGTTGGGGCGGTCACCGCAACGGAGGAGCTGTATTAGAGGATCGCAGCCTTAGGAAGGTTGAGCAGCGCTGCTCTAAAGTGTTGTTAGATAGTCTCAGGACAGACTGGACTGTCCTTTCCTGCACTCCCTGGGCATGCTTCCTGCCTAAAGCAACAATGAGTTGAAAGAGATCAGAGGTCACCTTCCAGTAATATTGTGAAGGGTTTGTGGAAGGCTAAGCACTTCATTAAATGGCTGAGATTGTTAAATGTATAATTATCTCCATAGGACCGAATATTTTGGGGTTCTTTCCTAAAGCAGAAATGACTCTAGGTATTTTTTAAAAAGAAAATTTAATAAGGAAGTTCATTAAAGGTGAAAAGAAAACCAGGAACCCAGGGAGAATGTTCTGGCGACACAGAACGAACCATCAACCAAGCGTCCATTTTTAACTTGGTTCCTCCAGGATGGGAGTTCTCAACAGTTCTCACAGAATATGTTCCCCTAGAGGCCTCCTATTTTGTCAGATTCTCTTCTGAAATGCCTTGCATAGTAGATACTTTGTTGTAAATGAGTTATTCTTTAAGATGGCAGAGCCTCTTTCCTTGCTGTCTAAAGACCTTCGGGGGACAGTTCACAGTAGTCTCTTTCTAGTGTTGCTGATGTCTGTCTGCCACTATAACCAAGCCCAAGGATAGTCGTTTTACAAAGAAGAAAGGCTTGCAGACGGGATTAGTAATTTAGAGATTTTAGTCAGTGGCCAGAGGACTCATTGCACTTGGTCCTGAAGAGAGGCAGCATACTGTTTCAGGGACCGCGGCAGAGGAAACTTCACGGCTGGAATCCAACAAAAAGAGAGCAAGAGATAAGCCTGGGATCTCACAGTCCCCTCTGAGGGCATGTGTCCAATCGTTTGATGGCCTGTCACATATATCTACCTCTCAGAAGGGTCCCTCCTTCCTCCCAGTAGTGCCTACCAGGACTATACCTCAACACACAGGCCCATTGCGGGCATTAAGACCCATTGAGAAGTCTGACGGAAGCCACCTTACATAGACCCCTCCCCCTGACCAGGATAGCCTGGCTCCAATGGTCATCCAGTATGTGTTTCCGAGTCCTGAAGGATGGGTAGTCTTCGGGGTGGGGGGGGCATGGCAGCTCCAGCCATCCCTGTCCACCTTCCTCTCTGTGCAGTTCTGTTTTCCCAGCTCCCTGCCAGATGTGGCTTCAGGTACACTACCAAGTCATGCTCTCACTGTGCAAGTTAAACTGGATCTCAGGCTCTGGGCATATTGCTGTAGATGTTCACTTAGCGGACATAGGTGAGGCTGGAGGGCTGGGCATTCGGCAGAGGAGTCCACGTGGAAGCTGCAGACGAGACATGACGATGATTCCAGCGCTAAAGTCCAAGAGTGCAGACACTAGTGTATGGCACAGCCTTCGATGAACTCAGCTGGGTACCAATTCATGCGCCCGAGTTTTCCCCTTAACGTATAGATATCCACATTGGTTAGGGATATTAGGCTCAATGAGGACCAATGAGTAGATAGAAGTCTGAGCAAAGTGTAAATCCATTCCACAGATATAGCTATAGAATCATGTATTTTTAATTTTTAAAAAAAATTTCTTTATTTCTTCTATAAGCGTTTTGTCTGCATGTATGCCTGTGCACTATGTGCATGTTCGATGCCCATGGAGATCAGACATCATCAGAACCCTTGGAACTGGAGTTATGGATGATTTTGAGCTGCTGTGTGGATTATGGAAATTGAAGCCAGGTCCCCTGCCAGAGCAAGTGCTCTTAACCACTGAACTAGCTCACCGGTCCTGGATGTGGCTTTACATTGCCAAATTTGTATATCACAACTTAAATACCCCCTCCAGAGTTCAAGCTGAAATACAGTTGCCTTGGGAATAGAGCAGAAGGTGGAAATATTTTAAAAGGACTGGTAATGAGGGCCCCACACTCACACGTGAATAAAGGGCATTATGGTGGGTCTTCTAGAAGGATGGATCTGTCTCATACATGTCCTCTACAGTGTAACTATACACCATATAGGCATGACCACATGTGTGTGTCATGCTCCTGGACGTCATGGCTTCCAGAACTGTAAGAAAACAATCTCTGTTTTTATAAATTGCATAGTTTCAGTTATTTTCTTACTGTGGTACAAATGGATATTGTGCTGTGCTGTATAGTTCTCTCTGCCTGTAATGCATTTCTCTGGATTTTGAATTATGGCCATTTTTCATGCATAGATTCATTTCAGTTGGCACGTGCTTAGAAACCTCTCTCCTCACTTCCCTAACAAAGCTGTCTTGTGCTGTTCCCACTTTCATTTACCGTGCTGTGAACCAGACTTAATTTTAATTCACACTAATGCCTATGAAGTTATTGGTTCCACCAATTCTTGGTAATACTTGGACTTGGAAACCCTAGATGTGCATTTGTATCTTTTTCTCTGGATGATTCCTCAATATCCCTCTATGGGCTGAGACTTCCCCGTGCCTGGGTGAAGCGCTAAGCATTTTGCAGAGTTGCCGGCAGTAGCACTTCCCTGGAGACTTGAGCACTCCAACATTCCTTAGACCAGTCAGTGTAGAAATTAAAATTATGAATATTATTTTAAACTAGGTCACTTTCCATGTGTAGCATTGCCTGTAGAAACCAGAACGGCACCAGGGTTTGAGAAGTTCATCTTTGTCAAGATCTTCATCCTCTTGCCCATACCTGCCTGGTCTGCTCCTGCCGTGGCTGAGTCATCTCCCTGTATGTGATTGTAGGTAGCATCTGGGTAAAGCCTACATTGTACATCAGTTTCTTTGGGTTCTTTGGTCCAATGCTAACTACTTTTAATTTTTCTTTTGGGCAAAGTGACTGTCATTTAGTTCCAGGAGGACAATTCATGTTTATCCCCTACCTCTATAATCCTTACCTCTCCCCAAAGACACACAGAACATCTTTAAACTACCAAAGTGATTGCTACAGTTTAATTGTATTCACCAAAGTTCATGCACTGAAAATTTAATCTCCAAATTCACATGTTGTTGATGTATGGAGGTGATTAGGATTGGATGAGGTCGTGAGGTGGGGTCAGATCTCACCATTCCTAGCTGCTCCAGAGGAGAAGGATGGTTCTGATCTGGTGTGCATGTCCTTCTCTCTTGCCATGTGATGCCCCAAAAAGGTAGTCACCAGATCCAGTGCAGCTATGAGAAACATGGTCTTGACTTTCCAGCCACTAGGGGCAGAGCCAAATAGGTCTCTTTATACATTTCCTGGGCTTGGATACTTGGTCCTAGGCACTTAGACACCGAGACAGCGAGTGCACAGCTATTTCCCTCTGGGGCCACAAGCCACTTCTCTTGATACTGTGTTCTCACTCTGGATTTTGCAAACAGCAGCTCCTTACCATCTAGTGTGTCCTGCATGTTCACGGGGTCTTCTCATTGAAACTCCTTTCCCTATAGCAAACTCTTCTAGCTTCTCCGACTTTATTTTTGTATCATCCACTAAGTGAAAAACCACAGGTTGCAAATAAACACCTTTTGCCATTAAGTTCACTGGAGACTGAGAAAGCATTAGGCATGAAGGTCTCATCCTAGGTTTATGTAGTGTTTTGCCTCCTTTGCATAAACATCAAGACAGCATGGATACACTGATATGTTTACTATTGTGCCTGGACTATAGGCAACAAACAATGCTTATAGAATGAATGAATTTACCTGTGTACTGCTCAAGATTTAGGAACACAATTACTCTCACCATAGACTTTGTAACAGAAAAGCTGTACAATAGTTTATTGCATGCACAGATCCTCTGGAAACAGAAGCTTGGGCTATGGCAGGTCATAGGACTGCTGTTTTCAATTTAATTAGAATCAGACAGTCATGAGTAATTGAAGACATCGAGTCTGCTAAAATGTTTTATGTGTCCAATTACAATGATGGGCATTTTATTTAAGCATGTAATACTGGAGGAAAGGAAATGAGGCTTTTCTTGCTGTTCATAAACAGAGTGCTTTGGGTTAAGGATTGAGACAGGCCTCCATTAAATTCTTTTATAGTGTGTAATTAATTAATAGTTAGTAACACATGGCCCAGTGTTTCAGATTTAGGAGGCTCTAAGTCCTTCATGCAGGCACACAATAGGTTTCTTATGCTGTATATTCCAAGGACAATGTACTAGTCAATGCGGCTGGCATTTTTTTCAGATGGGAGATATATGCTAAAGCATATCTGGGTCGAAAGAAGGCAGCTCAGGTACTCAATAAATTCAGTATTTTGAAGTTCAGCAATATCTGTAACAGTGTCAGAGTAACGCTGGATCCAAACATCTGGCATGGAGAAATCCTTCTCGCTTGTTAATCTTCACTGAAAGACTATATTAGGTCTCTGTAAATAACAGCAAAGGGTTAAATGATTTATGAGGGTCTTTAATGTTTCGCTCCTAGATATCTAATAGTGTTTGGGCTAACTGGCCTGTTAATAGAGAACCATTAGCACTGTGTAGTAAGCACACCCTTTATTTGCATACATCAGTTAATTTAATTCTCACACTGAACCCTTAAATGATATATTATTTTATTAAAAATATTCTTCCATGGTACTGGAGAGAAGGTTCAGCCATTTAGGGCACTCATTCTCACAAAGGACCAGGGTTCAATTCCCAGTGCCCTCATAGTGGGTCACAACCACCTATAACTTGAGTTCCAGGAGATCTGAGACCCTTTTCTGCCTGTTAAAGCACCAGGCACATAAACAGTTCACATACATGTAGGTAGGCAACAGTCATGCCCATGAAATAAAATAAATAAGTTAAAAACCCCTATAATTCTTACAGATCTATATTGCAGGTGAAGGCTGGTTCTAGGTGGGTTGGCAGCAGGCCCAGTACACTGTGTGCACCGTTTGGCTATTGGCCTCTATGGTGTCTGACTCATGCCTTGGGCAGGGCTAAGTCCTCCGGGGTCTTGAAAGAAGGAGGCCTGGTCAGTTAGTGGAGCCTTTTGGCTGATAGCTTGTTTGGCTCTGAGCACACAGGTCTGGAAAGACACTATGAGTCTATTTAAGGGGGCCGTCACAGATATTGATGTGGGCTGGTGACATATGTGTACATTACATAAGACAACACATCACATTAAGTAAGGCCGGCTTTGCCTTTCAGCAGATGTTAATCAAGAGACTGTCCTCCACCAGGCGCTGTGTTGAATTTTGTGGAGATTGAAGAGGTGAAGAAAGAGCGGTATTTCACTGGAACGGCCTTTTCACACCCTGGGCTTTATGTAGCTGGCTGAACGCTAGCTTTTAGGGTAACTGCTTTTTGGGGAACTGCCTACTTAACCCCAGCTATGCCGTTACTTTTCTAAGGTGATTTCGGGGTACCCCTTGGCACTTGGAAAGAGACTGGGGAATGAAAACTGTCATGGCAAACCGCTGTCCCTGTGAGATAAATCTGGCTCTGGTAGCATTTGGAGTGGATGGGGATAAAACTGGTTATTAAATGAGCCGTGTGTATTTCAAAAGGAAAGGACAGAATGCTTAGTCCAACGCGGTGTCTGGAGGTTACTGCTCCTTGTGAGGGAGGCAGTTCGATGTTGACCTGAGGGAGAGTCACAGTGCTGATACACACGACAAGTGTATGATCGTCACGATGCTTGTGCAGATGGATAAATGTGATTTCACAAGTTGCTAGGTGGGATGTCCAGGTGACTAGGTAGCGTGCTGAAGCACCCGTTGATTCTAGAACTACAAAAGGCAAGCGCTGTCCTCAAGGTCCAACTCATATTTTCCTGGGGACAGGTGTTCTTCTGGAGGATCTTAGTGACTTGGGCAGCTGTCATCACCATTTGCTGTATGTCAGACACTCTTGACTAGTAAGTGATGGTTCTAGTGCTGCCGGCAATGTGCGCGCCCACAGTCCAGGGAAGGAGACTCACATCCACCTGCAGTGTGCTATTTGCAGTATGTTGGAAATTGACATCTGCTTGTTTAGCTCTCCAGTCAGTCATTCTGTTCACATGTGTTCTCACTGTCTAAAGTGATGGATGGCTTTTATTCATCCTTTTTGGAGGAGATTCGTTTATCTTTTGGGGTCCATTGAAAAGAGATGCTTTCAGATGAAGGAAGCGTTGTGTCCTAGAGAGCATTAGCTGGTTTCTGCTGCAAGACCATCTTAAAAGCATCATGTGATGAATTCACGTATCAGGTGCGGATGTCACACACAGTGCTGGCCGTTACTGAAGGTATTTCTAAGAACAAGGTAGTCTTCTTGAGCAAGATCCTACTCACTGCGACAGCATGGGGATTTGTGTTAGGCTTGGGACCAGGGGCTAAACTGGCCACGCCCATCTCTTGCAGCCTCTCTCTCACTATAACCATAGCTGTGATAAAGGAAATGAGAACTACCGAGAGCCTGTCTCTGGGTCTTTGGTCCTCTAACAGAATCTCAAGGATCCCTGGAGAACGTTTGGATCCCTGATCCTTCCCCAAGGAAGTTTACAGAATTCAAGTTAACCAGACACTAAGACATCAGAGGACTAATGACGTCATATTGCTGTCTGTAAACTGGGTTCATCTGGACCAAATGTGCACCCCTCCTCACTTTCCTCTATCCTCTAGTTCACACACTAGCATCATTTGCTTCCCTGGAGGGCAGTACCCCTGCCCCATGCTGATAGCATGGAATCAGAGACCGGCTGGCTATAGACATGAACCCCTCTCCCTAGGAAACTTCTAAAAAGGAAGCCTATCCCTGCCACATGGGCGGGCATCAACTCGCCTCAGAGCCCTGCCATGCTGTTTGTCTGTCTGTCTACACCATTAATAACTCTTACCCAAAGGATGATGAACCCCACACCTGGGGTGGATGACATACAGGGATTTCGGGTGCCTTACAGGGACTTGAGTAACCTAGTTCTTTGCCAATGCCAATAAAGTTGCCAAGGGAATAACACAAGAACTGTGCAGTGCCCATTTATGCAGGTTTTACCTGAAGAGGTTTTTTTTTTTTTTCTGTTGTTGTTTTAAATATGTGGCTTGAGGCATTTTGTTTACGTTCTCATTTGGAATAATTCTAAATAGCTTTTCTTTTTTGAATAAATCACATTTATTTTAGTTTGGACCAAGACAGCAGTTCCTCTGATTCATTTACTTGCATTTACACCATAGCATTTTTATCAATATTTTCTCTTCTTGGTGGGATCTCTTGCAGCATCTTGGAAGGCAGGGTTTCAGAGGGGTAGAAAAGAAAGGGCTTTGTTGTGTTCTGTTAGCAACCATGAGCAGGTAAAATTCATAGCAGTTCTGGTTAAGACTTGTAAACTTTTGCCAGAGTTATCTTAGAATGATCAAGAAGAAAAGCAATTCTAACTAATGTAACCCTGAATAGGAGCCCTACTTCAGTAGGAAGTTGTGCTACTCTTGTAAATTATTCCCCCCAACACATACTCCAAAAATATCCTATTCAAAGGTTCTGGCCCAGGCTACACTTATCCAGAATACTAGCAGCACCCTGAAAACAAGAAAAATGGTGTTCAGTTCCCCTACTTAAAGAGGCAAAGAGGTCTGTAACTTGTAAAGCCGTGTTTAGACATCAGAACGGAAATAGTAGCAGATATTTTAAAACACTCCTGCATCTGGTTTTTGTTATAAATAGTCTTAAGAACATTAGCCTTATTATTACAATGTTTTTGTATGTCATAATAAAGCAAAAAGCAAGGAAATATTTAATTGGATAAATTACTTGGTTTTCATTGCCGATAAGATCAGCTCACCACCAAAAGAAATGCTAACCAAACTAGTTAGGGAAGTTCATGTCTCCATTTTCAAAATCAATTATGGGATGTTTAGGTTTTCTGCAATTTTGTAGAATGGGGGAGGTTATTATCTCACTATTATTGTGAATTTAGCATGCAGGAAATCAGAGTGGCTTTTAGGCAAATAATTCTTGGTTCAGGAAATAGCACGTTATTGCGTGACTACAGAAAAGATTCCTAGAGCCCCAAACATTTCTTTGGCTCAAATGGTATCTATGAAAAACCTGCCATTTCTATTACAAGGTATTATTCATTTGAAGGGATTTCAGTTTGTTGATCTGTCCTTCAAATTACCATGCATTAGCTATCGACAGACATTTCCTATTGTCTCCCTGGTCAGGCATCGTGGGGCCCACTCAACGTGCAATGGTGAGCAGGACACAGTTCTGTCACCTGTTGGCTCTGCACCGTTGGGCAAGCTACTGAAATTTTCAGCTTTCTGCCTTCTATGTCTACTGAGCGCTTGATGTGTTCCTAGATAGAGTTGGTAAGACACAGCTTCACAAGTGACTATGAGCCAGGGGCTGTGATGTGTGCTCAGAAGATGCAAAAAGAGCTGTAGATAAGTCTCTTGGTTTGCCATGGCTAGATACCTGAGAGAAATGCTTTAAAAGAGGAATGCTTTCTTTTGCCTCACGATTTCTGTTTTTTTTTTTTGTTGTTGTTGTTGTTGTTTGCGAGTCTTTTGTCATCAGTGCTTTGTGCCCAGAGTAAGACAGAGCCTCACATGGTGAATGCTAAGGTGGAGAAAGATACCTATCTCTTGGAGTTCAGCAGGGCAGGGCACTTTAAGATGTAAACTACAAAGACAGTGCTCCCAGTGACTACTTCCTCCAACTGGATCCCACCTCCTAGTTCCCCATGGACGAGTTAGCCCATAATCACCTCTCCAAAGCGTTTGGTAGTGGGGGAAGGACACTTCCAATCTAAACCAAGGAAGGAACTGTGGCTCTCCTTACTTAAAAAACTCACTGTCCCTTTAAGAATATTCTACTGGAGGTGATTTATTTACATACTTTTTTTCCCTCTTTTTTTTTCTCAGCTTTTAAGCTAGCTTGCTTTGAAGCCTGCAGAAAGACTAAGTTTGAATTTGTTAATTAGCCAGGATGGATGTGTTAATTGTGCAATCTCTTTAACACATCCATGTCCCTAGACTTGGACAGATGTATGTGATATAACCTCTCAAGATAAAACCTTACACTGAACTCTCAAGACTAGGTTAACTATAATCACAAGACAAGCATGTGATGAGGTGCTTGCTAGAACCCAGGCAAGTATTCTACACAGTCTGTCCCTAGTCCTTACCTTTACAGAGCCAATGAATAATGCCCTGAACTGACAGTCTAAAAAGTTGTTTCACTGAGGAGTGCTTCTAATAGGAACAGTGCAGTGATGGAGATCCAGTAGCTACTTCCTTATCCTACTGTATGCTTCTCTATAAAAAAATAACAGTAGAAGTGCAGACATTATGTGTGCCCTGTTCTTACATTAGAACACCTAAGTAGACAATGATTGAACTCTAAACAGCTGTTTTGTATAAGTTGTCGGTATTAAGCAGGAACAGATGCGGGTATAAAGCGTGTATTTGTTTTTTTACTTTGGCTCATTGGGTGTTGAGCATCTGAAGTGTGTTATGCAAATGACTTGGTAGTGGAGCTACCATTCTTTCGATCTGTAGCAAGACTCCTTCTCTTCTTTCCTTCATCCAGTTCTTAATTTTGCTTATATTCATTTTCTACACTTGAGTTTGCCAACACTATGTACTCTGTCAAGTATTTGAGAGCAGGTCATCATAGTATCCTCTGGTAGCCTAGAATGAGGGCTATCACATCTTAAAAGGTGGCGTGTGACATCCGTCACAATGGCTTCTATTAGGATTTGTCATGGCAGTCAGCTTTCTGCCACTGTGATGAAATAACCAACGGAGATAATCAACTTATAATCAGTAAAGGTTTATCTTGGCTCGTGGTTTCAGAGGTTTCAGTCCAGGGTTGGCTGGCTTTGTTTCTTTTGGCCCTGGGATAATGCAGCATTTGGTGAGAGACTATGGTAGAAGAAAGTGCTCAGCAATGAAAGCAGGGAGGGGAGAGGAACAGGAAGGTCTGTGGTCCCTGGACTAGATCCCTGCTTGCTAAAGTTTCCACCATCTCCAGATAGTGCTGTGGACCAGAAACCATGCTTTCAACAGGCAAGCCCTTAAGGACACTAATACAAACTGTAATAGCTGTACACTCAGGAGAGTTCTTCTGGATTCCATTCCAGGGTCGGTCCCAGACCTCACAGGAACAAGACCTGAGTGTGGGAATATGCATTTAGGACTACATGCAGGCTTTAGTCTTTGGGTTGTCTTTCTTTCTGTCTTCCAGAAAGTCTGTCCAGCTCTTAATCTGGGCTCCTTCGGAATGTATAAATGAATGTCACCATCAAATATCAACCTTTTCACTCTTGTCACAGCATTCCTGGGGACACGTGTTATCTGAAAAACGAAAACTTTTTGAATGCAAGGGGAGCTGGACAAATTCTTCTCCGGTTATCAGTGTGAATGTCCTTACTCTTACTGTATGCTTGCCCAGATCCTTCACCATCATGAAGCAGGCATTGGCTCTCTGTCTGGGGGATTGGCAGCAGAAGGCTCCTCTGAGTGTGCGTTTCAGCTGGAAGGGTCCACCTCACCTCAGGCTCTCCCTTTCTGCTTGTGGATATGGCTTCTATCTCCATGAATGGTCACTGTAGGTTCCATCCTATCCCCTTATCAAGTCCTGGGACGACTCTGTATGGTTCCACTCTAGAATGTTCTGTGAGATCATCTGGCACTAATGCCATACTTAGTAACCCCCTAAATGCTTATTCTACATTACTTTTCCTGTCTCCTACTGGCTTCCCTTCAATTTCTGGTCCTGAACATATGTGTATTAAAGCATCCATTTCCAACTCTATGTCTTGAGGGGTCTCTTTTCATGGTTAGATTGGTAATTTAGTAGCTCTTACATGATCCATCTTCTGAAGCCAGGTGCAAACAGTAGTAGGGGACTCCTGGGAACTCTGTCAGGAAGGCACAACAACACAGATTGTACTCTACACAGAGTCTTACCCAGAGGATAAGTGAAGGCTGAGTTCTGACTCTTGTTATGCTGACCAAAGATGAATGTTTTAGCTTAGAATTGCATGACCTAGGATAGTAAGGAGTTCAACCATAAGGTGATTGGGCTATGCAGAAAATAGCATAGTGTTTTAGGAATATATGTTAGTGATAAACAATTTCTGAAAGAAGGTGCCTACCTGTGTCTAATACCCTCTGCAGAATCCTCTTTGCCTTCCTCAAGGCCCCTTGTGCTGCTTCTCAAACTTCTCCATGGGAGCTTCCTTTCGCCTTCCTCAGAAGACTCTTCCTTCCCACCCTCTCCATTCTCCTTGAGCATTTTCCCTTCATTTCACACATCCAGCATCATCATGGCCAGATCAGTACAGCAGATCCTGTTGCGGGCCAGTGTTTGGGAGGGGGCTGACTGCATTGATCTCCATGGAGTATCTGGTCCACATAGGACCAAATGGTTGGGATGAACCATAGCTGTCTCCTCATGTACTGAAACCTAGAGGCCAGGTCTGGCTCTTGGGGCCTTAGAGGCTGAATAAGCAAGCAGAGGTGAGCCAGAGCAGACTCTGATCAGAACCAGCAGGGTGGGGGTCACCTGCTTTGCTGCTGCATGCTACCTTATGCTCCCCCTCCTTACTTGGTGATTTGCTAGCTGTTTCTACTACTGGCTAGTTATTTATTTATTACCAGACTCCTGGGACAGCTAGGCATGTTCAGGAAGGAAAATTGCGCTATCAGCCCTTCCACAAAACCAATGCTTTCCAACACTTGGCTGGTCCATCTTATCAAACCCAGAGCAGTGCCAAGGTGCTGCGGGGGCTGCAAATGGCAGGGTCGGTCTATCACTGCAGCATATGCTAGTCATCAAATATTCAGCAGCCGCAGCTTTTACAGAGGCTTTGTATGGGCTGCACATGGACTGCAGGGAATGAGGAGCCGAGCCTCTGAAAACTGGGTGTGGCAGAGCTTTGTGCTGGGAAAGGGGAGGCTGGCTAGTTGGAAGGATGAGTGATTGGTGAGTGGTTGCCTGGGAAATTTAAAAATATTTGTGGTTCAGAGATTTGCTCACTTTTTGGTGTTGTGTATAATATTCTGACACAAATGAATGCACAAAACCCTGTACATTCATCTACATGACAATTTAGCATGGGAAGATGGGAATATGTTAATTATTGGAGCTGGGTGCAATGTCAGTTTGTTCAGTGTCTGACTAATATGTTTGAGACATCTACATTTTCCAACTAACATGTTGGGAACTAAAACTTCAACAACAACAAAAAGGAAATAGAAGCAGCCATCATAATCTACAGACTCACTGTACAGTGAGTGACCTTAGGATTATTATGTTTAACTATAGAAGACACTTTGAAGTCTAAATACAGTTAAATTATCATTATTCACAGATTCTGAATTTGTGAATTCATCTCGCTGCTAAATATAGATTGCAACCTTCAAATCAATATCCAAAGTGTCCTCAGAGTCACTTCCAGGTGTGACCACAGAAATTTGAGTTGTCTGATGCTTTTGCTGGGAAATGGGGGTCTGGCTAAGTGGAAGGAAGGAAGAGATTAGGAACAGTGGCCTGAGAAATTAAAAATATTTGTGGTATTTATATTTTGGTATTATTGAGGTGCTAAAAGGTGAAACCCTATTTTCTTAAATTCCACATTTTTCACACTGTTGTACTTTTTAGATAATTTCATTCTTTTAAGATGACCCCCACATTAGGTGCTACCATCCATTGCTCCTGGGTATAATATAAGTAGGCTATGATTTGCCTTTGTCTTCAGCTTGCATAACAATGCTATGAGCCAAATGATGTTATTGAATCAACAACAAGTCTTAAATAAGGTTCCTTTAAACAAAGGCATACAATGGCTGCTTTCTAAGTATTGCCAGGTCAGTGAAATATAGCCTGAGCTTTGTGAAACTAGTTCCCCTCTAACAACCACTGAGCATCCTCCGAGTCTGTTCACAGTGCCTCATGAGCATCTGTGTACACTGTAAGTCAGCTGGACTTGTTTTCTGCTAGAAGATGAGGGTTGGTTAAACTCAAATAAAAGACAGAAGGGGGAGAGGGAACCTTCATGTTACTCACCAAATGTTTGCAATTTTCTCTAAGATGGGCTGTGTTATAGCAAAGTGGAGAGGAACATGCCTTGGGAGACTCTCCATCAAATGTTACCTGCTTTCTATTTAGTGATGGGCTCTGTTTATCTTGCATTTAGTAGTGTCTTCTAAGATTATATTATGGAGATCTCAAATGTTAAACCTAAGAATCAGGTCTAATTGAGGTATCATCGTGGAGCTGGAGTTGATGTGTACATTTGAAAGACACGTTCATTTGTCTCTTTGTTAAATTTGTTTTGGTTTTGATTTTCACTGTATATATAAATGGTATGTGACATTGTAAGAGGATGCCTTCCCACAAGAACCCATTATAGGTTATGATAGTTACTTTTCTATTGCTGTGATACATCAGCTTGACCAAAGCAACCTCTAAAGAGTTTAATTGGGCTATGGTTCTAAAGGGTTAGAATGTTTGATAGCAGAATGATGGCAGGATGGTGAGGGCTGCATTGCTTCTGAAAGATCACATCTGGATCCACAAACAGGAAACAGCGAGCATGCTGGGAATGGTGTTGGCTTTGGAAACCTCAAGGGACTTGCTTTCTCCCAAAAAGTTTCATCAGCTAAGGACTAAGAACTCAAATATATGAATTTACAGGGTCATTCTCATTCAAACTGCCATAGAGGTGTACCCCATCCCCCACCATAACCACGTAAGTCTACCTCATCTCCCACCTTAATACATCCCTCTCTTTTTTATCCATCCTATTCATTCCCTTCCACACTGTTGCTTCTACATTTGCATCATATATACATATATGAATTTATGTATTTAATATCTATAATCATAATAAAAGAAAATATATTCTAAATGTCTGCAGGGGTCTCTGCTCCCTTTGCAGACAGTAGAATTACAAGGCACAAGAGACAAGAAGGAAGTTTGTCACAACATGACTCAATGGCTGGTGTCGGTTCAAACTTTGGGAGTCTGACACCAAGTGGTTTTTTGCGTATTTAAGCACGGTACAGTTTGTTGGAATTTATTCAGGCAATGACGACTTCAATCCCACCTGTACAACGAAGCAAACATCAATCTCCTTGAGGAACAAAGAGAGCTAAATACAGATCAAATGTGTGACATCAAAACTCTTTGTAAAGTACATAAAAATAGATTCTATAGATTGACTGAGAAAAAAAAAGCTTTACAATTGACTGAAAAAAAATTTATGATAAGAATCTGAAGGAGTATCCAGGACCAAAACAGTCACGAGCCACACAGTTAATGTGAAGGTTGCAGGCTAGAGCAGATTTGGACAGAAAGTGGGTTTTGCATTCCCTCCCTTGAAGGAACAACTCTGTGTGTTTAATATTCCAGGTTCCCCTGATGCACATCTGTGAGCACAAAGACAGCTATGCCCCCTACATGTGTCTTTCTGAGGCTGGCTTAATTCACTTAATATGATTATCTTCAGTCACATCCATTTTCCAGCGAATGACTTCCCCTCGTTATTCTTAATGGCTGAAAAAAATCTTATTGTGTGTTTATGGTGCTACATTTTCCTTATCCATTCCTGTTATTGAACACCTAGGTTGTGACCAGTGCTGCAGGAAATGCAAGTGTCTTTTTAGCGTGCTGACTTGGAGTCCTTTGGCAAATACTAAGGAATCATATGACCATGCCTTATGTAGATCTGTTTTCAGTACCTTAAGGAACTACCATACTATTTTCCACCATGGCTGGACTAGTTGACATTCCCACCAGCAGTGTCTAAGCTTCCTCTCCCACCCCCGCACCTGCCCCAGTATTTCTTAGATTCGTTTCACTAATGACTTCTATTGTAGATGGGGTGACATCGAATCTCAATATAATTTTAATTCACATTTCTCTGATGTGTAATGAAGTGGAACATTTTCTCAAAGCTTATTGGATGTTTGAGAATTCATTTGAGAATATCTTGTTCCTGTCATTTGACTGGCTTGCTTGAATTTTTTATTTAGTGTTTTTGTTCTTTGTATATTTTAAACATTAGTCCTCTGTCATATGCACAGCCGGCAGACTTTTCTCCCATTCTCTGGTCACTTGGTTAACTGTTTCCTTTGCCATGCAGAAGATCTTTCACTTCATAAAGACTCATTTGTCAATTTTGGCTCTTATTTCCTGAGCAATCATTATAATATTCAAAAAGTCCTTGTGTATGTCTTTCTCCCAAAATGTTCTTCTTATCTTTTCCTTGAATCGTTTAAGAGGTTTGGATCTTGCATTGAGGATTTTTTTCCTTTGGAGTCAATTTTTATGCAGGATAAGAAATAAGGATCTGACTTCATCCTTCTGTATTTAGACATTCAGCTTTCCGAGCACCATTTGTTGAGGATGCTACCTTTTCCCAATGTGTATTTATGTCATTCTTGCTAAAAACAAGAACAACAAACCTATGTTGCTATAATTGCATGGCTTTCTATCTGGGTCCCTTCTTTATTCTCCTGATCTATGTGTTTGTTTTTACACTAGCACTATGCTGTTTCTACCTCTGTGGTTTTGTAGTATACCTTGGAATGAAGAACCACCTTCCACATTTTTTTATTTGACTCAAGACTATTTGGCTATTTGGGACTCCTGTTCTTCCCTATGAATTTTAAGATTTTTTTCCTATTTCCATAAGGAAAGGCACTGGGATTTTGATGAGGATTGAATTGAATTTGCAGATCGCTTTTGGTCGTATAAAGTGATTTTCACAATTTAACTCTTCTAATTCATCAGTAATGGAATGCTTTTGATCTTCTGTCTTCAGTTTCTTTCATGTTTCAAGGTTATCATAATAGAAGTCTTTTACTGCCTTGATTCGGTTTACTTCAAGGTATTTTTAATTATTTAAGAATTTCATATGTGTGTATGTACTGTTTTGTTTAATCAAACTCCAATTCCTCCCTTACTTTTCCTACTACTATTCCCTCATAATTCATGCATTCTATTTTTTGGATCCATTGAGCCCACTTACTGCTCTCAGTATGTATGTGAGCATAGGGCCATCTACTGTGTAATGGTCATCTCTCAGGGCCTTGAAGGAAGAATCGAGTCAGTCGTCCTCTTGAGTGCCCATTAGTTGACAATACTTACTCAGTTGGGGTTAGGTTTCCTAATCACTTCCTTCCTCCATGCTGGGATTTTGAGTGTCATTGTCTTGTGCATGCTATCTTAGAGTTTATTTCTATTGGAGGGCACTGTTTACTATATTCATCTACCTCCCTAGTTCTTACAAATTTTCTTCTCCCCTCTTCAATGATTCCTGAACCTTGGGAGAATGGGGTATGAGATATATGTCCCATTTGTTTTAAGGTATTTTTCAAGGCAGTTTGAGTGAGGTTGATCATTGGATTTCTTTCTTGGCTTTCTTATTTCTTATATAAAGGAGGAAGGCTGTTAATTGTTTATCTGATTTTTATCTCAGTACTCTTATTACTGGTTTATAGGAAGGCATTGTCTTTGTGTATTAGTATTATAGCATTCCACTTCGCTGAATGTGTTTATTAGTTCAGGAGTCTTCTGGTGGAGCCTTTAAAAGTATATATAAAATTTTCTTATCTGTAGATAAGCGTTCTTTGATTTCTTTCTTTCCAAATTGCATCTTTTTTCTCATTCTCTTATTGTTTAGCTATAAATTGAAGCACTATATTGTCTAGAAGTGAAAATATCTATACTTTATCTTGTTGCTCATTTTGGCAGAAATACTTTGGGATTTTTTTGCCATTTAATAGAATGCTAGCTATAGATTTGATGGATATAGAATTTATTTTGCTGAGATCACTTTCTCTAGTCCTAGTCCCTGCAGAGCTTTTATCACAGTGAGATGATAGATTTTTGTTTAAAAAAATCTTATATGTACCTGTTGAGAAGATCATGTGATTTCTGTTCCTGAATCTATTTCTATAATTTATTAATATTAATTTTTGTATTCGTTTGTGCTGAACTATGCCTGTGTCTCTGGCATGGTTCCAATATGATCATAATGAATGAAATGTTGTTAAATGTTCTTGAATTTGGTTTGCAAGTATTGTACTAAGGATTTCTGCATCTATATTCATCAAGAAGATCATGTTTTTTTTTTTTTGGTCTTTATCTGGGTTTGGTATTAGGGTAATAAATGCCCTTTCTGTTTTGTGGAATAATTTGAGACTCACCAGTGTTCTTCTTTAGAGGTTTGGTGGAATTCAACAGTGAGTCCACTGTTATGCCTTTATGTTATTGGGATTTTTTTATTATTCTTATATCAATGTTTCTTGTTGTATATCTGCTTGAAATGTTGATCTCATCTTGGTTTAGTTTTGTTAGTCAGATGAACCTAAATATTCACCCATTTGATTTAGATTTTCTGCTTAAGTAGTCTATGTCCTCAAGGTGTGTCTTCGTAATTGTCTGGATTTCACTGTTGTAATGTTTTCCTTTTCACTTCAGACTTTAACTTGGATGTTCCCTCTCTTGCTTACTGCGGTTAAGGGTTTGTGGTTTGTTTGTTTGGTTTTTTTTTTTCATCTTTTCAAAAATCCAGTTCTGTGTTTTATCAAATATTTTTTAAAAGTTTAATTTCTGGTTCATTACCTTTTGCCCTGTTATCTAAGGATTTCTGTCTGCTGGTGTAGGTGGAGACTGCTTATTCAATCTTGGCTGTCCAGACATGAAATAGTCACACAGAAACTGTATTAATTAAAACACTGCTTAGCCAATCACTTAGGCATACTGCTAGGTAGCTCTTTTCTCTCAAATTAACCCATCTCTATTAATCTGTGCATCACCACTAGGTCGGGGCTTACTGGCAAGTTTCTGGCAGGCTCCTGCAGGTTTCTTTCTCCTTCAGTGGTACATGTCATCTCTCCCACTCTACCTTCTTTTTCCCAGCATTTAGTTTAGTTTTCCCACCTAGCAATTTCTGTCCTGCTGATAGGCCAAAACAGCTTTATTAATTAACCAATGGGTTATAGCATACAGAGGGGAATCCCACATCATGCTGGTTTTGAGAGGGTTTATTCTTGATTTTTCAAGTTACTTATTTGAGTTTTGTCTGATTTTTTTTAACTGTAGGAATTTCCACTCAGCTTCCCACTTAGCATTACTTTTACTGTATCTCAGGGCTTTTGGTATGCTGTATTTTAATTTTTATAGGATTTTAGCTTATTTTAAAATTAGTTTTTGAGTGCTTTTGAGTGATCTATCCATCATCCAATAGTGTATTTTTCAATTTCTTTGAGTTTGTGTATATTTTGTAGTTACTTTTTTTTTTTATTCTATTGTGGTCATATAGAAAACAAGAAATTCCTCAGTTTTTCTTAGTTGCTAAGATTTGCTTTGTGTCCTATTATATGATATATTTTAGAGAAAGTTCCATGGACTGCTGAGAAGAATGTGTGTTCTCCAGGGTTTAGATAAACTGTCCTGGAGATATCTGTTAAGCTTCTGGGATCAAATTGTCATTTAGTTCAAATGTTTCTCTGTTTGTTGTTGATGGAATGAGCTTATATTGGTGAGAGTGGAGTACTGAATTCACCTACTATTGTGTGGGTGTTAATCTGTGTCTTTACATCTGAGAGTATGTATTTTATCATATGTTTAGAATTGTATGTCGTCTTCATGATTGTTCTTTTAATCACTATGAAGTGACCTTTATCTCTTTTGACTAATTTTCATTTGAACTCTATTTTGTCAAACACTGAAACAATGACACCTCGTTTCCTAATTCTATTTGCTTACATACTTTTTTCCTTATTTTTATCCTAGGATTGTATTTGTTTTGGAAAGTGAAGTGCATTTCTTGGAGGCTAATCTGTGTCTTTTGATCGGAGATTTAGATACTTAATATTCAGAGCTATTGAAAGACTTGCATTAATTCCTCTGATTTTGTTGTGCTTAGTGTTTTCCAATTCCTTACTGTTTAGCTACTGTTCTAGTGTGTGTGTGTGTGTGCGTTTTGTAGCTTCATGATTGTGTTTATCTTTGACTTCAGTCTGAAGGGTTCTTCAAATATCTTCTGTAGAGCTGGTTTTGTGGTCATAGATTCCTTTATCTTGTTTTATTATGAAAAACATTTCTTTCTCCTTTAATTGTGATGGATAGTTTTGCTACGTGTCTTAGCAGTCTCGGTCGGAAGTTGTGTTTCAGAGCTTGAGTATATCACTCCAAGATTTCCTAACTTTTAAAGTTTCTGTTGAGTCTTACACTGTTTTATATTTGTGACTTGGCATTTTTCTTTGTAATATTTCAGTGTAATTTTCTTTAATATTTTTAATGCTTTCAGTATATTGCCATGTGGGTAAGTTCTGTTTTTTTTTTTTTATGTTCTTAATGTCCCCCTGTAGTCAGATGGATACCTCTTTTCTAGATTGGGGGAAAACTCTGATGTGATTTTATTGAAAATATTTATGGTTTTAACATGAAGTCCTGCTTTTATGCCCATGATGCATAGACTTGGTCTTTTTATCTCATCACACAGATCTGAAATGTCCTCTTTGTGCCTTCTTCCTTACTATGCCATCACATGAGTATTCTAATTCCTTTCCCTTGCTTCAGGTCCTGATATTCTGTCCTTCATTCTCTTGGTTAGACTTTCTTCCAAACTTTTAAATTTACATTATTAATTTTATCTGTAGGAGGGTTTTACCTGAATGCATGCCTCATTTCTGCAGAGGCCAGAAGAGGGCTTCAGAGCCTTGGGACTGAAATTACAATCAGTTGAGAGCTGCCACGTGGGTGGTGGGAATTGAACCAGGACTTCTGGAAGAGCAGCCAGTTGCTCTTAATTGTGGAGCATCTCTTGAGTCCCTCTCCCTGGTCTTTTAAATTTAAACTTAATTTAAGTTTTATCTTACTGAATTTTTCATTTCTAGAATTTTTTTTTTCAGTATTTCTCTCCATTTTCTTGTCAGGCATAGACTTTCTTATTTCATTCAGATATTTGTTTGTATTGCTTTAGAGTCTTTTAGGAGTTTATGTCTTCTTTGATTTTTCTGAACACATTCATAATCACTATTTTGAGTTCTTTGTAAGTGAGAGTCTAATTCACTCTCACTGAATGGCATTGCCATGGTGTTAGTAATTTCTTTTAATTGATTATTTGGGAATCTCCCCTCATGTGCCCCTATTGAGCTCATCTCCTATTCGTCCCATGTCTAGTACTTCCCCTTGTGACCCCTTCACAACAACAACAACAACAACTAAGCCAAGTCCTATTTGTGGTCTGTATACTCACTGGAGCATGCTCAAATTCCTAGTGTGCAGCCCCCCAAGGGAGGATGAGTCTTTCTCTGCCTGTATCCATGCCAGAAGCCATCAGTTGAGCAGAGCTTTGTAGTGGCCAGAGCAGTAGGAGGCCAGCTTTCTTGTGTCCACACCACTTTCCCATGCCCATGCCATGCTAGTTTGGTGTTCAGGCTTTGAGGCTCAGTTCCTGGATGGGGATTAATGTCTGTTTGCTGGTGGCAGCCTAACTCTTCATCGTTGCTTCCCAGTCTCCCATATGTGTAGGCAGCCTTTTGCAGACCAGGTAGTAAATGTCTGGGAATTCTTTCTGTGGTTGAGCTGTAAATGCTGCTCTTGTCTCTGAGTGAATCCTTTGTGGGGTTGAGATGGGGCCACAGACACTGGCATCTGTCTGTAGGCTGCCTGTCCTTCCCAAGGTTAGAACCTGTGTTTCCCTGAAGACTCTGGTTCTGATTCGCTTCCCTATGTGCCTTTTCTGTGCATGGTTCTGATGTCAGGGTCTTTCCCCGTAGTCTAGAGGTGTTTTGCTCTTCAGCTGTCACTATACAGTACTGCATGTTTGCTCTAAGCTTCCTGAGAGTGTAGGACACCAAATGACTGCGACTGCACAGCTGCCACCACAGAAGTGGCATCCTGCGGTTGCTCCAGCTTTTTAAAATACGTCCATATTATGGCTTCTGGCTTGGCATTTTTATGGGCTTCTTCTATGTGCAGATGTATGTGTGTTTCTGCATCTATATGTTACTTGTGCTTTTTTCACCCTTTTTCTTCTATTTTGTTTTGTCCTGTTCTGATTTGTTTTTGTCTTAACTTATTTTACTTTATTATATTATTTAGTTACCTGTTTGTTTTCTAGTGAGAGAGAGAAAGCGTGTGGACCTGGATGGGAAGGGAGATGGGGAAGGACTAAGAATGAGTTGGGGGAGGGGAAACTGTAATCAGAGTATATTATATGAAAAAATCTATTTCAATAAAAAGAAGGAGGAGGAAAAGGAGGAGGAGGAAGAGGAGGAGGAGGAGGAGGAGGAGGAGGAGGAGGAGGAGGAGAGCAAGCAAACTGAGCAAGCCTGTAAGCTGCATTCATCCATAGTCTCTGCTTCAATTCCTGCCTTCCTGCTTGAGTTCCTGCCTGGGCTTCCTTTCACAGTGTACTGTAAGCTGAAAGATGAAACAAACCCTTTCCTTCCCAAGTTAAAAAAAAATTCAAACAAATAAAAAGATAGTGCCTCACTGCTGTTCCTGCCAAGTGCCTGGAGGAGAGGTTTTCCTGCTGGCATTTCCTTTCCTTCCGATGGGGCTTTAAAAATGTTTGCTCCTGAGCATGCAGGGAGAAGCTGCAGAGGTTCTCTGCCTTAAGCGTGGGACTGGTCCCTCCCTCCCTCCCTTTCACTGGGTGCAGGGAGCTCTCAGATTACACCAATCTTCCAGAGATGAACTGTGTTTCTTTTGTTCTTCTTCTTAAATATCCATCTTTGACTTTGCTGTCAGACAAGAGATGTTTATCTGATTTTCCTCCGTTTATCCCTGGAGATTCTAGCAGGTCTTATCTGCCATCCATCAGATTGAATCTCCTACCTGCTTTTATAGTTTTAATGCTTAAATGATTAGTTATTCAGTGCTAATGAGATCGTGCTGGCTTGAATGAGAATGGCCTAAATAGGCTCATGTATTTGAATATTTGGTTTCCAATTGGCCTGTTTGGGAGGGATTAGAAGGTGTGGTCTTGTTGGAGGAGGTATGTCACTGGGGCCAGGCTTGAGGTTTCAAGAGACTCCTGCCATTTCCAGTTATATTTCTGCCTCCTATTTGTGGGTTTAGATGTGAACTCTCAGTTCCTGCTCCAGTGTCATGCCTGCCTATTGCCCCCCACATGAAGGTCATGGGCTCTATCTCCCTGGAACTGTAGGACCACAGTAAACCATTTCCTCTATAAGTTGATGTGGTCATGGTATCTCCTCATAGTATAGAAGAGTAACTAAGACACAGTTTTATTTTTGCATTTCAATGCAACTTACTTTTACTATTTCTTATGATGTGCAATGATGTCCCAAAGAATAGTTGTAAATGGAAGCCTACCTAGGTACAGTTTCCCCCTACATTTCTATATCTTTGTTGTTGTCGTTGTTATGGTTTTGGAGATATTTAAGTGATCTACCACTGAGATGTGTCCCTAGCCCACTTTTTTACTTTTTATTTTGAGACAATGTCTGCTAAATTGCCCATGCTACCCTTGAATTTATAATTCTCCTCCGTCAGCCTCCCAATTAGCTAGAATTACAGGTCTGTACCATCAGGCCCAGCTCCAATTTTGAATTATAAAGTATGAAAAGACTTGACAGGAATGTGAGCAGGACTCTTGGAAAACACCAATATTAATACATTGGTGAGATCATTTTCACTTACAGTAAGGTTCTGTTCAGGAAGTGTGTGCAGTATTCTGGCTGGTTTCTGGAGAAGATGGATACGTCTACCCAGCGAATTTCATGACATTTTCTTATGTTTAGTTCTTGTTTACGCTATAGATTCAATCTCTCTTTCAATCATTTTTATCTCTTACATATAGAAAAAAAATCTCCAAAATAGTTCATAATAGTTCGTAAATTATACAGTCTGTAATACAGGTTTCTACATAATAATTTAGATTGCCAGATAAAATAATGTATGGTCCACTAAACTTGAGTTTTGGATTCCAAACTATTAACTTTTAGTGTAATGATGTCACAAATTTCATGGAGCATAGCAAATAATATTTTAATGTTATAAACTTATTAATCTTTTAGGCAACATGCCTTATATCTTTTCTCTGATCTCTCTCTCTCTCTCTTTCTCTCTCTCTCTCTCTGTGTGTGTGTGTGTGTGTGTGTGTGTGTGTGTGTGTGTTTGAGCGCACATGCATAGGGGAAAGAGGTTCCTTCATTTTCAAATCATTGTTTATTTGGCTTAGTCTGGGCTTCAGGAGAGAAGTATTTTGCAGGCATGACTCTTTAACCTGGTGTAAGACACCTATCCAGACCAGCAGCTCTTTATCCTACAGATGCCATATGCCAGCCCCAAGGCACACTAAGACAGTTTGATCAGGCTATGTGACACTTAGCTCATTAAACTTGGAACATTCTCTCCCTGCTGTTTATGTTAAAACAGTGCTTTAACTAAACTATCTTTGGTGTCCGGGTTTCCCAATAAGACTTCTCATTTCTTGAGAAATTCTTCCTTGAAGAAGTATTTTCTTTCTCTTGTGTAACTCAGCTGGATTTAGGGGTTGGTAGGTCCTGAGATATTTGATAAGCCTGAAGTACTTGGTGGCATTTGCCAAAGTACTCAGAGTTCTACAGGCTTCATTTGCGGCATCTGTTTGTCTGCTTAGCACAGCTGAGCAAATTAGCTGTCAATCAGGCTTGCTCTAGGGGTGCCGGCGGTTGTGCTTCTAGTGGACGTCCTCCTCTTGGACGACTGATGAAATGTCACCCACCCAGCATGCCACCTTACTTCGTATTGCAGTCCTGCCTTCTGCTTTGTCCTGAGCTAGTTAGCCTTAGGCAGATTTGCTCAGGCATCCTTGTTCTATATGGGGAGTACTGACTTAGTATTCATCTTTTTGTGAGCCTTAGGATGCTTACGGCAGATCAGCCAGACTTCCTCTGCCCACACTGGCTGTCTCAAACATGGTTGCCAGGGTCAATAGGATTCTCTGTGAAAAGTGCAGATGGCCAGGCCCCAGGCAGCAGGAATGCAAGTGTGGGCTGCTGACACTGCCTCTCTGAGCATGCCCATGCCTCCTTGGCTAGGAGGATGGGGGATGGGCTGATACCTAAGGGGATCGTATCTCAGTATCACTCTCAGACAGGACCACAGTCATGCTCAGTTGACTTTAATTCCTAATTCTGAGGGAGGGTGGCTTGAACATGTCCTTTATTGCCTTCCTCAGACTGCTGTGGAGGGCCAGCATCTTTAGCAGAGAGGTGTACAATAGTGGGCAATGGTATAAAATGAGAGTAGTTACAAATGCAGGTGGCTCAGCAGCTCAGGAGAACGGATTTCTAGACAGCAGCTGGGTCACGGCTGTCATGGGCACCGTCAACGCCATGCTCTACTCAGTCTTAGGTGACATTTTTAGTATAGCTGGATTATGCATTATCATGGTTATTAAGTGAGTGGATGCTATTTTTTGGGGCGTTAGGTTAAAAAAAAAAACTAACTATGATTAACTCCTCATAGGCTTCTTCACTCAGCTTTCCAAACTGGTATAGCACTTACATTTTAAAATAAGAAGCTGTCAAGCGACAAGGGTTTGTTGTGTTTTCCCACATTAAGACATTAAGACATTGACACTGTGGAACAACGGGAGCGGATTTAGTCTAAGCATCGAAGACCACAGATGTGGGGAGATAATATGCTAAGATAAACAGTGACTAACATCGCTGTTTCCTCCAGTCCCGGCTATTTAGTTTACAACCCACTGACCTTTGGAAACAATGGATGTGGCTGTCTGGCACACAGGATGGATTCCATAATGCTGCTTTTGCTTTGAAATCGTGTCTTTGTCTATTCATGATCTCAGGGCCGCACTGCCAAGGTCATCCCCTGCTCTGATCTGCAAGGACTCCCACAGTTTCTGAACTTGGCATTTGATGGCGATTTCTCTTAGTGTTATAGTTTGTGGTTGTGATTGGAGAAGTCAGGAGCCTTGTTGTCCTCTCTACCTGTGCCAGGAGGGTTGCATCTCTGGATTCCAGACCTTGCATGCTTTTTTGGTACGCCTCACTGTGTGGGATCTCAAGCAAGTTGCTCTAAAATGTTGGCTGTTGTTTCTAACAGTGTGACTGGATGCCAAACCAATCAGGAATTGAGGTGTAGCGCTTGTTCTGTTCCCCCCCTGCCTGGGTCTTGGTGTTTCATTCAGTTCCTGCAGATGCCTTTGCTAGGCAAAGGATTTGGTCTCCACCAGAGGGAGCCATTTTGTCCAAAACAGATCAGCTGTGGTGTTTCAAGATCCTCGACACTCCTTCCATCAACCCCTTTACTTGTCTCCTTCATTATTGTCAGGAGGCAAAATAAATAAATTTAAATGACCTTTTATTGTGGACAGCATTTAGGGTTGTGATTGTGAAGAAATAAGATTTTTTTTTTCAAAAAGGAGACTGGAAAGGTATTAGAAAGAAAAATGATTCTTCTGCCAGAAGCAACTTAAAGACAAAATGAAGATGCGGAAGAGTGGGAGGAAAGAACTCAAGAGGGAAATGAAATGGCCGCTCCAATTGTATTACCCAGTGGCTAGACGTGGAGGTGCCCAGGCGATAGTAAACTGTGTTTTCTCTATCAACAATCTGCAGAAATTGCACAGCATTCCAGGCCCCAAATTGTCACCTAGTCAATGAATAGCCAGAAAAATATTGCTTGATAAACTAATTTAATCACAACCCAGAAATGCTTTGTAATTAATATCAAAGATGCCCGTTTTGTCTTAATTATCATCTCATAAATAAGCCCATCACCTTTTCAATCTGTATTGGAGGGTTCTCTGAGTTGGATCTTGGTATTTGTCATATTTTATATTTAGGATGTCCCCAAAGGCTTTGTTGAGGCATGACTGCTAGCCTGTGACAGTATTAAAAAGTAACAGAACTTTAGCAGGTGGGACGTAGTGGGAAAAGGTTAAGTCACATGGGAAAACCTTGAAGGAATACAAGGACCCCTGTTTGTCTCTACTCTAGCTTCCTGGTGGCCATCTTAGTTTCTTATATATCACGTCTTGTGTGTGCTGCCTCACCACAGACCTAAAAGTCACCCACCACGAAATGAAGCCTTTGAAACTGTCGGACAAACAAACCTTTTTTTCCTATAAAAAGTTGATTTATCTTAGGTACTCGGTCAGAGTAACAGCCATCTAACTCGCGTAGGATATAAAGGAACGTAATAAAATGCACCAATGTCTGTAAAACTCAAAAACATAACAACCCAATCACGATATTATACGTAACATAATGTAAAATGAATAATTAAATTGTTCCGGCAACAATAAGAGCGTAAATAGCTAAAATTTCTTGACTTCTAGTGAAGAGCTGGATTAGCAATGAGTGTCGGGGAGCTAGTGAAAGTCATGCATTTGGTTCGGCATAGTTCATAGAAAGACCTTGCTTTAGATTGTACACAGCCAACGGCAGCTCCGGATGTGTTCTCATACTCCCAAGTGGGTGTCATCTGTATACATTAGACTTGATCGAGTGGATGCAAAGCCAGTTCCAGCTCTCAGTTAAATAGCAGCCTTTGTGTATGTGCTTGGAGCGAGCTGTATAAATAATAGTTTATCAGGGAGCTATATCCTGAGGTGGGTCTTAGCATAGTCGATATTTTAATAGGCTTTCAGTTCTGAGGGTACTGGTGGAAAGGGAGGAAGAGAGAGAGGGGGCAGAGGGCGTAATTAAATCTAATGGAAGGAGTGGGATTAGGCAGGTGAAGGTGGGGAGAGGAAATTAAGAAAATTCAGACAATTTCTGAAATGTTGGAAAGGAGACAATGCACCGTTGGCAGACGGCCGTTCAAACGACGTCTCTAGCACTTTAGCTCCTTCCACTCCCTCTTTAATAGCCAGCGTGTTACTGGTTGCCGAAACGTGTTGCTATTCCCTGGCTGTTTCTCCAGCACAGCACCAGGCTGCTGAAGCCCTGTTTATTATTTCACTGTGTTCTCACTTTTCCCTTTTCCTCCTTTCCCTTTTGTTCTTGGTTCAGCAAAGGAGGCAGTGCATTTGGTTGTTGAAACTGATTTTGTCAATTAGGTCTGCCATGAGCACCCCTGTTTACTCAGTGATTTGGTTTAAAGATGTATGTAACCCCCTGTTGTTAATCTTTTGGGTGAATGACACCTCTGACCCCCAGACTTCGTCATGGCTATAGTTGTCTTGAAGCCACAGTTACCACCATCTTCCTTTTTGTCTTTGCATGGAGCTAATTTTATTTGTGCTTGTTAATTTATTTACATTTGCATTTTTACCCGGGAAGAGACTGTAATCCAGGTCATTGGCATAACCTTCCTGAGGTCACATGGTAAGCACAGAGCAGAGCAGGGTGACACTCCAACTGCCCCTGTTCTAACTCAGTGGTCTTTCCTAACTGCCTCCTGCTATCCTGCATGAGTGCCTACCTGCACACAGTGGTCATCAGTGTGCATAGGGCCTCCTAACTCACAGATCGCATTGGGTACTGTACAAAAGGGTATATATACGGAAGGGCTTGCCTCGGACCTAGAACTCTGCATTGGCTGGAATGCTGACTTACACTTGGCATGGGAAAACTTCCTTTTAGCTTCCTGTCATTGAGTGATCTTGGCTTAAACATTAAGGAAGAAGAATTCAACTTAGAAATAATCCTGCTCAGCTAAGCAGTTTGAAGGCCTGCGGCTTTCTCCTGCCAGCAGTTCACATAGGGCAAACAGAAGCTAGTGAAGGTGCAGGTAGCTGTCATTCAGAGCGCTTCTGGGAACTGGGTCCGGAGAAGGTTACAGAGACTCTGATTTTGCTTAAGTATATTTAAGAGTACTCAGAATCTAATGAAAGATAACTATGACAGGGTCACTCACCTCTCACCTACATGTCTGTCTGTCTGTTCGTCTGTGTGTGTGTGTGTGTGTGTGTGTGTGTGGTTTGTCGAAGTGCCTAGTCAGACATTTACTGACTTGGAGAAAGTCAAACTTGGAAGCAAACATTTTATTTTCTGTGAAAACAACTAGCTTTAGCAAGCTTATTTGGAGAAGGTCCAAAGCATTGTGTGTCCTATCACATCTAAGAAACTGCTGCCTACAGTTACTTATTTTTTTGAAGGCTTTAGTGTTCTAGTCCAGAACTGGATCTTGGAAGAAACCCACAAAGGTCAGCAGTCTTTCCCTGCCTTTCTCGATCATGCTGGCCCAACAGCTAGAGGGGGGACCTGTTGTCTCCAGTGCCCTTAGGAGCAGAGGATCTTTGGGAGGAGGCCAAGAATAGAGGAGTCTTTCAGAAACTAAGGGGACAGTTAAGAAGCTTCTTGTCAGATTCCCTCTCATTCCAGTCCATCACAAGCTGACCTACGGAGGACAAAAAAAAAAAAAAATGCCACTTCAGTCCCAGCCGGAGAGCGCTCATAACCCGGCCCTACTTGCTCCGATTTTATTACGCGTGGATTGTATCTCTCAAGACCACAATCCCTCTTGATACATGGCGGGACAGTTCAGTAATGGCTTTCCAGGTTAAGCAGTTTGCAGACTGATAAATTACCAATAAAGCCTTCATCTCTGTTTCCTGTTCCCTCTTGTTTGTCGTGTTTTCTAGGGCGCAGTCTTTAAATAGACATTATGAGTTGCGGCACACACGTGATTGCTCTGATAACAAACTGAAGTCCGTAGCATAACGTTTTGTTTTGTAAGCTGAAGGCCAACAATGTTTTTGAAAGATCAGACTTAGAACTTGATAAGGGCTTCTGTTTATTATTATTTAGAACCATATATCATATGATTATAAGACTTTTGAAAGGTCTTTCTCGATTTTCAGTGATAGGGCAGAGCAGCGCTTGGACTTGCCCTTGCAGACACTCACTGGTCAGTCTTAAAATAATTCAGCCTCAAGGAGCTGTCAGATTAGCTCAGCTTCACTTTCATCTTAATGATCCTTTCTGCCTTGAGTAAAATTGGTTCAAGCTCCCGACAGCTTTATCTAAGGTGGATCCCCAGAAACTGTTTGAGCAGCCCAGACAAAGAAGGATGTGTGGTTCGCAGAATTCTGCACACTGAGAATCAAAGCATCAAACAGGTTTCTCAGAAACCTGTGAGCCTCGGCGCTCTCCCTACCCCGTTATTCATCCCCTGGACGAGTATGTGTTCTCAACACAGCTGCTCTGAATAGGCAAAACTGAACTTTGTTTTTGCTTTCATTTTTTGTTACCTTTGGCATCAACAGATTTAAGGCCTCTTAGAGAACAAAGAGCGTTGTTTATGGTGGCCAAGGTTCTCCTTCTAGTGGGCATGTGGTAGTGACCATGAACTTTGACCTGGACCTCCAGTCTGAAGAGGCGGAGAATTCCCTGATTGCTGCTGGCCTTTCTCCAAAGGGCATGAACAGGAAGTGCCAGGTTCGGACTTCGTGTCCCGCTCTATTTGGACACCTCAAAAATTCATTTAGAAACTTTATCCCTACCATGACTTGTGAAGTGGTGGGACCAGTGAGGCCATTATGGCGTCATCCTCATGAGTGAATTAAGCCTTTCAAGTGGCACCTGGATGCAGCTTATCTTCACTTAAAAAGTTTTAACAGGATGGCTTTCCCCAGAGGCAGATCCTCAACCTTGAACCAGACCAGAGGCCAAAGTAAACCTTTTTGTTTATAACTTGTCCAGTCTGGGACTTTGTGCTGTTAGGAGCAGAAAACACACCAAGACAGGCTCTCTGACAAATATTTGGAGTCTGTGTATTAATGGATGCTCTTTGGAGGAAGGAGATCCCCGGGCTCTTGGGGTCAGAATACCCCATTTTGGGTTTGGTTTATTTACTGTTATGTGTACCTTCTGTCTAGCACATCTTTTCCAAAGACGATGTCGCGGAACAGTGATTTAATCATCAGAATATTAGTTTCCAGTGATCTATGGACATTGTCTTCAGAGGCAAGAGAGACTTCCTGTTTCTACTCAAGGTGTTTGTTCTGCTTCTTCTCACTAAGAGGCCTGTGAGCTCCCCACTCTGAGAGGAGCAGTGTGTGTCCACTTAGAGTGTGAGCAGCCTTAAGCAATAGTATCCCCATCACCCAGGCGTGACTGCACTGTTTTCTAGAGCAGTGCTTCTCAATCTGTGGGTCACAAACCCTTTGGGAGTTGCCTATCAGATGTCCTGCATAGCAGATAGTTATGTTAGGATTCAGAACAGTAGCAGAATTACAGTGATGAAGTAGCAACAAGATAATTTTTATGATTGGGGGTTGCCACAAAGTGAAGAACTGTATTAAAGCATTGCAGCTTTAGGGAGGTTGCTATTCACTGTTTGAGAGGGGATGATTTGCTGTGCAGCTGAGAAGTGGGGGTACCTGGCCTGCTGCCTGGGGTCAAAAGGTTGCTGACTTCCTTCCCAACTCAGTTTTGGTGCTGGTGAGAAAGAAATCTGCCTGCCAGCCTGCAAGTTGAGATCGGTGAGCCCATGACACAAGTGAAAAATAGTTAAGAATGTCTGATGCTCAGTGAAGGGATTCTTTATGAAACTGTACAGTGATTTTTTTTTTTGGGTTGCTTTTTGAAAAATATTTAATTATTATCATTTGCACCCTCACACACACACACACACACACACACACGTGTATGCATGTGTGTGTGTGCGCGCGCACGTGTGTGTTTGTGTGTTGGCATGCATGTGCAGGTCAGAGAATAGCTTTCATGAGTCTGTTCTCTCTTTCCACCTCCTTCCTCCCTCTCTCATTGCTGCTATACTGTGTACTCCAGGCTAGCTGGCCTGCGACTTCCCGTCGCCACCTCTCACTGTGCAGTATAAGTTCAGGGATGAGAGATGTGTGCCACTGCATCCAACTGTTAGTGTGTTTCTGTTGTCTTGTTTATGAACGTTGGTTTTGGGTCTCGAACTCATGTCATCCGACTTGTGCAGCAAATGCTTTTACTGAGCCCCTTGGCTGGTTCCTTTCCTCGGTTTTCCAAGGAGACAATAATGCTGCTTCTCTCTGAGTCTCCATGAGTAACTGAAGCCTTTGACCCTGCTGTTCTGGTAGAGGACATGTGCTTGGTGGAGCAGTAAGCAAAGACGGGCGCCAATGGCTAAATCCCTCTGTAATTTTCATACTCAGTATTGAGGAAAATGAGACTCCTGACAAACAAAGCCCTCTGGGACCTACTCGATTTTTTTAGTTTCCAAATGAAAGGAATATGAGCATTTTCCCTTTTGGTTCAGCTCAGCAAAGTGCTGGCTTAAGTTTGTCCATTGCTCCATTAGAACTCTGCAGGATAAAAGGCTGCAGATAGTGTCAATGGTGGGATGCCGATGGTGGGATGCTGATGGTAGGATGCCAATGGAGGGATGCTGGGAAGAAAGGTGCCTATGTCAGACTTGGACATTTTCAGCATTAGTGACTCTGTGGTATTACAGGGTACGTCTTAAGCCTGTTAAGACCCATCAAGTAATACACAAACTTTAAATCAAAATTTGACTTCCTCTGAGAGCAACCAGAGCAGTGTGGCTAGCTCACATGACAGAAAGGGTTTCATCCCCAGCGTGGGCTCTTTGCTTATCACTCTCCTACAGTTTATGTTTTGAGACTTCTTGTTATTTTGACAGTAATCATCTGAGACAGCTCCCAGCAGTCAGACATTTGTCTTGAAAAGTTGTTTCTACAGTAGACTGTCAAAAACCATGGCCAAATGGCACTTTTTCTGAGTCAACGTTCTGCTAACTTAGATGGTAATTATACTCTAAACACTAAATGCAAACATATAGCTGACAAAAGGCATGTGGACCTCTGCTGTCTCTGTGACAGGTGGACAGGAGATGCCTTCCTCTTTCACAGAGACCGGCCACCGCTAGCTAGAAGTCTGTGTTGAAACCCTAGTGTTTTTAGGTGTTAGGTGAACCTGGAATCAAAGCCTATGATAAGTCACTTTATTCTTCTAAACAGAGACTTGCTTATCCACAAAATGAAGTTAGAATGCCACACACCCCCATGATGTGGAGAAAGGGTCCAGTTATGTCCTGTGTGGTCTTCATGCAGGACATCCCCAAACTAGCCACCATTATTATTCTCCCTCTCACGACTTGTCCATATATGACCAAGAGGAAGAGATAATAGCTGTCTGCTACTGGTTCCTCAATCTTTTGTTCCCCATGTC
This sequence comes from Microtus oregoni, assembly GCF_018167655.1. Taxonomy (NCBI): domain Eukaryota; kingdom Metazoa; phylum Chordata; class Mammalia; order Rodentia; family Cricetidae; genus Microtus; species Microtus oregoni. The sequence continues at coordinate 1,984,806 of NW_024543976.1, forward strand.
CTTGACCTTCCAGAGAGGAAGGCAGAACCAGCACCACCACACTTTGTGCCCGGCACTGATTATTTAAAGGACTCTGCCATTGCTCCTTGTTCTCTCTGTAGGTCGCCGCAGAGAGTTCAGCCAGTTAAGAGAGAGGCAGAGTCCACAGAGGTCTTAGGTATTTGAATTGAAATCATCTGGGAGGAGTGATAGTCTACCTCAGATTGCTCTAGATCTACACACACACACACACACACACACACACACACACACAGTGGGTACAGGGATATGCATCTGTTGTGCAAGCAACACCTTTAAAATTGTTCTCCACTCTTCTTGGGAGAAGGGAGCGTGTACTTGGTGGAGCAGTGCGCAAAGACAGGCCCCAGTGGCTGAGTCCTCCAGGATCTTTGCAGTTGCTTTATCAGCCTATTATCCCTGTCAAACAAGCACAAACCCATCTTTTGTATTTCAGAATCACCACAGAAGTACTTATATGTATCCCTTGTACTTTTAAGACCGAGGTTGTTAGAATTCCAGGTTGTTGAACACGTGCCAGCCAGAGCAGCCAAGAGATGTTGAAGAATCTCTGGACTATGAGGCAGCGAATGGCTTGAACCCCAAGTCTGTCTTCTTCCTGGAGGTCCAAGGAAAGAAAAGGGAGGGAAGCAAGCTGTTCCCCTTTTGTTACAGTAGCCGTGAGCTTGCTCACTAGAGTTAGCCAAGAGCAGAAGTAAATACAGTTGCAGGTAACTGGACTATTAACTGGAGTAGTAATATAATAATACTGGAGTATGATTTCAAAAACCAATTGGGCTAAATACTTTTTTCTAGGTGTTAGTCTTCATAGACAGGCAAGATAACTCTAGAAGTCATCCTGAATGTGCCAGACCTGGTTCAGGTGTCCTCGGGAATCCAACACAGGGCAGTGGGCAGTGCCATCCAGTTCCCCTTGACATAGGCCTTTTAGAACTCTCTGAAACGCAAAGAATCACCAAGCTGGGGCCCAAGGGAAGAATGGCAGAGAAGCAAATCCCTAAGGAGTGACAGTCCTGAGGTACTGTGAAGGAGAGGGACTGCCACATGGGACAGGGGCAAGGACAGTCTCTGGGAGGAAGGGCTGAGAGAGCTGGAGTATGGAGGGGGGAAAAGGAAGAAGCATCCTGCAGAGGGAAACAAAACCTTCAGCTTTTGTCCCTGTCCCCTAAGTGTGCTCTATTTAGTCTCCCTTTAAACCTCTAAGTGACACATAATCCATGCAGTCATGGGGCATGTTTGTGGGGGAACAGACAGATAACTGGATGCTGTAAACAATGCCTAAGACTCAAATCAGACTGATAAACATTGCTTTAAATGTTTATTTTTTTATTTTGGGCTGGTGCTTACAGGGGTCTCTTAGTTCTTGTCTTTTTAAAGGCAAGAATTCAGTTGAGAGACACAGAGATTTTAAGCGGAAGTTAATTTAGTGAAACAAACCAAGCATCCCCCCACCTCAAAAAAAAAAAAAAAGAGAGAGAGAGAGAGAGATTGGAATAGCAATGAGGAGAACTCCAGCGGGTCTGCTTTGTGGATTTTAGAGAAGTGGATGCTGTTTTAATATTTATAAGGTGGGCAGCATATTCATGGGTGAATGTGACCTGTTATCCCTTCCCTAATATAAGTAGGGTCTAGCAGTTAGTACATTTCCTCCCATGATCCTTGAGAAAATCCCATATGCTTGAGACGATGTTCAGAATCACAATTAGTTACACTGGAATGAAGCTGGGTCCTTTGAGAATGCAGAGCCTTCATTAGAGCATGTGTGTGAAAATGTCCTGGCTCATAGAGGAGGAAACCCTATCTGCAGCCTCAAGCATGCTAACCACCCACGACACTCTCACCATCAAGAGACTTAAGTGCCGTGGTCCAGCTGCAATGCTCTAGGCTCTTGGTTAGGGCACCCCTAACTCTTCTCGGACACTGCCCACTGTCCCCTGTGGGTCTCACAGCCATCTGTTAGCTAGGACATATTGCTGCACCAGAGTCAAGACATCTCATTAGTGTTGAAGCTGAGCCCTAATTGTAAAAGCTAGGGTCAGGTTTTCTGATAACTTGTCAGGTTGTACACATAGAAATAGGGCTGTGCTGCCTTCTAGAACCCTGTCTCTCAATTCTAGCCTCACCTGTCTTCTCCCTGATCCTGGGAAACTTCAGAGTCCTCTCCCCTAGATTTTCATAAACTGTATAATACAATTCTGTGGCTATAGTCACCTCTGTGCTGTAGACTAGAGCTTTCTAAGTTTTTCCTGATGACCCAGGGTATTTAAATATATAAAATAAATACCTGAATCAAATGTTTAGTAAAACTTATAAAGAAAAACATTTTAAAATGATTCTTTGGCATATACATAATTTTATGATCTACTTGAGAAAAAAAGTGTTTCCGTTCTGATGACACCTATGTACTTCTGAATAAAAATTAAATCTTGGCTTTTTTTTTTCTATTTGATGTGGAGCATCTTCAGTGTTTTCAGAACTGATCAGTGTTTTGATTTTATAATCATGAATGTTGAGGATTCTGCTTTACATAGATAATTACATAGTACAAATTAGCCCAAGCATGTTAATAGCCATTTCAGAAATTGTTGGAAAGTTTGACTTAATCCCACGTGGAAATGAAGGATTTTCTTGTGAAACTCGGGTCAGCAAGTCTAAGGGCAGCTTGAGGCATCAGAAATTGTGACAGTACAATCCGAAGGTAAACCAACTTGGTACATGTTGGGGAGTTCTAGTTGGAGAGTGCCAGAAGTCTTAGTTTTCTATGATGGAACCATTATGTTTCTGTAAAAGTAGAAAACTTGATGTATAGCAAGACACTGTATGTAGCTCATAGCACACAGTAGTACCAGGCTGGAGCCAGCATCTGTGGGTATCGCATGAGAATATCTGTAGTTCTTTGTGTTGCATGTTCAGAACCAGGGCTGAGTGAAGTCCTGCCATACAGCGCAGGCTAGTGCTGCCGGAGACACTTGTTTTGTTGCGTTTTTTTTTTTCAAATTAATTTGTAGCTATTGTACTTTCAGAATCTTTTCCCCTGTCAAAGTTTTCATGATTTCCACATTCTGTTGACCAACCTTGTGTTTGGGAAGCTGGGCCATGAGCCCCAAGCCTCATTCATCTATTGAGACTGCTACTAACTTCTTTTTGACCCTCTCTTCCTTTTCCAGCCCCTATGGAGCACAATTCTATGTTCCACTTCTACAAAAATAAACCTTTTTAGCTTGCGTGATACCTTGTGGTATTTGCATCTCTGTGCCTGGCTCCTTTCACTTAACGCAGTGTTCCCTCCAGTTCTGTCCATGTCGCCACAAATGGCAGTTTTTGTTCCTCTTTGGTTGGCATTAGCCTTCATTCCAAGTCCAACAGAGAGTCACTAGGAAGCTGTTTACAGCGGGAGTGGAGAAGGTCTGGTTTGCTGGTTTGAAGTGCACTTGAGGGGTTGAAGAGATGCTTGATGGTCGGAACAGGTACTTCTTTGGCAGGTGATCTGAGTTTGCATCCACTGGCTAGCACTGATATCAGGTGGCCCATAGCCACCTGTAACTGCAGCTCCAAAGAGACACAACCTCTGGCCTCTGTGGGCATGTGGGCACCTGCACTCATGTTCACACATGCCTACACACAGAAAGGTAATTTAAATATCATAGCTTTTTTTTTTTTTTAAAGCATGCGTCTACGGTATGTGTGTGTGTTCTGATGGCTGGGAGACCCCTAGGGTGAGGAAGCCGGATAGAAGCAGCACAGAGAAAAATGAACACATTTTCCAAGTTCACGTTAGAAGAGCACTCATCAGCTTTCCAGATGGAGCTGATATGGTTTGTGATAGGGAGAAACTGGGGACTTTCGCAGAAGCCCTTTGTTTCAGGTTTTAGCAGCTGCCTTGGAGGTGGCACACGCGGATCCCATCTGGGAGTTCAGCTGGAGCAGGGCTGCTGGAAGGAAAAGCCAGAGCTCCCTCTTGGATGTGATGTGCTTGACTTGGCAGGAAATCTGCCCAGTGGGGCTGTCGTGTGAGCCAAGTCCAGATCAGTCTCAGCGTGAATACAAAGTAGGTCCACACCAAATTTTAACCATGACTGTGAAAAATCAATGTAATTCCCAGTTAATTTGAGACTATTACAAGTTAACACAATTTTCACAGCTCATACAATGCTCCTGCAATTATTTAAACAAGTGACTCTCAAGCCCTTGCTTGATGGCGCTCCAGAAGCCAGGTACCACGCTGGCTAGCATCTTATCAACAATGTCTGCAGCTTCACCCCTGCCTGATACCAAAACAGATTCTTGGCACTGGGACATTCGATGCGTATTCTCTGGAGAAGTGAATGAGAGGTACTGGGGATGGCTAATACTATCAAGTTGGCAGGATCTAAAATTACCAATGAGACAAACCTCAGGTGTGCCTGCGAGGAACGTTTCAGTTTGGGTTAATGAAGACAGAAAGAGCGACCTTAGCTATAGGTAGTGCTATTCTGTGGGGTGTGTGGTTCCAGACTGTTTACAAAGAGACTGAGCACAAGCACTCTCCTCCCTGTACTTCCTGACTGCAGACACACTCTGACTGACTTCCTTAAACTCCTCTCTCCGTGCCTACCCTGCCTTCCAGGAAGGACGGTTCCCTCAAACTGTAAACCAACATAAACCATTCCCTCAACTTTTTTGCCCATAGGCGTTTTATACAGTGTGCTGATAGATTGCTGAGGTGAGGAAGACACACCTAGGCACCATCCTGTGGGTGAAAGGCAAACCTTTCAGTCTGCCATGTCTCCTCTTGAGGAATATGCGAAGATCCACCCAGGACATATGCATTCCTAAATCTGTGGAGTTTGGGTGTCTTCACCTGTATCTGGTCAGACAAGGTGTCAGAGAACAGCCAGGTCAAGCTCAGTCTCCACGCCTGCCCAGCAAACCCTCAGAAAGGCACCTACAGCAGACACGTGCAGAAAGGCCTAACCTTGCTGTCCTTGTTCCGAGTACCGTTCTCAGGACTTGCATCAAGCAGTGTCGTCACGTGTCTCTAGGAAAAGCCTATCTGGATTCACAGGTTGGACATTCCTGACTTGAAAACCTAAAATCTGAAATGGCCCGGTACTAGAAATGTTTTCTTTTTTTTTTCTTTTTCTTTAATTTATTTATTTATTAAGGATTTCTGCCTCGTCCCCACAACCGCTTCCCCTTTCCCTCCCCCGATCAAGTCCCCCTCCCTCATCTGCTCGAAGAGCAATCAGGGTTCCCTGACCTGTGGGAAGCCCAAGGACTGCCCACCTCTGTCCAGGTCTCCTAAGGTGAGCATTCAAACTGCCTAGGCTCCCACAAAGCCAGTACGTGCAGTAGAATCAAAAACCCACTGCAATTGTTCTTGAATTCACAGTATTCCTCATTGTCCGCTATGTTCAGCTAGTCCGGGTTTATCCCATGATTTTTCAGACCTAGGCCAGCTGGCCTTGGTGAGATCCCAATAGAACATCCCCATTGTCTTAGTGTGTGGGTGCACCCCTTGTGGTCCTGAGTTCCTTGCTCGTGCTCCGTCTCCTTCTGCTCCTGATTTGGACCTTGAGATTTCTGTCCGGTGCTCCCGTGTGGGTCTCTGTCTCTGTCTCCTTTCATCGCCTGATGAAGGTTAATATTCCTGAGGATGCCTATGTGTTTGTCTTTGGATTCACCTTATTTAGCTTCTCTAGGAACATGAATTATAAGCTCAATGTCCTTTATTTATGGCTAGAAACCAAATATGAGTGAGTACATCCCATGTTCCTCTTTTTGGGTCTGGCTTACCTCACTCAGGATAGTGTTTTCTATTTCCATCCATTTGTATGCAAAATTCAAGAAGTCCTTGTTTTTTACTGCTGAGTAATACTCTAATATGTATATATTCCATACTTTCTTCATCCATTCTTCCGTTGAAGGGCATCTAGGTTGTTTCCAGGTTCTGGCTATTACAAACAATGCTGCCATGAACATAGTTGAGCATATACTTTTGTTGTATGATAGGGCCTCTCTTGGGTATATTCCCAAGAGTGGTATTGCTGGATCCAGGGGTAGGTTGATCCCGAATTTCCTGAGAAACCGAAACACTGCTTTCCAGAGTGGTTGCACAAGTTTGCATTCCCACCAGCAATGGGTGAGTGTACCCCTTTCTCCACAACCTCTCCAGCAAAGGCTATCATTGGTGTTTTTTATTTTAGCCATTCTGACAGGTGTCAGGTGGTATCTTAAAGTTGTCTTGATTTGCATTTCCCTGATCGCTAAGGAAGTTGAGCATGACCTTAAGTATCTTTTGGCCATTTGAACTTCTTCTGTTGAGAATTCTCTGTTCAGCTCAGTGCCCCATTTTATAATTGGGTTGATTAGCCTTTTACGGTCTAGTTTCTTGAGTTCTTTATATATTTTGGAGATCAAACCTTTGTCAGTTGCAGGGTTGGTGAAGATCTTCTCCCAGTCAGTGGGTTGTCTTTTTGTCTTAGTGACAGTGTCCTTTGCTTTACAGAAGCTTCTCAGCCTCAGGAAGTCCCATTTATTCAATGATGCCCTTAGTGTCTGTGCTGCTGGGGTTATACATAGGAAGTGGTCTCCCGTGCCCATGTGCTGTAGAGTACTTCCAACTTTCTCTTCTATCAGGTTCAGTGTGTTCAGACTGATATTGAGGTCTTTAATCCATTTGGATTTGAGTTTTGTGCATGGTGATAGATATGGATCTATTTTCATTCTTCTACAGATTGACATCCAGTTTTGCCAGCACCATTTGTTGAAGATGCTCTCTTTTTTCCATTGTATACTTTTAGCTCCTTTATCGAAGATCAGGTGTTCATAGGTTTGTGGGTTAATGTCAGGGTCTTCTATTCGATTCCATTGGTCGACTTCTCTGTTTTTATGCCAATACCAAGCTGTTTTCAATACTGTAGCTCTGTAATAGAGTTTGAAGTCAGGGATGGTAATGCCTCCAGACAATCCTTTATTGTATAAGATTGTTTTGGCTATCCTGGGTTTTTTGTTTTTCCATATAAAGTTGATTATTGTCTTCTCCAGATCTGTGAAGAATTTTGATGGGATTTTGATGGGGATTGCATTGAATCTATAGATTGCTTTTGGTAGAATTGCCATTTTTACTATGTTGATCCTCCCAATCCAAGAGCAAGGGAGGTCTTTCCATTTTCTGGTGTCTTCTTCAATTTCTTTCTTCAAAGACTTATAGTTCTTGTCAAGTAGATCTTTCACTTCCTTGGTCAGGGTTACCCCAAGGTATTTTATGCTATTTGTGGCTATCGTGAAAGGTGATGCTTCTCTGATTTCCCTCTCTGCTTCCTTATCCTTAGTGTATAGGAAGGCAACTGATTTTTTGGAGTTGATCTTGTATCCTGCCACATTACTAAAGCTGTTTATCAGCTGTAGGAGTTCTTTGGTAGAATTTTTGGGGTCGCTTATGTACACTATCATATCATCTGCAAATAACGAAAGCTTAACTTCTTCCTTTCCAATACGAATCCCCTTGATCTCCTTATGTTGTCTTATTGCTATTGCTAGAATTTCAAGCACTATATTGAAGCGGTATGGAGAGAGTGGACATCCTTGTCGTGTTCCTGATTTTAGTGGGATGGCTTTGAGTTTTTCTCCGTTTAATTTAATGTTAGCTGTTGGCTTGCTGTAAATAGCTTTTATTATATTTAGGTAGGACCCTTGTATCCCTATTCTCTCCAAGACCTTTATCATAAAGGGGTGTTGAATTTTGTCGAATGCTTTTTCAGCATCTAGTGAAATGATCATATGGTTTTTTTCTTTCAGTTTATTTATATGGTGGATTACATTGATAGATTTTCGTATGTTGAACCAGCCCTGCATCTCTGGGATGAAGCCTACTTGATCATAATGGATAATTTTTCTTATGTGTTCTTGGATTCGGTTTGCCAGTATTTTATTGAAAATTTTTGCGTCGATATTCATGAGTGAGATCGGTCTGTAATTCTCTTTCTTGGTTGGGTCTTTTTGTGGTTTTGGTATCAGGGTAACTGTAGCTTCATAAAAGGAATTTGGCAATGACTCTTCTGATTCTATATTGTAAAATACATTATAGAAATGTTTTCTTAACAATATCCGGGCACAAGTAGAAAAATCCCACTCCATGAAGCTTCGTTTCATGTAAAGTTTATTTTAAAAGGTTGCTTAAAATTGACTCGAGATGTGTATATAAGAAATATATTAAATGTAAGTGAATTTCCTGCTTACATTTGGTTCCTGAGTTATTATATTATGTGTAAATATTGCAAAGTTTTAAAAAGTCCCAAATCTGAAATACTTTGGGGGACAAACACTTTGGATAGGAAATCGCTCCTGTTTAAGCATGCATAACCACAGTGCCCCTGTTCTGTTGCTCATTCTAACTCTAAGCCTATTTAACAGGTCACCCTGTACTAACTAACCATGAATAGCCATGTTCTGTGGAGTCATTCTCAGATAGACCCTTGCACAGAAAGACTATTCTTGTCACACTCTTCATTTTAAATTTTAAAAATGCATTTAATTTGAATATTTTAATTGTCTGCTCCCAGATCTGCTATTCATTCCGTGCCCACAAAACTTTGCGTTCTTATCATATCTTTTAACCTCCTCAAGTCCTATTAGTGCTGACTGCAGGCTTTGAGATGTGTGACCATTGACTGGAACATGATAACCCTGCCTGGGGACACATCTTTAAAGAGAACCAACTTTCTCCTGGTAGCAGCTAGCTCATCTTGGAGTGGGACTTCCTTCTCAACTGGCCTGCTCCATGCTAATACTCGGTCTGGCTTCAGTATACACAGGTCTTGTGCCTGCTGTCACAACTACTGTGAGCTCATGTGTGTAACCGGCTTGCTGTGTCCAGAAAACACCTTCCTTATCACCAGGCTTCATTTCTGGCTCTTGCCGTCTTTCTGCTCCCCATTCCATAATGGCTCCTGAGCCTCGGGAGGAAGGAGTTGCACACAAAACTCAACCCTGGATGGATCAAGAGCATCAACGTAAGAACTGACCCTGATAGAAGAGAAATGAGGGATAGAACTGACCTGACAGACACAAAAAAGGACTTGGTGACCAGGACCCCGGTTGCACAGGCATTAAGACCAAAAGTTAAAAAATGGGACTACATGAAACTGAGAAGCTTCTGAACAACAGTGAACACCAGCATTGAAGCAAAGAGGCAGCCTACATTATGGGAAAAAAAATCTTCTCAGGCATGCACCTGACAGGGTTAATAGCTTACTAAACTCTTATTGGTATATTTAATGATTATATTTAAGTCTATTCTGCTATTTAAAAAAAATTATAAAATGCAAGCCCCTGAGATGGAAAAGCACTTACCCAGTCATAAACTGAAATTTCAGCACTGAGCTGGCTTCTAAATGGTCTGTGAAGGTCTCAGTTGCTGGAGTCATTGGGAATGGCCATTTTCAGCTGACGTTAATGATTGTTACATTTATTCACAGTATAATTGTGAAAGAAGACCCCAGATGGAACTCGAACCCCTCCGTACTCCCATTTACCCAGAAACCCATTACCTAAGACTGCCATTTAAATTCAATTTTCTCCGGTTAAAAACACAGAAAAGAAAATCATCCAGATAAAATGTGAAGCCGATGACAAAGCCAGATGACCGTGAGGGCCATCTCTCATGCAAGGCCCATATTATCTCAAAAATTAAATTGCAAATGAATACATTTCCTGTCTCATTGCCAGTTTATTTCCCCTTTCCCCCTATTACCTCTTGCACCTTGCACCCCAGAACACCTCCCTGTCCCCCCCACAGTGGCGTGCACCCTTTGCTCTGCCTGTGGGGTCCCTGTATTCATCAGTGGCTGAGACTTCTTGCTTATGGGCAGTAGACAGAGCCCAACCCAGAGCCCTGGCTTGCTATTGGCATCATTAGTCATCCCAGACCCCCTCATCTCCAAGTTTTACCTTCACCTAGGGGTGATCTAGAGGTGTTCACTGTCTGTCCCTAAGCCCTGTGAACCAACACCTACCTTTCTTTGTCTCACTGCAGCTGATCTCATACCCATCCTTACACAGTCCAGCCCCTGGCTTCTCTATGACATTCTCTGTTTTGTTTCATAAGCTAGTTCCCAGCAGAGCCAGCCCTTAAAACGAGTCCTGTGCAAGACCCGGGTGTGTGTGTGTGTGTGTGTGTGTGTGTGTGTGTGTGTGTGTGCTCATTAACTCCTGTGCTGCATGGAGACATACTGGCTATTTCTCTCCTTTGCTTCCTGGTCTTTCTCTGTGTCCTGGGTCACACAGAGACACTAAATGCCTCTCTCGCTCTTCCTCTTTGGGAGCTGAGCACACAGAAATGCGTGTGAGTGGCTTTATTTCCTAAGGCAGTTGCAGCCAGTTGGGGAAAGAGATGTATTGACAGGGTCATTTGGCATATAACACAGATGAAGAACAATAGAATTCTGAAAAAGGTGTGCAGGGGGCACTGGGTTGCCAGAAGCTGGACATTTTAGCCTGATCTGCATATCAAATATCAGGACAACCAGGATTACATCGAGAGACCGTGTTTTAAAAATAAACAAAAACAATAAAAAAATAAAATTATTCATAAGTCTGTGGGCAAGCCCAGGATTTTCATGATATGAAATTTTGCATTTATGGCATCTTTTCAGAGCCTCAGCAGTTTCTCCATTTCAAGCACTTTGGATTTGGACATCAGGGACACTCAGCCTTGCATTAACTGTGGCTTCTGGACTGGATTTGAGGCACACTCATGTGGCAGCTGGCCTCACAAGCTGGTGAAGCAGTGCCAGTCCGGTCTTTCCTCCTGTTCATGGAAACGCAGTGCCCACCACTTCCTCTTTCTCCCTCAGCTAAACATCTCTGTAAAGTCATCCCACCCGCCCGACCCAGACCAGGACTCCTGAAGCCTAGGCTGTAGCTCATTACAGAACTCAGAGCCACTGTGGAGCTCAGCAAGCTCAGTCTTCTATCCTGCAGACCCACGAGTCTCTCAGTCCCTGTAAAGAGATGGTAATGGAGCATCTTTAGTGTCCTCAGAACACTCTGTGCCTCTGTGATGTTGAACGAAGCCCTGTCTGATACTGTGACAGCAGATTCTCTTCATCGTCTGAGTGTTCGGGAAATGTCAATGCAAAACTCAGAATTTGGGCTTCCAAAAAAGCACTAAGCATGCCTGTCCTATGGGAGAGGCAGAATTCCCTGAGTTCCTTTCCTAGACAAAATTGCTCAAAGTGAAGAATAAGGTGACCAATATTCAGTGTAGCTGCTTCTATGCAGCCCTCATTACCATTCAGGAAGCCTGAGCTTAACCCTTAAACATACCATACAAATGAAGGAATATTGATATCTGCTCTATTTGCTTCCCATAAGATCTAGGAGCATTGGAAGTAACAGAGTTGGGTGTAGTTGGAGGCTGCTTTTTTCATTTCTGGCCACCCTGACCCAAAAAAATCATACAAAACACTGCTTAGCCAATCACTTAGGCATATTGCTAGATAGTTCTTATATCTTAAATTAACCCATCTCTTTTAATCTGTGCATCACTATGAGGTTGTGGCTTACCGGCAAAGTTCCAGCAGTCTCCCATGGGCATCTTTCTCCTTTGTGGCTACATGGATCCTCATTGACTCCACCTACTCTCTCTCTACATCTAACTGCTTGGAATTTCTGCCTTGCCCAATTCTGTGCTGCAGTAAGCCCCAAAGCTGCTTTTGGGCAGCTTCTTTCTTAACCAATGGTATTCACAGCATACAGAGAGGAATCCCACATCAATTGGGGAGGTGACAGGACGGCTCACTGACAATAGCATTTGATGCATAAGCCTGATGACTTGTGTTCGTTCAATGCCTGGAACCCACATGAAGGTGGAAGGAGACCATCAGCTCCACAAAGACATCCTCTGACCTCCACACAGGCGCTCCCCACACACGTCATACATGAACATATGTGCACACATACTCATGTACACGCAATATTAATAATATTAATATGAGTTATTGTTTTAATATTAGTGAAATGGTCATTGGAGGTGTTGTAGACATGGCTCACTGAGTAAAAGCACTTGCTGCACAACTGTGAGGACCTGAGTTAGAATCTCCAGGGCGCCTTGTAAAAGCTGTGTGCAGAGAGTGAGTATCTAAAATCTTAGCAGGCCTATGGGAGATGAGTGGGGGATGCAGGAGAACACCTGTAAGCTGACAGTTCCATTTGGAGGGCACATAACAGTGAGACAGCAAAGAAACGGTCACAAGCAAGGTGGAAGGTGAGGGCGGACACCAAGGTTGTTTTCTGACTTTAGTGCAGGCACCTGGTACATAGTTCCTCGGGTCGTTGAGGGTGTGAGAGTGGGACCCCATCCCTTCCCTCTTCCTTTCTGCTCCCTAGTTCATGAGGCGAGCAGCATGCTGTGCTCCATGCTCTCCTCCACCACTACCTCAACATCCTTCCTTCCAGAGGCCAGGCGGCAGATTGGCTGATCTCCCCATCTGAAACCTCCAGAGCTGTGAACCACAAGAGCCCTTTGCTCTTCCTATGTGGATTTCTGGGATGTTTTTGTAGAGTGACAAAAACTGGTTAACTCAGAAAGAAATGTTGTCCACAGTTACAGAGTTACACTAGGGTAGAAAAGTCTATGTCACAGTCTCCTTTGCATAACAGCCTGACTGCATTTAGATAACTATGCTATTTCAAAATAACAGAAATAGTTTTCAGTGCTCTTGCCACAAAGCAACACTGAACATAGGAGCTAAAATATAGAATCCATTCCTACATTCTTTTGCATATAACTTGTGTATCAAAGCACCAAGCATTGCCTCATAAATACGTCCAATTTAAGAATGAAATGTTTCAAAATCAATAATTAAGAGATAAGTCAGTACCCAGAACCTGCTGTCTGTAGTTAGGAGAGCTGGGGCTGGACAGATTGTTCAGTAGTTAAGCACACTTGGTGCTTTTGTGAAAGGTCTAAGTTGAGTTCTCAGCACCACACTGTGGCTCAGCACCATCTATGACTCCAGTTCTGGGGGACCTGATGCTGCCTGCCGACCTCTGCAGGCACCGGGCACATATGTAGTGTGCATACAAACATATAGACAGAGTACTCATACATGGAATAAAATAAATCAATCTAATTTTTAAAATTAAAAACAGAAGAATGGAGTTTCCTGGTGGCTGGGCTTTTCCCATATCCATATCGTGGCTCACAGTGTTGAGGAATCACAAGTGTTCAAGTTCACACAGCAAATCAAATGCATTCCTGAAGAAAGAGTGGAAGCATATGGTTTCCTATCTATCCTGTGGGCACAGGGTCAACATGGACAGGGTACTGGGTCCACGAGCTCTACAAGGAAAGGACTCTTTCTAGAAGACCTCAACTGGATGCTTTCATTCAAAGATTAAGAAGATATAATGAAAACTGGGCAGGGTGGCACATGCCTTTAATCTGCACACTTTGGAGGTAGAAGCAGACAGATCTCCATGTGTTCAAAACCAGCTTGGGCAACAAAGCAAGTTCCAGGCAAGTGAAGTCACTGAGGTCTTGCTATAGATAGAAAGAAGATAGATAGATAGATAGATAGATAGATAGATAGATAGATGATAGATAGATAGATAGATAGATAGATAGAAGATAGATAGATAGATAGATAGATGATAGGTAGATGATAGGTAGATAGATGGATGATAGATAGATAGATATAGATAGATAGATGATAGATAGATAGATGATAGATAGATGTTAAGTAGATAGATGATAAATAGATGATAGATAATAGATAGATAGATAGATAGATAGATAGATGCTAGATAGATAGATAGATGATAGGTAGATGATAGGTAGATAGATGGATGATAGATAGATAGATATAGACAGATGATAGATAGATAGATAGATGATAGATAGATGATAAGTAGATAGATGATAAATAGATGATAGATAATAGATAGATGATAGATAGATAGGTAGATAGATAGATGATAGATAGATAGACATACGTAGATGATAGATAGATGATAGAATAATAAAGTAATTAATCAAACAAAATTATGGACAATGATTAGCCATAAGATGTTGTCAGCTTTGGCTACACAGTCAGACTCCATCCAAAAAACCAACAAAAATACACAAACAGAACATGAAATGGAGACCAGAAGTTGTCTCAGGAGGCCAGAGCCTTAGGCCTCTTTGGAGAAGGTCAGTTCCCATTCTAACACCACTATGAACAGAGTTCTCTCATGAAGATTGTTCCCCAGGGACTAGCCCACATCCCCAGTCCATGACCAGCACCATAGAGGTGGACCATGACTTTGAGGGAGCAAGTGTGCCTTGGGAGTCAGGTACAGAGCAGCGGAATTTCTTTCATTATGGACCTGGAGACAATCGTGCTCTGGCCCCACGGGACCTGGGGTTCGGTTTGTCTCCTTCTCGCCAGACAAGCTATTTCCTCCTGTGGCGCCACAAATGTCTGCTTTTCTGCTGAGTGGGGCCCTTGCTTCAGGTAATGGAGCAGCTCACTCCTGCCAGCACTGGTTACCTTTTCACCTTCTGCATCTCTTTGATTTTTTTTTCCCCTTTAGGTTTATGTTTATGCTTTGAGTTTTCTAGTTTGGAAGCAGACCAAGTCAGGGGGTAGGGCAAGAGGGCACAGGGTAGCGGGAAGCAACTTCCTTGTAAAACAACCAGGATTGGGCCTTCTGAAAGCGGCCTGCAAGGCCTCGGGTTTCAACAAAGGAGTTTATGAGTGAGACCAGTTAATTGCTTAGAAAAATAAACGCTCACTTTGTGAAGTATAAAATGTCATTTATCCCTTGCCTTTAAGCTAACTTATGTTTAAGTGGTTAGCCAGTGGCTAGGAGACTAAAAGTTTTAAATGTCCTCAGAACGGTACTCTGCAATTACTGGGTACTTTGAACAACAGTTGCTCACCATGATCTCGCTCATAACCCGACGAGTTGTGAGAGTTTAGTTTCCTAGAAAAATACAGCAATTCGTCTGTGCCAGAGGCAGGCAAGCCAATGACTGGTCTGTGCACGCGTGAGTCAATAGTACCTGATTTTGCTTTGTGACTTTGATTAATTAATGATGGGAAATGGTTATGCCCCACATGCTAATCCCAAGGAAGCCAAGCAGAGTGGTTCTTGCGGAGAATCCGGTGAAGACCTTTGGAGCCAGCGAAAGAATGAGAGCCTTGGAGCTGTGATGGTGACTGCAGGATGTTCATGTAGCCACGAGAAGAGCACTGAGGGCGAATATTAGAAATCATGAGGCCGCTTAAAGCATAATTAGAAGCCACTATCTCATCTTTTTAAAAGCGACCTCTCCTATATTGTCTTTTTTCGCAGAGGGTGTGGCTTGTCTTTTTCAAATGACTCTCTCCAAATTCCAAACTTGAAAATCGGGAGATTAAAGCTGAATAATTAAAGATTATTTGCTTCTCGGAAACCTCTTTGAAAAGACAAACTAGGGCCTGGGGCTGTGGCTCAGTGGCAGAGCATTTGTCTAGCATGTGGAAGACTGTGGGTTCCATTCCCACCATGGCACAAAGAGAGGGAGGGAAGGAGGAAAGGGAAGAGGAATATGTACTGGGCCAGAGGAAGAGTATGTAAAATCAACCCTAGCGAGGTCTCAACCTCGTATGCTAAATGCACACATAGTTACTCTACCAGTGTGAGGTACAACCAAGTCAGGAACTGGAGACCTAGTGCTGATGGACTTCCTGTTTGATGATATTGCTCCCTTGGTAAACAAAGGTGTCTTAAAGAGTTGTAACATCCTGAGGGATAGAGAAATAAACTTTGTGGCTCATACAGGAATCTGGAGACAGTGTGGTAAGCGCTCTCTGTTCATGGGACACACTGCAAGACTGTCCTTAGGAAACCCTCAGGAGAGTCCAGAGCAGAGACACCCAGTCCACTGTGAACAAAGCCTGAGAAATAATATCCAGAAGCAGGTCTCTCTGAGCAGGAGATATCTAAGCTGAACCAGAGAGGGGCAAAACCAGCCACTCAGGCTGAGACTCAGAGGATTAAATTAGCACACGGGAAAGTGTGTCAGTCCCAGGCAGTAGGAAAAGACTCACCTATCCCCGCGATCCAGGGAGACGCTGAAAGGATACCGCGAGAGTCAGCTGAGGTCAGGTCGGAACCTGTGCACCTAGCAGGACTTGGGGAAAGTTTGTTTGCATTTCTGTGATGGAGAAGCCTTGAAGGGCTTGATAAGGGGCTTTGTAGCAAGACTCTGCCTCCGAAGAGCTTGGTAAGGAAGGAAAGGTATTAACAGGGAGGAGCCTTGGAAGACTGTGACCTTTGCTGAGCCCCATCTAATGGTAAGGAAGGAAGGAAGGATGGCTGGAAGTGCAGCATGGAGCTGAAAGTCAACATGGATGGGATGTGAGTTTCAAAGTACAGAAAAGTCAGGGGCCCTTCCTCAACTCTTGGATATGAACGGGTGTGGTAACTTGAGGAAGTGCTTGGGAATAGAAGGAATAGATTTATTTTAGATACTGTGTTTCAGGTTTCTGTTATGGGTTAAACAGTATCCCTCCAAGAAAGTTTTTTGAAGGCCCAGCTCCCAGGACATTTGAGTGAGACTTCGTTGGGAATTAGGGTCTCTGCAGATGAGCTGAAATGAATATGAAGTCACATTGCAGTGGCTGCTCCCTTCATCCAGGGTAAAGGCTCTGCTTTCAGGAAGAGGGAGTGGATGGATGTGTGCAGAGGAGCACACACAGAATGCTCCAGATGTGCCAGATGATGACCATGTCAGAGACTTCAGTGGTGCACCTGAAAGCCAAGGCTTACCCACAGCCATCAGAAACTGGAAGAAACAAGCAGTGACCAAGATTTTACTGTTTTATTAGATCCAGTCTCAAGAGGAAGCTGAGTATGTATCCAGGCGATCAGTTCTCATTTAAACAGTATGTTAAAGGGGTTTTCATGTGCGTGTCGCCATTTTCTTATTCTATGAGAAATTTGAATCTACTGCAGAAGACAATACCGCACAAATCAAGCATGAATACCAAAGTTATAGAAATTGCTTTTGTTTTGTGGCTGAGGACGCAGGGATACAGCACCCCCACTCCACCTCACCCTTGCCAGAGTGAACCAAGGAAGACAGCATGGTGGCAAGTCTCCACTGCCTCTGTCTTGAGCCTGGAGCTTTGCACTCATTACCCAGCCTCCCTGCTAAAACATTGTACTTCAGGTCTTCCCACGTTTTAAGATAAAACCATCTATTCTTTACTGCCCCCCGAGAACTTTTCCACAGTACCTTACAGGGCAAAAAGGACTTTACAAATGTCGTTGTGTTGATTGGAATTGAGATGCCATGGCCCTCATTAGATAAATTTCTTCTGATACTCATGCAGTCAGGAATGTTTGGGTGTTGTGCACTTGAGGGAAGCAACAGGCATACCAATCCTGATGAGGATCTGCTAGGCCTTTGAGGTACCAGGGTTCAGGATGGAACCACACCTGTCCGTCTTGTGTTTATTGCCAGGCACCCGAGGGTGTTGGTACTCAGTGGAAAAGCTGAAGGTCACCGCAGGAAGTGGGTAGATACTCCCTATGAGCCTATAAGCCACTATCTTACCTCTTTGTTCCACATGTTGTCTGAGCTAACTTGTGTTGCCCTGAAGCCCCATTTGCTCTTTTCTGCAAAACGTTGACCAAGGATCTTGGAACTGTTTTTGAGTGACACCTGTTTTCGGAAGAATCACACATTTGAGGATGGAAAGAACCTTCAGCACCACGCTGGCTCCTTTTAACAGCCTTTTTGACACGTTTCTCCGAGTTTTCAAGTTTCCCCTGTCACCACCTGAAAGGATTGGACTCCGATTAGCCTCCACATCCACTCACCTAGGGGGCCATAACTGCTCCCGATGAACTAGAAGGCTACAGCTGCCCTTGCCAACAGTAGCTGGTCCATCTGCTCTGCTCGGGACCTCCCAAATGTGTTTTTTATGCGTATGTTCTCGGTATGTGGCTAACTTTTGACTAAATTTAATAGAATAATAAAATCAAGATCAAACATTGATAGATCACTGATAAATTCCTAATGCTGCTGCAGCAGATTGTGACTTCAGTGGCTTAAGCCCCTGTAGATGAGTGTCTGACAGCTCATTCTGGGTTTGCAGTTGAAATGGTCTACCCCCAGGAACTGTGGTCCTTCTTGGAGGAGGTTACAGGGTAGTGTGATTTCTTGCCTTCTAGAAGCTACCTGTGCTTAAGGCTCCCACTCCTCTGCCTTCCAAATCAGTGTTGAGTGGTCTAGTTTTCTTGCTTGCCTTCCTCTTTATAAGTACCCTATGTTTTCAGTTGGTCACCTAGGTAAGCTTGGCAGATCTCCCCATCACAATAATCCACTAATAACACTATCAGAGTGTGAGTAATTTGTACAGAAACAGATTCACAGACTCTGGGAATTATATAAATGAAGAAATGAAAGGTTTAATCTGAAAATAGTTAATATCTTGAAAGAATCCTTTGGAGCTGAGGGAAGCAGTGTATGTCTATATGCCCAGCACTAGGAAAGCTGAGGCGGAAGGATGCCAACCTGAACTACGTAATAAAACCCTATCAGAAGAAGGAAGAGAGTCAGAGGGGCTTACCTTCCTAATCAGTGCTAGTAGCTAGTCAACCCAAAGGCCCCACTGGTCTATATGCTTAAAGAAAATCATTCTATGTTCTGGTTTACAGGTGCTACATGTGACACTGAGAGACAATGCAGTGGTTAAGGGCACAAGTACTTAAATAGCAAAGTTCAGTATTTAACACAAAAGATAGTAAAGAAGTTAACAAAAACAATGTTAATGAAAATGTTTATTTCCCGGCTGAATTCATTATCTGGAAGATTATACCAGAAGCATGAAGAGTCCAGATATGATCTTTAATTGCTACTGCACACACACACACCACACCACACCACACACACACACACACACACACACACATACACACACACACACTTTGAACATCCAGCCACTCTTCCTCTCTTTGCCTCTGTGAGACACCAGAGCTTCACTGTTGCCTCCTCCCCTGGCCATGGTTCCCAACATAACTATGAGATGGAGACTACAGTGTTAGGATGGATAAGGAAATGGCTATAAGAGATACATAAGCATGGGCCCTCAGGCTACAATGGTAAATCAGACTGTACATGATCAGGGTGAGCAGTCTAGCATCATTTATTACCCAGGACAAACGCTGAAATGCATGTGCAAGCCAGTGAGCTGAACGGCAGACATGTGAGGATCTGCAAAGTGGGGATTGGAAAGCTGTTGTTGAGCCAGGAAATACACAGGAAGCTAGACTGTCACAGCTAAGTCGTACTGATAACGCAAGCTGCAGGCAAGGGCCCGTGGTTGGGATTTGCTTTGCTGTTTTTAGGGCTCTTGGCCCTTTTTTCATATGCAGAGACAGCACCTTGAGGCTTCCATACTGGGTCACTGATTTGGTAGGAAAACAAACCACAGAAACCTGCCCCAGAAAAAGTTTGATCCTTGTATAGCCAATCCAGCAAAATTATCCTATTTAGTAAGGACATTTCCAAATCAAAAGAGTTTGCTACCCACTATGTGAGTGGCTGATGGGAAACTCTTCATAGAAGATGTGCTCAGTGTATCTACTCTCAGATATACACATGCACAGGCCCAGAATTCCTAATCTGACATTATGCTCAAGCAGGTTTAGAATTTGGAATGTTCCAGGTTAGAGGTGCTGAACTGGAAGAGTCTACCTAAAAACTTCCAGATCTAAAAGACTAGAAATATCCCAAACACTTGTAGCCCAATATTTTTAGATAAGTAATTTTCAGCATGTGTTGGTCAGAGAAACACAGCGTCAGCCAGTGAGGGATAAAGTGTGCCTGGCAGAGCATTCAGGAGCCAGCAGGATGTTCTGTAGCTATTGACATTTCTGTATGCCATGTCTGGACTCTCTTTCCATTCCTGCAGAGTACAGTAGCCATTTACTGTGACTTTCCTGTGAAGGAATCTTTCTGTCACATTCTTTACTGGGTAGCTCTGGAGATGGGTTGCATTCAGTTTTTGTTCATTTGCAAAAAAAAAAAAAAGTGTTTATGTTTGTCCTCACTTTTGAGGTCAGTTTTACTACAGACAAAATGCTGGTCGAAATCTCTGTCCTTCTAGCTTCAGCACTTTGGGCGTGTGGTTCTAGGGTCCTCTGGATTTCCTGATGATGCTTGTTGTATCTTCCTTTGGTTTTGCTCTCTTTTGGCATATTCCTTTGACGCTCAAGTTTCCTCTCTTTTGAAACTTTTGGAAGCTTGGCCATGGCTTCCTAGAGTATTTCTGTGTATTTGTTCTACAGGGTTCACTGAACCATGGTCCCTGGCAGAGTGAGGGTTGAGTGAAGGAATTCGTAAAGAGCATTCTAAATTGTGCCAAGGGCCATGCTTGGGTTCCCAGGGTGAGTTGGCACTGGATTGTTCATGGAAGATCTGGGACATCATATTATTTCTTCCGTAGTTTACCCTGGGCAATGAAACTTCATGGTATTTGGGAGTATAAATCATATTAACAAATGAGTCTATTTTGACTAAACAGAATTTAGTCTGGGGAGTTTTACTTACCAATTTGTTTCAACAACACTTTTTCAATCTCTCACATATTTTTATTTACTTCATTCATAACTACTTAAGGTCCCAGTTAAAAGAGAAAAGACACTATAGATAACATAGATAATATAATTAAAAGATGCTTGAATATTGATTATACACACATAGTTAGGTAGGTAGGTAGATAGATAGATAGATAGATAGATAGATAGATAGACAGATAGATAAAAATATAGACGGATGGGTACATGGATGGATGATTATATAGTGGAGGGTTACCCCTGGCTGGTCTGGAACTTGCTATGTGGACCAGATTGGCCTCAAACTCAGAGTCTACCTTCAGAGTGCTGGTATTAAAGCTGTGTGCCATTATGCCTAACTCAATTATGTATTATTAAGAAGGAAGTTTCATTGGAAGAATACACCTAAAAGTCAAGTCATAAACAAGATGGAAAGAACTGCATGTTGACATGCATGTACAGAGAAGGAAAGAGGGAGGGATCAAAGGAAGGGAAAGGCACAGAAGAAGGGGTTGACTTGAAGATCATATGATAGTGGACTCATGTCCTTCAGATGCTTTCATTCCCAGCAGTACAAAAGAGTGACATCAAGGCTAATAGGCCATTGCAATACTAGGTAGAAATCTGAGCTCATTCATTTAGCATCATCAAAGCAACTATTACCTCTTCTCTTCTCTGTCACACACTACCATGCTTGCTTGTACTGATGGCAGTTGAAGAGCTTACTTTGTGTGCTCCAACCTCCCAATACACATGCTATACTAATTTATATATCACTTATAAGGCAGATATATCACTTATATATCTCCAGAGGCAGCCCTTTCACACACTCATCCCTTCCAGCAGTATTTATCATGTGCTTTCAGCTAAATACTTTTCTATGAGTTGCGTATGACCTTAAAATCATGAATATTACATTTAAGAGAGAGATTAAGATAAAAAGTGTTGAGAATAAGATTAAGTAAAAGAATAAGAATAAAAAGGAAGAAAGAAGAGGAAGAGGAGGAGGAGAAGGAAGAGGAGGAGAAGAGGAGGAGTAGGAGAAGGAAGAGGAGGAGGAGAAGGAAAAAGAAGAAGAAGGAGAAGGAGAAACAGTAGCAGAAGCTCTTTCAGAATGATGAACTAGGATCCAGTACATCGGGAAGGGTGTCCAGTTCACCTTAGTAGCTCTGGAAAGTCTTTCTTAAAGGAGGGAGTCTATTCTGGAACTATGCAAAGAACAGAGAGGTATGGGAGATCTGGAAACAGAAACTGAACTGTATTTTGCCAGCATCACTAATACGTGGAAACATCACTATAGCAATGGACCCATTAATTAAAAGGTTGCTTTCCTGAGGCATGATGGAGAGAAGCTGGGGACCATCTGTCTTTCCGGAGACTCTCTGGCAGTTGAGTCATCGCCCAGCTGTTTGCGAGCACACACAAGGAACAGAACACAGTGCTGGCCAGCAGCTGCCCTGAACTGGCTTCCACCGCACAAGAGGAAAATCCAGGGTCAGGGAAAACAAACACAGTTGATCCCAGGGCAGTTAGTCATAGTAACCTGTTGTGTGTTCCCTGTGGGAAAATAAAGCAGAAAGTCCCTTCTCTTGGCTAGCGAAGCTGTCATCTCATCACGGTGAGCATGCGTGTGAAGGTGCTGATGCAGATAGCAGCCCAGAGCACAGTGGCAGTGCCCAAGATTCATCTTCCTAGGACAGGCAGTGTTCCAAACGGGGTCCGGAAACCACAGCACACCTTCATGCAGTCCTCAACTGGGGCTCTTGTTCCTGGTTCACCTGAAAGTGAAGGCGTGCATTCTTCATTATGTAAAGTGTTGTGCCTGGCAAGCAGTCAGGATTGCACCAGTGCTCTCAAAAGATAAGCAAAAGGAGGAGGAAAAAGAGAGAGCCAATGGTGTCCCTGGCCTAAGAGAATGATGTGCAGCAGGGTGGAAAGGTTTTCCGGGTCCGAGTCATTGTTTCCCTGCAGGGACTTGAAGACAGCCCGAACAATACATATCTGCTAATTGCTGTGTAAATGTACCACAGGGAACAAGCCTGCTGAGAAAGGAAAAGACTCCTAATTGTCTTCTGCCCATTCGTTTTCATTTGTAGGTCCCTTGGCATAGGACTTGGCAAATGTGGCTTAATGAAATAACCAGAAAGATGAGCTCTTCTTGTTGGCTTAATGTGACAGACCCTTGCCAACACATATTGTAAGCAGCACACAGGGACCACTTTTCCTCCTGTATGTGATCTGCAGTTCTTATTATGTCCCTTCAGGAGCATTTAATGGGATCCCTTAAGTGCAGAGCACTGTGCTAGAAGTGTCCAGAGGGGTGCCCAGGGTTCCTCCCTCAAGGAACTCCCGGGATGACCACTTCAGGAAATGCACAAATTGCCTCTTAGGCTTCAAATGCCTTTTGAAAGGTAATGCTTTTGATTCCATCAACAAAGCAAACTCTTCTCACTGTTTTGTTCTGCAGGTTCTTCTTTTCTCTTTAGCCTGGATGCCCAAGGCAGCTAGAGACTTTAGTCCATATGTCTCATCTTCTAAGCCATCCAAAAACTGACTACAGCCTGTTATTCTCAAGTGTCAACTCTCTGCATTGTGAGTGCTGTGAACTCTGTAGAGGAGATAGATAGGGGGCAGAAGGTCTGGGCTTTTTGTGAAATCCCAGTATCAGAGGTGGGGTAAGGCCAGTTTTCCAATCTGGAAATTTCAAAGCAATGCCTAGTAAACAACCCAGTTAGTTCTTCTTTGTCCTTCTGGCTCAAGTTCTCCTAGAAGATAGGAAAAAGCAGCAATTAGTCTTGATTGCTAGTGCTCAAGACTGTGACTCCAGCCCCTGAAGGTAGTAAATGCAGGATTTACTATAGCTCCACCCACAGGTACATGCCTGAGACTGAGGGAGATTTGGGCAGGAAGCAAAAATGTCTCAGGGCACCCTTTGTTCCCTATCACTGAGCGGGACAACCAGTGGACCCACCAAAGAAAATTCTTCACATCTACATTGAATGATTCCATTGACCTATTTTCCACCATTGTTCCTGGGTTTTTTGAAAGATCCTGGGTTTCAGCACCAGAAGAATTAAGAAATGAGGACACCACTGCTCCTAGATATGGCAGAGGAGAAGGTTTATTGTAGATAGGAGGGAGGAAACAGCCAGAGGCATCTGGAAGGGTCCAGACTAAACCGACCAATGAGAGGAGAGCAAGATGGGAAGAGCAGAAAGAGAAAGAGTGAAGAGGAGAGAAGACCACATGGGAACCAAGAGAACACACAAACCAAAATGGCTGAGTTATATAGGGAAGGGAAGCTGGAGGTAGGGAAGTGATTCTTAGGGGCTGGAGAGGTTTACAGTAGGGATATGCCAGCCAGGATAAACTCTGTAACAGGTACTTGCTTGCAAGTAGGGAGAGCTGCTGGGAGAACCTAGTCCCCAGTGTCTGCTTTGATATGCTAAAAAAGACACCTCAGCTAGCTGTTTGTCCTAGGTTTCTTTGAAAGCTAACATCACTAAGCCGTTCTTTTTCAGTGCTTTGAGTTAGATTACCCAGTTTGAGTTACTTTTCATCATTTCTCTTTTCAGAAACCTAGGTATGCTCACATAAGCTTTTGTGGGTTGGTTTGTTTATATCCAGATGCCCTTCTGCACCTTCTAGTACAGATCCAAAAAATATCTAACTAACTTAGAATGATAAAACTTGAGGATATTTTTGAGAACTGACTTCTGATATTTGACATCAGCTTTCGACTGGCCATGGTGAAATTAGAGGAGGTGAAAAGGCATGGGATCATCTTCAAGGAGCTGAGTGGTGTGGGCACAAACAGGAACACGGGTGTTTGTGACCTGAGCAAATGAGGCAACACACAGGGAATGGGAACAGATATCCATTATTACTGAATCATTGGAACGCTGACTAGGAAATTTCTTGAGTATCAAAATACAGATTTTTCTGTTTATTTATATTCATAAACATTTTGATTTCAAATATTCTTCTATTAGCACAGGGACCAGCAAATGGCAACCACCAGCCCAACATTTCTTATATCCACAAATATTTTTTTGTGTTTAGTGAACTAATTTAAATCTTTTGAAAAATATTTTATAACATGGAAACGTCTTGAAGATTTTGTTGAACCACAGCTATGCCATTTTTCTGTGACCCTTAACAAGATATATCAGATAGTTAGGATATAAAGACAAAAGAAATTTCTGTCTCACTGTTTTGATAGATTGTTCCAGTCGCTTGGGCTGTTGTGAAGTAACACATCATGAGAGGAAAGTGTGCTGGGGAAAAGAGAAGTAAAGGAAGGGGCCCGGGTCCCACTACTGCCTTCATAAGCACCCTTACAGTGACCTAATACCTTCCAGACTCCACAATTTAAATGTTCCAAAACATCCTATTAGCTTCTCCCTGGGACACTGGAACATTTTCAACAACCAGCCTTTGGATGACATTCAAAATTCAGATTATAGTAACAGCCATGAGAAATATGCCCATGTGTTAGTTGTGATTTCCTTTAATGCTACAAGCCTAGTATTGAGCAGCATCAACAAAGTGTATCCCATGAAGCCTGAATCACTTCTGGTCCTCAGAGCTAAGGATCTAGAATGTCCAGCTCTGTGGCCAGCTTCGGCTCATCCAGTCTGCACACACTCAATGTGTGTGTATATTTTGCAAGAGCTCTTCCTGATCAACTTGAAGCAACAGTGCCATGTCTAGTTTCTAAGTGGCACTGTCTTTCTGGGTTCACCTAGCATTTGCCCTGCTATCAGACTATATAGTTTTACTCTAGATTAGAGACAGCGTAGTCTGGAGTATAAGATGCCCAATACATGGTAGTTGCAAAGCCATTATTTATAGCATGAACTAATTATCCAATAAACAATTAGAAGATCAAGATTGTTTTCATTGTTCTTGCAGATTTCCTGGAATTCTCAAATGCATGACAGAATTTTCTCATTCTCCTCTCTGTGTCTTTTAAGTATTATTTTAAATTTATCTTTGTTGCTATGTTCTGTGTTTTGGATGAACAACTTAGCAATATCAAATTCACTAAATTTATCTAGCTAATCTGGGGCTTAGTTTATATAGTGCTTAAATAATTAGATGAAAATATTTCTATGTCTGTGACTCAGCTTTTAATGGAACACCATATTTCTATTTACAAAGAAATGTCTTGTTCACAGGTTAGAGTGATTTATTTATGTTTTTTTGAGAATCTCAAGACACTTAGCTTAAATTTATTTCAATATTTGTCTTAAGACTGTTTTCCATTGCTGTAACAAAGTATCAGAAGCTGGGTACAGTATATAAGGCGGGGGGGATGTCTTAGTTAGGGTTTTATTGTGTGTGGAAACACCATGACCACAGCATCTCTCAGAAAGGAGAACACTTGGGACTGGCTTGCAGTTGAAAAGTTTAGTCCTTTAGTCCGTTATCATCATGGTGGGAAGCATGGTGGCATGCAGGCCAACATGGTGCTAGAGAAGTAATTGATTGTTGTACATCTGGATCAGTAGACTGCAGAAAGAGAGAGAGGGACACTGGGCCTGGCTTGAGCATCTAAAACCTCAAAGCCCACCCTCAGTGACACATCCTCCAACAAAGCCACACCTACTCGAAAAAGGTCACACCTTCTAATAGTGCTACTCTCTGGTGACCAAACTTCAATCTGAGTCTATGGGGGCCATTGTTATTCAAACCAGCCTAGGTGGGGTTGTAGAACTCAGTTTAGGAAGCTGGATGGCTTTGTATGCATTTGTTTTGTATTGAGGGTCCATGATCAGCATATTTCTAAAAATATAAGGATCTCCTATGAGGGCTACTTCCCTAAAAAATTCCATCATCTTCCAGCAGCACCACTTTGGAAACTGAACCTTGAACTCAAGGTCCTTTAAGAAACAGTTATGCCAACTGTAGCAGCAGTTACAGAGGGGGTCATGGGTCTTTGCTAAGCGGATGCCTGTGTGCTGAAGGCAATCCCTGACTTCAGTATGCATCTGTTTTCATATGCCACTTGAGACCAATCTGTGTCTAGACCAGAAGGTCCCAGTGACTCTGTTATGTACCCCATCCATCTCCCAGCACAACCCCACGTTTAGTCTTCTATGTAAGAGTGGCTGACCCATCCTGTTCACATCTGAGTTCCTCCCCTGTGATCTTTACCTTCAGGAAGTTGCTTTGACTATATCACACTCCTCTCAGGTCAGTATGCATCTGTTTTCTGTTCTAAACCCTTTCTAAGGGCCAGTCTGCATTCAGCTCCCAAAGAATTAGTTCAGGTCTCTGCTCCAGCTTAGATGACTTTGATACTTGGTTTGTTCTGGGTCTGGGTCAGTGCTGGTTTCCTCACTACCCTACATGAGTACTCTGCATCTCAGTGTTGGGTGACAGTGGCCTCTCTGTCAGGGCCAAAGAGACAAAGAACAAAGATGGGAGTAGCCTCTTGATCGGCCTCAGAACGACAGCTTAGAATATACACAAACAGGTATCTACTTTCCTGTGGGTCCATGGCAGGAAGTATAGATGTTTACTAGAAACTTCTGCACTGAAATCTCTGTCTCAGAGCTCTTTCCAGATAACCCAACCTAAGACAGTAGCTGATATTGCAGGGACATAGCCCCAAGTTTCAGAATCCCACCAACCTTATTCACCACACTAGGCCAGAAGAGTCCCTTAGCATAAGTTTGTAAGGAAGGATGTTACAGAATCAAGACTAAACCTCAAATAGTTCAGAGGAGGGAGGTGTGGAAGCATGATTTATTAGCCTTCAGATTCCTTCCTATGGTTCTTGATCATCACTGTCCTATGTATTCAGAGTACTGTTTGTATCCCTTTAATTGAGTAATAGATTTTGGAAGAGATTCTAACACTTTAAAAGTTACTAAAGGGTTGGTGAGACAGTGCTGTGGTTAAAAGTATTTGTTGCTTTTACAGAGGACCCAGGCTTAGTTTCCAGCACCCACATGGTGGCTCACAAAGATCTGTAACTCCAGGGGAACTCCAATTCCTGGAGATCTGACACCCTTTATTAACCTCTGTGAGCACCAGGCATACCCATGGTGCAATACATATATGTAGGCAAATAAAATGATATAAGTCTAATTTTTTTTTGGTTTTTCGAGACAGATAAGTCTAATTTTTTAAGTTATTAAATAATAGGGCATAAAATGAGAGAAGGAGAAGGGAACAATCTACCACCTTTCCTCTGTTCACTCCTGCATTGCTCACAGCTGCTTTCCAGTGAGACACTTATTCACACACACACACACACACACACACACACACACACACACACACACGTTTTAATGTGCACTGAAGGATGGCCTCAGTGAGTTGAAGATAGGGTCAAGCATTGTCTCTCCCCATTTCTATTAGCTTGGCCCCAAGGAAACATCCATCATTCGAAATCCAAGTGCTAGAGTTTTCATGTTCTTGACCTAGAAGTTTGACTGCTTAGTCTGAGGATTCTTCTTCCAGTTAGTAGGTATCCGTGTCCCTTTTCATTCCCAACCTAAGGAAAGCCCTCAGTTTTTTGTCAACACTTCATGTGTTTCTTTGTACAGCATATATTACGAAGAGTTCTTTAAATAGAAACAAATTGTTTCTCAAGATATTTTCTCTAAATGTTTGGCATATAATTGAGTAGTCATTCTATATGGCTTTTCTGATCAAGCTGTCTAAAAGCCATAAAAATAGCACTTTGGGAATGAGCCACAGAAGATTCTAACTTCTTACAACTCCAGTTTTAGGAGGATTTGGCGTTGGGTTCATTATTATACCTGGAAACCCATAACAATGAAAATATTGCAGTGTTCATTTCCTCAGAAAGGAAAATTGCCACAAAGCCCAGGGCTTTCCTTTAAAATTTTCAGAGGTTGTTGGCTCAGATTGCTTCATAAACGGAAAATTTCAAAGTTAGCTTAAGGAAGCTGGCACCATCTGGAGAGCCTTGGGTCTTCCATGTGTGCTTGCCACATTCAGGTCGCCTGGAAGTCAGGGAACTGGAAATGTTGGCTAAGGCAATGACACTCCCCTCTTTCCTTCAGGAGTGCAATAAACTAGGACTCAAGTTTATACCTACTTTATTATTTTGTTTTTTAATTGAAAATACTTTTATACAATATATTTTGATCACATTTCTCCCTCCCCCAATTCCTCCCAGTCACCTCCACCCACCCAACCGCACAGTATTTTTTTATCTCTTTCTTTAAAAACAAAAAATAAACAAAAGAACAAGTCCCCAAAAATGGAAACTCCAAATAGGCAAACAAAAGACCCATAAGGTAAAAACAAAATATTACCCCAACAAAAATTAGACAGGCAACAAAACATACCATTGATTACATTTTGTGTTGATTAGCTACTCCCAAGTGTGGGGTCTGTTCTAGAATGTGGTTACTATACCCCGTGAGATTCCATCGAAGAAAACTGATTTCCCCATTGCCAGCAGATGTCAACTGCAAATAGCTTCTGATTTAGGGTATAAGCTTGTGTCCACTTACCCTCTCAGTGTTGGGGTTCCCTCTGGCTTCAACATATGTAGGTCTTAACTCCTGCTGCCACAGTCTCTATGAATTCATTCAGTGCCGTTATACCTAGAAGACAATGTTTCCTTGGAATCACTCAATATCTCTTACACTCCTTTCATCTCCCCTTCTACATAGATCCCTGAGCCCCAGGGGGACAGATTTGGTGAACACACCCCATTTAGGTCTGAGAGCTTCAAAGTCTCTCTCTGTGCACAATGTCCAGTTGTGAGTCTCTGGGTTAGTTCCCATCTGTGGCAAGAGGACGAGGGCTGAGTGATGCACTGATCTACAGGTACAGCAGGATGTCATTCAGAGTCATTTAATTGTTATGTTTCTTTAGCAGAATAGTGGTAAGTTTCCCCATAGGACCCATGATATAGCTAACCTCAGGTTCTCGGCCACTTCAGCAGTGTCGGATATGGGTTCCATCTCATGGAGTGGGCCTTAAATCCAACCAGAAAGTGATTTTAACAACCCAGTTCCTGGATGGAATCTGAAACAACAATAGTTGGGGGTTGTTTTGTTTTTAGATCTCCATTTGAGGAAATCTAATATAAACAAGCAAAACTCTGTTTAAAACTCAAGATAAAATTTGTTTGGAAACACTCTACTCTCCCACTTAGCTACTTAGTCCCTTTCTTAGTTTTTAATTTCTTCCTTTTTGGTATCCAGATGGTTGGGGAAACAGTGTGTACATATGGAGTGTAGTGTCTAAGCCAAGGGTTACTGATTTTTGTCTCTCTGTGGGCTCAGTTGCTTTTAGAAATTATTTTGAAATTGCTCCCGTTGCTTGTCCTTGTATATATGCCCCATTTCTTCATGTTCCTATGAGTTGACATATCATCAGGTAATTCCAGATTTTAGACATGTTCTTATCAAAATTAACTGTTGAATGCCTGACATCAGTAAGAAAAATTGAATAAAAACACATCATTTCAACTGACAGAGTGATAGCATTTGACAAATACACTCTGAAACTGTGACTATAAATGAAATTTCTTCTCAGGATTAAGAGTGTGTATGGAAGACCATAGCTAACATTACGCTTAATGGTAAGGGGCTGAACACTTATGAATTTCCCTCCAACGTCAGAAATAAGATGTGGATTTCCACTGTTTGGAGGTGAATTATATTTGTCCAAAATCTATACTTTGAAGCCTTATTTCTGCTACATCAGAATGTGACTTGGGGGGATGGGCCCACACTCAAAAGCTTAACATAAATTAACATTAGGCAATTAGAGTGGATTCTTAATCCAACCTCCCTGGTGTCCTTACAGGAGGAGGAGATTTAGAGTCATGCACAGACCCCAGGGATGTGCCTGTTCAGGATGCTCATGATATGAAAGTGATTAGGCACAGCCCAGGAGAGAGGCCTTTGATGAAGATGCTCCGAGAACAGCTTGATCTGAGGCTCTATTTCCCAAAGCTGCAAGAGAATAAAATAGTTGTTTAAGCATCAGTATGGCTTGGGATGGTTAGTAATTGCCAGCTACTCGAGGTTGAGGACCTGAGTGTGGAACCCAGGTACTCATGTGTAGCTGGAATTTTCTTTAGGCTACCAACCAACTCCCAAATAAAGACACAGAGACTTATTATTAATTATGAATCCTTGGCCTTAGCTTAGGCTTATCCCACTAGCTCTTTTAACTTAATTTAACCTGTTTCTATTATTCATCTGCATTTTGCCTCAGGTCTTTTCACCTTTCTTATATTCTGCACGTCCTACTTTGCTGCTTCCTCTGTGTCTGTCTGTCTGACCCTTGGCATCTCCCTGTCCTCTCCTTTTCTTTCTTACTGGGGCTACTGGAGCCTAAATTCCTCCTCCTTCTTACTCTCCCTGCCTGGAAGTTCTGCTTATACCTCCTCCCTCGCTATTGACCATTCAGCTTTTTACCAGACTAATCAGGTGCCTTAGGGAGGCAAGGTAAAACAGCAACACACCTTTACATAATAAAACAAGTTCATCACACCTTTATATAGTTAAGCAAATATTCCACAACACTCATGGAAAACGTCAGTGGTGGTAGAATGACCCTATACGGCTGGTGCTGGGAGATGCAGAGACAGGTGGATCCCTGAAGCTGTTAGCCAGCTAGCCTAACTAGACTAGGGAGCTCCGAGTTTGGTAGCGTCCCAATTTCAAAGAAAATAGAGAAGGAAAGCAATCTAGGGAAGACCCCAAGATCATCTTGGGTCTCTACACACATTTGACCCTTCATGGACAATGGCACACGCCGACATTAACAAGTGTACGCAGCACATTGACAACTCGTGGAGGCATGAAGATAAGGCAGCTTCCTGTTGGAATAGTTTGACCAGGAACCAGCCACTAGTTCTCTATGTTTCTGGATCTTCCATCTGTCTCTAAAGTACAGTTTTGTTCTGCGTTGTTGAACAATACAGATATCATGACATGGGAAAGGAATGGGGGAGTCTGGACAGAAATCTCAAAGAGACGTTCACAAGGGATGAAGCCGCTTTCCTGGTTCCGGCTGACCCAGAATAACAAACAAAGCCACAAACAGATGTTATCAGCCCACATGTGCATGCTGCTTCCAATGCTTATGAGATATCTGTTGTTTAAGGTTGTTTTTCAATCCACTGGCTGCTTTTTAGCAAATGATTACCACAACACTCAAATACACAATAATTATTCTGGTTCAGGGTCAAGGAAGAATGAATGACTGCAGATTAAAGTTATGCATTTAGCTTAGGTCGTAACAGCTGAATGAGAAATCCAAGGCACAGTAGGGTTGGTTGCATCGCTCTCTTGAAGGGAGGTTAAATTCAAGCAGGCTGAGCACAAAGTGGGATACCAGGTTAAATATGTAGTTTTAAGTGATCTCAAAGTGTATTATTAACTTGGTGGCAAGATCTGGAAAAAGCCAAGGCTCAGAATGCAAGTGATATTTGCAGAAAAGCACATCCTCCCATGGCAGAAGATGGAAGAGGCGTGTGAGATGCAGATTCGCAGAAAGCTTGAAGTGTCCCGAAGAGACTTGGGGAAGACGAGGGTTCAGGCTGCTTTGGTTGAAATGTCTGAGACTGCAGAACATGTCGCTGTCACCTGGGGGGAATGGGTTCCCCTTATAAAGTGAATGGTGCCCTAATGATTTATAGCTGGGAGAACTTGGAAGTTATAGATAAGCAGGAGAGATTTCTGACCAAAATGTTGAAGGTGTGGCCAGGTTCCTCCTGACGGCTTATAGTAACATGCAATAGAAGAATGGTACATGGGAGAGGGGTGGCTCACTGAAGAAAGGTTTGCTGAACGAAAAGGAACCAGAACTTAAGGACTTGTGAACCCCCCAACCATCTATCATTACAAAAACAAGAATGACCTGTGACCCCAGCACACGGGAAGCAGAGGTAGGAGGAGGGTCAGGAGGTCAGATTAGTCTATATAAGGAAATTCTATCTGAAAACACCAACAAACACAGAACATTCTGGACACCAGTAACTTTTGAACAACCATCTAATGAAGATCACCAGGTGACTTACACATTCAATCAACTATCACAGAAGAAAAACTGCCAGCTGAGAGTTTTAAGGCACTGATACGGGACAAAATGGAGGAAGAACGTTATTCCTTTGGTTCTAAGTGTGTTCTTCAGCTTCAGTGAAAAGGGAAGATGACCCTAACATCATCACTGATACTGTCACTATAAGCCCCTGGGACACGGGTCTGGGAGGTAGAGATGACTGTCACTTCAGAGGACAGGGTCACCTTCTTAGTTTCAGTGTGCCCGTATGCCTTCGGGTGTGCTTAGCATAGAGATTGGGGGGCTGCATTCAAGGCCCCAGGGTGAAACTGCCATCTCCTAACCCATGGTCTGAAGGGCAGGCTATTGACTGAGCCAGAGATGCTGCTCCAACTTTCAACTCCACTGCAGTCTTCCACACCAGGTTCTAAGCTTACTGCAAATGCATGACTTCTTACATTCTATCTCGTTTAGCTGGGAACATTTGTATTATGCTATCCCACTGATGCCTTTGGGGAGGAAATAACAATTTTCAATGTGCACTGGGGGTTCAGTTTTCCCCACTATGAGTCGCATATTGGGCTTCACTCATACCTGAATCAGAATATGTTGAGATAAAAGTAGAGGCTGAGACTTGATGTTCATGTGGGTTAAAACCTTGGGCTGGGGTGAACCTGTGTTGCAAGTGGGGAAGACAGGGACTTTGGGTATCCAGGATACAGAACAATAGGAGCTGAATTATGCCCCTCATGTTAGTCACCTTTCTATTACTGTGACAAATACCTAGGATGACCAACTTATAAAGACAGATGATTTTCCTTGGCTTACTTTTGGGGGTTTCCAGTGTATGCTTTGGGACCTGTGACAAGGCAGTACATCTTATCTATTGTCCAGAATGCCCAAGTGCAGATCAATAAAACAAAGTTTTATTCTTCTTAGAAAATATGTAAGTATCCAAGAAGCACATGAACATACGCTTAACCTCCTTAGGCATCAGAGAAATGCAAAGCAAAGCTACCATGGGACACCACCTGATACCCAATAGGACAGCAATACTGAAAATATAACCGAGAGAAAACCCAACGAGTGTTGGCAGAGATAGGAAGAAACTGGAGTCTCATACATGGCTAGTGAGAATGTGGAATGCATACTTGCCTGCTAGGAAACCTTTGCTGGCTCCTGACAAAAATCTACATATAATTGTCATATGATCTAATAATTCCTTTTCTAGGGATCTAAATAAAATATATTAAAGCAGGTACCCAAATCAATCTCTCTCTCTCTGTGTGTGTGTGTGTGCACGCGCGCGCACGCGCGCGTGTTTGCGCATATTTATTAGTATATTATAGCATTGGTAATAACAGTTGAATGGCCAAGTGCATAAAGGCAAGAGAATGGGCAGGTACACTTTCACTTATCCATAAAGAGAGTGAAGAACTGATGGTCCCACTGTGTGAACAAGCCTTCCAACGTCCTGCCAAGCAGTCACAAAACACCTCTGTGGATGATGATATACACAGGCAGTATCTACAGAGTCACGGAGCTGACTCATGAAGGCCAGGTAGGGGAGGGAAAGTGGAAAATATTTGTCTGATTGTTGTGCAATTAACGGAGAGGCTCTTTGCACAACATTGTGTGTGTACTGGATAATCCTGAGTCTGTTGTGAGAATTTTGCCTCAATCAATAGTATATATAAAAGGAGATATTTGCTGTGTTGAGCCTTACTTCTCTACAGTAAAATGATAAAAATGACAGTGGAACTGAGAAGAAACCCAAAGGCTATTTCCCTCTCCGACTTCTGCTTCTATAGATTTTGAGCTTTTGATTATCTTAGGGCTAATCAAATTCAGTTTCATTTAGCTGAGTTTTCACTTCCGTGGCTAATCGTATTCCCACACTGTGTTGTTCCAAGAGTCAGAAAACATAAAGCTGTTGCATTCTAGGATGGAAAACAAAGCCTGCCTTTGGTTTTCTTTCTCTGTGATGTTCTGGATTTAAAGCATCACTTTCCATGGCAGTTCCCTGTTTTATCTGAGGACTGGCCCCTGTGCCCAGATGTGCTTCAGCAGAGTGCCATGTCACACAGTCCCCAAGGAGAAGGATACAAGAGGGAAGGTGTCACAGGAATTAAGATAACCTAATGTCTATGATCAGTGACTTCCTTCAGTACATTTCGGTTGACTACGGATGTAAGAAATATTCAACTTGTGGTTGCTCAGTATTTTACATGAATTTTGATACCTGATTTCATCTACTATTGGTGTTTACTCTGTTTTTTTTGTATTGTTTTGTTTGCTTGTTTCTATTTCTTTTGGATCTATTTATTTTATTTTATGTATATCAATATTTTGCTTGTATATATGGGTTTGGTCACATGCTGGTCTCTGAGGAGGTCAGAAGAGGGCATCAGATCCCCTGGATGGTTACAGATGGTGATGAGCTATCATGAGGGTGCTAGGAAATGAACCTGGATGCACCAAAAGTGAAGAACCAGGGTCATCTGGACGAGCAATAAGTACTCTTAACCGCTGAGTCATCTTCCAACCTTCAGTTTGTGATTACCATGAAACTTACATAAAGTATCTTTTACTTAAAATAATCTATTCTTTATTAATCACACCTTTATTTTAATCACATAGAAAAGCTATACTTTTTTCAATCCCATATTATATTGCCCTGATTTATGTCTTTACAAATCGAAGTGCTTTAATTATTGCAGTTACACTTATTTTTAATATTTTCTATTCTAACTTTTAGTATTAATGGGAGTTAAATTTGATTTGCATACCGCTATGACAGCGGTACAAGTATTCTCAATCTGGCTATCCACCTACTATGCCTGTGGGTTTTATGGCTTTCTATGATTTTATTCCTTTAGGAGAGACAACTTTAGCATTTCATGAAGAGCATTCCCTTAACTTTTGTTTAGCTGGGCAAGTCTCTGCCTTTCATTAAGGTTTTAGTCTCAGATTTTCAAGATGTAGTGTTCTTGGACTATGGTTTTCTCTCTACACTTGGGGTGTATCAATCAGGGGCCTTGTGGGCCCCTGGGTTTCTGATGAAAAAAAAAAGTCTGTCAACAGTCAACAGTCTTCTATTGGATGATAAACTAATCTGTCAATGGTCAACAGTCTTCTATTGGATGATAAGCTAATCCATCAACAGTCAACAGTCTTCTATTGGATGATAAACTAATCTGTCAATGTTCAACAGTCTTCTATTGGAT
Source organism: Microtus oregoni (assembly GCF_018167655.1). Taxonomy (NCBI): domain Eukaryota; kingdom Metazoa; phylum Chordata; class Mammalia; order Rodentia; family Cricetidae; genus Microtus; species Microtus oregoni. The sequence goes on from NW_024543976.1 coordinate 2,020,637, forward strand.
GATAAGGTGTTTTCTCTTGCCACTTTCCAACTGTTGTCTTTTTTTTTTTTAAACAATTTGGAATGTAATATTTCCCTGTAATGACTGTACTCTGGGCCACTATTTAGTTCTTTGGGTGTTTTGGATCTGCATGCTCTTTTAAATCTCTAAGGCTTCTTATGTCATTGCTTCTTCAAACAATTCTTCCTGGCGTCATAATGAGTCACTTGACAGGTCCCATGGATTTTCCTCACTCTTATAAATGCTTTTCTTTTTTTTTTCCTCTATTGGATAACTTCAAGTAATTTGTTTTATGGGGTTTTTTTTTTCTTTTCGTTTGCTTGATCCAATCAGCTGTTGAAGCACTCTGCAGAGTTTTCTTCTCTGGAGTTTCTATTTGGTTTTCATTATTCATGTGTTTTTATTACCTGTCTCATTATCTTAGTCACTTCTTAATTACTGTGACAAAACACGATGACCAAGGCAACTTAGAAAAGAAAGTGTTTAATTTGGGACATGTGGTTTGGGACTTGTGGTTCTAGTAGGTCAGAGTCCATGACAACCATGGCAGGGAGCATGGCCACAGGCAGGCAGGCAGAGTTCATGAGCTCAAAGCACACATCTCAGTCCACAGCGTGAGGTATAGGGAGCCAGCTGATTTACTTTAGTTGTCTTTCTAACTTCTCTTGGAGCTCATTGACCTTCTGCTTGACTTTCTTGCATTCTTTCTTTCTTAAGAATTTTCAATCTCCATTTCTTTTGTGTCTGACACTGGAGTTTTGGGTTTTTTTTCCCCCTTTGATGTTTGAAGCTTTTTACCTTAACACTTCAGGAAGTAGTCACTTCTCCCAGTCTTCATTGACAGGTTTCGAGGAAAATAAAAACCACAAACCAAAACCAAACAAGAAACACTATGGGGCATGGCTGGTTCTATAGTCCTGGTCTCTTAAACCTTTGCTGTGAAAGGACCTGCTCACTTTGCTTGTTGCTTCTCTTGATTCTTTGCTGTCTCTGTCCCACAGCCAACCTTGGTTCCGAGAGCCTCTCCTGTGTTTTCAGAGGGCAGTGCTCCTGGGTGCTCGGTTTCATATCTTATCTGTAGCCAGCACAGGTTAATTGCTGAGATGTGTGCGTGCTGCTGAGGTCTGCGTGTTTTCTGTAGGAGCTGGTACAGGCCGTGCTCAAGAAGGTACAGGAGCTGACCACGAAAGGAGGAGTAGGCAGCCCAGGGGAGGCATCAGCTAGGTATGGGGATACTCAGGTGTATCACACTGCTGGCTTCATAAGTATGTCTCTTAGTGGAGTCTTTAGGCTGGCTATTAGGGCCCATGGCTGGCAATGAAGAACCGCAGGTGAGATGGAGGACACTCCCTCCTCTTCTCCCTGTTCTTACCTGTTTCTGGTTGATTTCCATTGGCTTGTTCTAGAACTTCTCTTAATGAGGTGAGACAGAAGTGAGCTGTCTGAGCTACAACCCTGCAGGACTGAGGCGACCAAGCACCCACACTATTCTCAGTTTTCCCAGGGGGAGAAAACACAAACCAATCCAGCCTCTCCTTGTAGCAAGCTCTGTTAACTATGGGAGAGGCAGGGGCAGCATGGGTAAAGTGAAGCTGGCCCTCTTACCCTTCCCATTGTGCTCACATCTGATTCCGTGCTTCCTCAGGGAAGGTGGAGACACAGCAGCTGGGGCTTCCACAAAATATGCCTAAGTGTGGCTGCCAAAATGGTGTTTCTGTGGGAGACAACAGCGAAGGACCTAATAATAGTGCTACCTTCCCATATTGTTCTATCATTGTCTAGTGGTTTGTTGGATCAACACAGATATGTCTGTAGTTAATAAAAATAAGTTAGTTTTGTGAGCAATGATATTCCATCTGTTCTTTTAACCTTCTCCATAAGGAATCTGAGATTTTGTGTGTTTTAACAGAGGTTTATAGTAAATCTTAATAACCATAGGGCACACCAGCCTCATTCACCTCTGAACTTATTTCTCAAGACTGACAGAGTGAGATCATTTTACTCTTAAATATATATTTACAATGTCTATTGAAGACCTCAAAATATCCTTTCTTGTATATACTGAAATGTTTTTGAAAGTTTAGGCTTCTTCTGGTATTTTATTTGAATTTTTTTGAACTTAATGACCGATTTTAAGGCAAATTTCTATCTTTTATCATACACAATCTCTTTTGTGAATGTAAATTATCCCTTTATTCATTCATATCATTTTTATACTCCCATAAAAGCCGTCTACACTCTTTATTAGGATAATGCCTAAATATTTTTATTAGCCAAGATTCTATCAAAGAGTAGTAATGCCATAGAAAATCTATGAACATGTGATTCAGATATTTTTCAGCATCTTATTTATTTCAAAGAATTGGCTTTCAGAGTTTCCTGTATGAACTGGCTGAGAAAATCCACAGTCTTCACTGTAGGTCATCAAAGAGAGGTGATGAACAGCCCAAGTTCACGGGCTTTGGACTGAATCTCCTCTCTGCTGGAAGAGTTTCTATGCATGCCTTTTGTTACTCAGCCTGACTAGCTGAGAGAGGGCTGTCCAGGTGATAAAGAATAGCCCTCAGTGTTAGCCTCAGTTTACTGGGGACCTTGTGACACTGTAAACTCTCATCAGTACCTAGATTGTGTTTAATCAGATGACTGTGCTCTTTTTCTGGGCCGAGCTGCAAAATCATTACAAAACAGCTTTGACTGCTAACTAACTTGTATTCTGATTTTGTACCTTGAAATTGCTGATGTAGAGGATGTATATTGGTTTTTGTAAGATGATCTTGTATCCGAACTGTTCTCACAGTTGGTCTCTGGGCTCAGCTTGACGTTCTGTACTGATACTCAGCGTCTGGAAAGCATTCACTTTGTTCATATGTATCGGCATGCAATCCTTATCATGGAGATGCAACAGTTTCTTTCCTCGTGGCGCTGCCCGTCCCTGTGATGATGGGATTTGGATGCTTCACTCATTCTCTTGATAGCATAGGCTGACGCCTAAATGCTCACCAAAATCAGGTTGCTTGTGTCATTGTGATTTATTCAATATTTAAAGTCAGTTCCCTGCATTCTTAGTTTTCTTAGCTATTTCTTTGAAGTCGTTAATGTTTTTTTGCTTCTGAGCCTTATAAAATGTCTCTTTTGTGGTATCAAGAAAAGTAGTACGAATGCATTAGTATGTGAATTTCACATGGATTTCTTATAGTAAACCTATTTGTACTCTGATAAATATGCCAAGCTATATTTTATTCTATTTCAATGGTTAACATTTTTTTATAATTTATGTCTATGCTCACAAGTGAAATTGATTTACAGTTTTCTTCCTTATCTGTATTTATTTTTGAAATTGAAGTTATCATAACTTTGTAGGATGTCTTAGGTTACTTTCTTATTTTTAATTTCTTAAACTACTTTTATTAAGAGAATATTATGGGTCCATTCCATTCTAGCTATGTTTTTCTATACAATTTTCTGATCTGGCACTTGTTTCTAATCCATGGTAACAAACAGGAAATTTGTCAAGAATTTCCTTATACTTAATTTTAATATGTAAAGGCAGTTATATAATATTGCAAAGGAAATGAGATGTCCTTTGTCTGTAGGTTTATAATTAAGATAAGAATCACATTGCTTCACTTTTGAGTCAGGCTTGGGGCTTCCCTATGCGAGCTCTCCCTGACACTCCAATGCTTCCTCCCCAGGACACACAGGGCGATTGCTCCAGTCTCTGTGCCTCACCAGCCTCTCCTTCCTGCTGCTGCACATCATTTTCCACATCACACTGGCCAGCCTGGAAGCTCAGCATCGCCTCGCCCCTGCTTACAACTGTGAGTACCAGCCTTGTGCTTCCCCTCAGTGTGCGTGCACTTTAGCTAGCTATCATCACACCCAAAGGAATCTGTGACATGGTTTCAATATGGATTTCACTGTAATTTTGGTCATTCACTACTCTAGTGTAGAATAATATAGGTGAGTGTGCATGTATGAATGTCTATATATAGGATTTGCCATGGAAAGTGAGGTCTCCAATTTAGATGTTGGCATCATATATGATTGTAAAACATAGTCATTGGTCTTATTCTAAAATTGGGTTTTGCATAAATCTCTCAAAACTCAACCGTAGGACAGGAATGTCCAATCTGTGATGAGAGTATGGAAACTTAATAATATTACGTGATTTAATTGTGACAAACACAGTATAGCATTTGTTATGTCTGTGGGAAATGGCATAATGCATATCATTTATTTTCAAACTGGTTTTTTTCACGTGATATTTATGAGGAAGCAAATGTCTTACTCAGAGTGTAAACTTATGATATGAGAAAGTCAATATATTTACTACTTTGTTCAGCTGTTCTCATCCCAAAGTAAATCATACTTCAGTTTCAGTAGAATTTGTGTTTGTCTCTTGAAAAAATAAACATTTCAAGTAGATGGAATCCAATTCGTGTGTTTTCAGTTAAAACTAAAGAGACTCTGAGATATTTGAAGTAGACTCTAATAACAGTTTTGACTTGTCAGTTTTTCTTTGAGAAACCCATTTGTGGTTTTGAAATTTCCTGAACATTCAGGAGCGCAAGTATAAGGAAAAGGAAGTAAACACTCCTTCCCTGTAAAATGAAAAAGATCAGAATTCTTCATGCACCTGAGGGCATTAAGTTAAATACAGTGCAGGATTCTGTGATGGTGTTTGCAGTCATAAATTATTCATTAGCCGTCTCTCTGAAACTCTGAGACATTTGCAGAGCTAAGGATTTATTAGGTTCAAAATTCCTTTAATAGCAATTCCTGCCCAAATTGTATTTCTATTTGAAATCTCTATTTTAAGATAGGGCTGTTTGTCTTTAAACTAATATGTATGTACCATAAATCTACCCAACTTAAATATATAACTCAGAGGGATTGTTTTAACATATTCAAAATTGCAGGTAATTATTCAGAATGCTAGTTAAAAACATGGTCTTCTTTCCTACAGGCATGGCATACCTAAGGAGAGGTATACTCCAGTGTCCTTTTGCAAATAGTATCATTTGTTGATGGACACAGAAGATGTTGAGGTGCATCAGCTTAGATGAAACTCACTGTCATTTTTGGAGTCTGTCTGGGTGTTTCTGTATTTCCTGCGACAAGGCTGTCCCACAGTTCTACATAGATACAAAATGCAACATGAAATTACAACACAACTTTCTCTTCTCTGTATTTATAAATGTGTTTATTTTGTATGTGTTCTCTCATGAAGTAGAGGTAGACAACTTATACACATACACACATACATACACACATACGTTTGTTCTGGCTTTGGCTCTTCTTTCCTAGGCAAGGATACGTCAAGTGAGACTGTAATGACATCGATGGATGCTTCTATTCCCCAGTGCTTGGGAGAACAGACCTTGCTGTTGTGAGAACCAGCACCTTTCCTCTCATCTTTCTCTGTTTCTTACCCACCTGTAGTGGGAGCTGCGGGCTGTGTTCCTGCCACCCCAGCTCCTGGTCGCCTGGCTAGCTTATGCCCCGAAATAATTACACGGACACTGTATTCTTTTAAACACTGCTTGGCCCATTAACTCTAGCCCTTACAGGCTAATTCTCATATCCCGATCAACCCATCTCTTATAATCTGTGTAGCATCAGTCTTACCGGAAAAGATTCAGCATGTCTGACCTGGCAGCTTGCTTCATGGCGTCTGCCCGGGAGAGGGGAGTATGGCCTCTGAGCTCACTTCCTCTTCCTCCCAGCATTCTGTTCTGTTTACTCCTCCCACCTATGTTTTAACCTATGAGGGCCAAGCAGTTTCTTTATTATAATTAACCAATGACCTTCCTCCACCACCCACCTATTCTTGGGGTTTATAGGTGACTCTTACATCACTTTCTCAATACCCAGCTTCTCATTGTCAGGCTATTCCCATGTTCCTTCTAGAGGCCACACTGCAGAATAACCTGCCCATGAATCTAATGAGACCCTCCCTTCCCTTTCTTCCATGTTCCCAGATGGACTCTCCTTGGCATGAATCAACAAAATGGAAGTCATATAGCAAACTTCAGTTTCAAAGAACTGAATTCCAACTTGAAGCTTATTTGGATCTCCATCAACTTTCCATTTTGAAGTTCCAGTGTTTTTGATGAAGTAACCAATAGGAAGGGACTAGATTAAAGATGGAGTTTTCAAAACTCGAGTTATTTCCTTCCAGTCATAGGTACCTTGAAGGTGAATTTATAGGCATCATAAATTTCTTCTGAAAAATCATGCTGCTTCCTGGGCCAGTGCTAGCTCATCAGGAGCTGCAGGCTTGTGTTGGTTCAGTTTCCTGTGTAGCATTAATATGAATACATTCTTGAAACGGGATAAAAGAGGAACACAGACTTCAGGGCTTTGCAGCTCGTTTAGTGTCCAGGGTCAGCACAGATGAGGTGAAAGGCTAGAGAATGTCTCACGGTCAGATTACAGAAACTCCTGAGAACGGTGTGAGGCTGGGAGGTGAGGACACTGGCCTTTCATTTAGAGTCGGGTTGGCTTTCCATCCCGACATGATTTTTGCCTAGCAGAGGGAGCGATGGCTTTACCATCAGCGCTGCAAGCACAAAGTCCTTGATTGAAACATCCAAATTTTAAATGAAAAGACAAACACCCTCTTGGTCAGCAGTGTTACACACCACAAGCACTTTCCATGTCTTTAAAACATTAGTGAATGAGGAAAAAATGTCTCCAACAAGTGGTGTTCAAATCCCAGACCACCAAGTGCTCACTTGTGGATTTTAATTCTGTTTCTTAATGACTTGTTTCTCTACTTTAAACTCATACCCTCACCCCATTATGGTAAAAGCTCCCTGCTTCTCTTATGAATCCAAGACATGTGTTTGGGGGACAACAGTAGCATTTATAAATATTGAACCCTTGAAAGCCCTGCTCCCCTTGAGTCCTGTGAATATTAACTGGAAGCAGTGAAGAGTTTTGTTATTTTTTTCAACCACCACTATTTAGATTTTTACTGGTTGGCAGATTTCTTAAAGGTGCCATTGTGCATAGCTGAAACATAATATTTTCTCTCTCTCTCTTTCTCCTTCCCTCCCTCACTCTTTCCCTTTCACTCACTCACTCACTCACTCACTCACACACTCGCTCACTCACACACTCACTCCCTATTCCTCCTTCCCCCACCCCAAACAGTGCTCCTGTAGGTAAGTGAGGAATCAGTGGAGCAGGGGAGACATCTGTAAATTTCCCCCCAAAGTGTTGTACCACTAACTAAAATATTTTCATTCTATCAGAACCCTACTACTTAAATAAATGTGAGCCTGGTTTCGATTATGTCACTGCTGGTTACACAGAAGTCCTGTGTCTGACTCTGTGGTAGATGTGTAGCCATGTCAGTGAAATTTCCAAGCCAGACCAGTCTGGATTCCTGTGCTGTGCAAAAGCATGCTCTTGTTTGAAAGAAACATTCTAGGTTCAAAACGATGCAAGAGAAATTGCTGTTGATAATAACTACATATGGAAGCTGACACCACTGGGCATCTACTAGCCAAAGACACTACAGATCATGGTTTTTTCACTCCAGGGACTACGTTTTGTTTTTTCCCACTGCTGAGAGGATTTGCTCTTCTTCAGGGAGGGCATTCCATGGGTCTGTGTTATTATTTAACCAGGACTGTAGGACTAGCAGGGCTGTATGTCTGAACCGCTGAGGTCTTTGAAGGCATCTGCAGCAGTTGAGGCAGTGGGTGAGAGCTTGCATTCCTGGCTCCCCCTAGCCAGAAACACTATTGAATTATTTCATGCACAGGGCAGGAGGTTTCTTAGCTGGCCAGGTCCTATTACCTTCTCCTGGATGTCCTTTTCTTGTGTAAATACAAAGCTAAGTTGCAGCAATCACTAAATTGCGGCAGGTACTGTAATGACAAAGACATAGGCTCTGTGAGGACATGAGAGCTGTGGGAAGTCACTGCACATCTGAGCTGCACACCCTGTCCTGGCACCCGCTAACCCCACACATAACAAAACTCAGTTGCACACCTAGACATAGCACTTCCTCACACATATATCGCATAGCTGTACACTCAAACCTAGCACCTACTGCCTTACACACATATACATATCACACATCTGAGTTGCATACCCAGGTCAACACCTACACCCCTCACACACACACCATACCTCTGAGTTGCACACCCAAGCCAGTACCTATTCACACACACACACACACACACACACACATCATACCTCTGAGTTGCACACCAAGGCCAGCACCTACACACACACACACACACACACACACCATACCTCTGAGCTGCACACCCAGGCTAGCACCACCTACACACATACACATCACTCCTTTGAGTTGCACACCCAGGCCAGCACTTATTCCTCAACCCTGTGCTGAGGTTTGAAAACAAGGCCTCACATTGCTAGGCAAGTGTTCACCATTGGTTCTGTGCCTGAGCTGGAATCCTGAGAACTGATTTGTTGAGGTTTCTACTCTCCCCGTTCTTTTTGGAATTCCTGATTTTACAGGTGTTCAGGACAGTTTCTTCCTACTGAGCCTCCAGTTAGACGTTGGGTATTTTTAGTCTCCAAGGATTTATGTGTCTGGAGTACACCCCACAGTTCTCTCTTGTTCATGTATTTGTCTTTACAGTTGAGTGACTACTTCCTTTGGGTCTTTTAATGGCAGCACTCATAGCTGGATCCGCTGTCCCCTAATGGTTAGACACCTCAGATCATCTACGGATTGATGGACACTTAAGTTCTATTTTCCCTGCTCGAAGAGGACATGCCACTTGTCTCAGAGGCAAGCGGTTAATAAAGGCCTTGGCACTGTTTCCTCACGTGTTCTAGCATTCCGATGATACTCAGTACTGAGACCCAGCTGATGAAACCCCTGTTTATGACAGTAAGCCTGGTGGCTGATGTGGGTCAGTGACATCATCCCATCCTGCTGGCTGTGAGATGGGGGTCAGAGGAGCCCCTGTATCTATACGCAGCTCCCACATACCAGTCTCCCCTGACTTGCCATCCAATGATGTAGCTACAGACTTCACCTGAGCTTTGCTGAACATTAATCATGTTCACTGTGCCTGGACCCTTGGATTTCTGATTATTTGATGGGTCTGTTATGGTAAGAATAACCAAATTGCCAAAGGAAAATTTTTTATATTGATTTTTCTCTATGTGAATAATGAGAACAGAAGAGTTAATGTGAATGAAGTGGGAGGTAAGATACAGAGAAAGTCACGTCCTAGGCTTGTTGTGTGTCATCTTCTGCTGCCTGTTGTCATTAGAAGTGCCACTGGTACACTGGAAGTGGCATCTTGGAGGACCTTGCTCTTCCTTCCTGTCCTTCTTGCCTCCCCTCCTGTAGTAATATGAGCGGCGGGGCTGCGTCCCCAACCCTCCCGCTACTCCAGCTATTCCTTGACTTAGATGCCATAAACAGCCCCTTTCTTTTCCTGACAGAGCTTGCAGGTGCTCCCTACCCCTAGTAAAACAATTTTTAAAAACTGCCAACTTATAACGAAATTGTGGCTCTTCTCTGCCTCCCCCCCCCCCCATGCCAGGGTCAACATAGGGATCTAACTTCCGCTTCTCAGCAGTTGTCTAGGAGCATGTGGGCATGTATGTGCCTTCTAAGCACACACGTAGTAACATGTGCTGGAAGGAATGCTTCCTTCAGCCCCTGAAGACTGAGGTGAATTGATTTCCATCCATGCATTCATTCGAGTCTCTCGGGGCATTCTGGGTAGCAGCTGATGCAATCCCAGTGGAAGACAAGTTCCTTATCAGTAAACTCCAGTGGAAGCAGGGCCAAAAGAGCTCTTGCAACTCCCGTTTGCTAGACTTGCTGCTCCTGGAGTGAGTGCACACGACTTTTATTGCAAAAAGCCACACCCAGGCAAGAGAGCGAGCTGAGAGGTTTGCCCTGTGGCCAGGGAGCTGGACTCAAGGTGAAGACCTGGGCCCATGCTGTGTCTGTGCGTGTCTTGATTTACGTTGGAGTTGGAGTCACAGAGCAGTGTTTAACTTATACTGCATACTTCAAATAGAATGTCTCATCTCACTATGCGAAGTGTTGAAATGGAATTCTTATATTATTTAACGTCATTGTAGATGGCTGTGGGCCACGCCTTGCTATGCCTCTGTTTCTGCACTATAAACTGGGTGGCACTTGTCTTCATGTCAGTTGGGAAGGCTGACTTAATCAGGTCTTCAGACATATCCCTGACATACATTGATGACTATAAGCCAGTGCCTATTAAATATAAACCTCTATTGTTAATATCACTATAGAAGTAGATATTCATTGTTCAAGATTTATTGTTCAAGACTCATGACTCCAAGATACTAGAACAAACTCAGATCCATTAATAAAATTAGAAAATGATGAACCTCAGATAGCAATACACAATTCTCTATAACGATCCTTGCCTCTGTTTCATGTCAATTCTGCTGAACCCCAAGGTTTTGCCTCCTCTGTGCTGTATGAAGATTGAAGAAGGATGCTTAAAAGAAATCCCACACTAGCTCAGAATTGAGAAGAATAGATGGTTATTTATTTAGGGGTAGACTCACAAATCAGAATACTCTGCTGGAACAGAGAACAGAAACTGAATACTGCAGCCAGAAAAGAGGCCAGACGCAAGCTTTATATTGGCTAAATAATATAAGAGGCCACACCCCAGTGGGCGGATAAATACTGACTGGAGGACTTCCCTTAGCACCTCCCCCTTTTGTTTAAATAAAAGAGTTCTAAGCCTAATACAAAATCATATACAATAAGAAAAAATATATTTAATAATTATCCTATCCTAACTAGTTTAAGTTTTGTATAACAACTTGGCCAAGTCATGAGAGGAAAGTAACTACAACTATCTAGTCTTCAACCCCATCGAAGATCCAAGAAGGGAAATAATATTATTTGAGTAAGCAGGAAGTGCAATCAAGCAACTTCCAAAATGTGCAACAAATGACAGAGACAACTGGCTACCTGGGCAATCACCCAAAGTCTCATTTGCAACCTTGAAGCAACCAACCTTGGCTAAGGCCTAGAGTAACTGACAGACCATTTTCAGAGGCAGGAAATTTTTCAAAACCATCTTACCCTGTCTTGGCAAGATTTGACAGTTCTGCTTATCCATTTCTGGATACCATGTACCTTGTCAGTGGTTAAGGCCTGGGCAATTCCTTGCCCAAAGGCCAGTTTTGCCGAGAGGAAAACAAGCTCCAAGTGGAGTGTCTTTGAGAAGAGTGGGATGACTGTAGTTGAAAGGCTTGTCAAGAATGAATACCTTGGCTGGACAGTGGTGGTGCATGCCTTTAATCCCAGTACTTGAGAGGCAGAAGCAGGCGGATCACTGAGTTCAAGGCCAACCTGATCTACTGAGTGAGTTTCAGGACAGCCAAGGCTACACAGAGAAACTGTCTCAAAAAATAAAATAATAAAATAAAAAAGAATGTATACCTTGGATAACCACTAGCAGATGGTGATCAGCACAGAGGCTTCCAACTAGCCTGTTGAAATAAGGGCGGCGGGGCTGTGTCCCCAGCACCCTGCCACCTGCACGGCTAGCTTTACCCGAAATAATTACACGGAAACTGTATTCTTTTAAACACTGCTTGGCCCATTTCTATCTAGCCTTTTCTCGGCTAACTCTCACACCTGGACTAGCCCATTTCTTATAATCTGTGTAGCCCACGAGCTGGCTTACCAGGAATGATCTTAACCTGCGTCTGCCTGGAGTGGGAGAATCATGGCAACTCCCTGACTCGGCTTCTTTCTCCCAGCATTCTGTTCTGTTTACTCCACCCACCTATGTTTTAACCTATGAGGGCCAAGCAGTTTCTTTATTGCTTAACCAATGAAATCAACAGATTGATATATGACACTCCCACATCATTAGCCAAGGGGCAGAAAATAAGAGGCCATAGAATGTTCTGCCTAGAAGGGAACCCCATCCTCTCAAGGCTCATGGATCATTGTGGAAGAGGGGGCAGAAAGTGGTAACAGCCAGAAGTCGACGAGGACTTCAAGGGATCAGTGCTCAAGACCTGTGCAAGCCCAAGACAAACCAAATCCCAGTTCCACCCCTAGCCAGAAAGCTGTTGGCATTTGATAGTAATTAGGAAATGGAGTGTCATTTTCTCTAAGGTGTAGCCCCTGATAAGTCAACCATGCTGCAGGTGAAAGTCGCATATCCGAGAGTACTTTGGCAGCATAAATTGGTCTTGATGAGAAGAAAATCATAAAGGGAAAAACGGTTGGAAAGGGTAATGGATCTAGGAGGTGTTGGGGGAGAGACCGTGAATATGACCAAATCACATTATATGAAGTTCACCAAGAACTAATAATACATAAAAATGTTAGGAGCTTATGATGCATACATACAGACACATACATACATTCCTTCTCTCAAAAAAAAAACATGTATCTTTAGCAACCCCGTGTTCCCACTCCATGAGATGGAACCCATACAATACAGTGTTTGTGTGACCTAGACCCTGAGATTACCTAGGTCATGAACCAAGAGGAAACCTGCTACTATTGTTCTGCTAAGATGTGGGGCAGGCTCAAACCAGAAAAAAATCACAGCACTGCAAAGGGAAAGTGGACACAAAGTCCCATCCCTAACCAGAAGTTATTTGCAGTTAATACCAGCTTGGAAGGCAAGAATCAGGCTTCTCCAGTGGAGGTAGCAACCACATTCCAAGGCAGGCTTCAAGCCATGAGTACTTGTTAACACAAAGCAGACTCCAGTGTGTGTGTGTGTGTGTGTGTGTGTGTGTGTGTACTTTTTGTTTTGTTTTAATTATTTTTTGTCTTACCTTACTAATATTCTTTTTTAAAGTTTTATTTTGATTTTTTTTGTTGCTGTTTTCTTTTTTTTTAATTTATTTATTTATTAAGGATTTCTGCCTCGTCCCCACAACCGCTTCCCATTTCCCTCCCCCTCCCCCGATCAAGTCCCCCTCCCTCATCTGCTCGAAGAGCAATCAACGTTCCCTGACCTATGGGAAGCCCAAGGACTGCCCACCTCTATCCAGGTCTCGTAAGGTGAGCATTCAAACTGCCTAGGCTCCCACAAAGCCAGTACGTGCAGTAGGATCAAAAACCCACTGCAATTGTTCTTGAATTCTCAGTATTCCTCATTGTCCGCTATGTTCAGCTAGTCCGGATTTATCCCATGCTTTTTCAGACCTAGGCCAGCTGGCCTTGGTGAGATCCCAATAGAACATCCCCATTGTCTTAGTGTGTGGGTGCACCCCTTGTTGCTGTTTTCTTGCTTTGTTTTGTTTTTGAGAGACAGGAATGTGAAGTTATGAGGGTAGGAAGTGGAGAGGACCTGAGAGGAACTGGAGGAGAGGAAAGAATGTGATCAAAATCTGCTATGTGAAAAACTTATAATAGAAAGAAAAAAATAACTCAATTTAAACACATTCCAAACTCTATAATCCCCACACTATAATTTCAAAATAATAATAATGATAACAAATCTACCGGAGGTTTTGATACACATACACTCGCCTATACCCCACAAAGAATGTGTATCTTTTGTAACCTCTGCCCTCCTTCCATAACTTTCTATTCTTCTTCAGTGATGGGTATCTGGAAACCCTCACACTACCTGCTCTGAGACCATTATCCTGAGTGTTGTATGGATGTCAGCATCCTTTAGAATCCTTCATTTTCTCGTCTGCCTCAAAGCTTCCCACTAAGATCATGTCTTCATCTCATAGGAACACACAATAAGCAGATTGCTCAGGATTTCCTCCTTTTTCTATATTAGAAAATTCTAGAGAAAGAAGCAAAGAATGGAAGTGTTGGGAAGACAACAAGCACTCTATCTCTTTTATCATCTAATTTATTCCTTTATATGTGTCTTAAAGAGATTAAATTAGATGATAAAGGTGGGAGAATGATGCTTCGCTATCAGTGATGGAGAAAGTAGGGCCCAGAGATGAGAATGCATGATGATGGTCCTCTCCATCAGGAGGAGAGCCAGAATTCTAATTCACATCTCTGGATTCCAGGGTGTGTATTCTCATATGCTCTGAAGCTTAGCTTCCCGGGGAAAATCATATGGAATAGTTGGGTTTTGGTTAATTATATCTTGGAGAGCAGGATTAGAATGCAAAGAAAAAATGTTGGAGGTTATGCTGTGTGAGGAGACAGGTAAGCTTATGCAGTAGTAATACTAGTTAGAAATGCTGATGGTCACATGTGACTGGCTATGTTTTACTTGGCAGATGGTATTGGTTATTGAGATTATCATTGTCCCTCAGAGTTACATTCTCGTCTACAGTCTGATGAGATGAACAATGTTTGCATCCCTTCTTGTCCACACTGTTCATGATGCCTTCTCTCTAGAGAAGGCCATAGCCCTGGATCACGGTGCCTATTGCCAGGATCCTGTAGGATCTTGCAGTCTGTGCTTGGCTTAGATGGATAAGTTTGAAGCCTGAGAAAATCAGAAAAGCTTATTCCTGAGCTGCAAAACAATCGGCCAACAAGAATGAGCTGTTGCCTCTTTGCGAGAATTCTCTTGAAACATGAGCCCCCGAGTCCCTGGATTGTGAGATTGTTTCCAAAATATACATAGCATCATTATTCCATTACCCAGAAGTCACTGGGGTGTTTGAGACAACTATGGTATCAGATCATTCTAAAGTTCTTCACTGTCTGCTTGCTGCTCAGCCTGGCCAGTGTCCTCTGTGGCTGACGGTGTCTTGCCAAGTGAAATAGTTGGGGCCTGAGTGATGCCACTACAGAGGACTGTAGCTTCATTTTTTCTCATAACTCTTATGGTTCAGATTTGATAGGTGCCCCACAGACTCATGATTCAGAACAGACTTTAGGGAAGTGATTGGATCCTGTGGGCTCAGACCTAATCAATAGGTCAATCTCTGGGTGGATTCACAACTCAGTGGTACCACTGAGAAGTGGTTAGAGGTATGGCCTCATCAGTGGAAAAAGATGCTAAGGGCCTGCTCTGGAAATATGTGTCTTGTCCCCTCTCCCCTTGCTTTTCCTTCTTTCTGATTTTGGCTTCTGTGATATGAGCAACGTTCCTCTGCCTTGCCTTGCTAGCATGGTACTCTGCCTCACTATGACCCAGAAGCAAGGGAGCCATCTTACCATGGACCAAAGCCACTGAAACCAAAAGCAGATTCGGTCATTATTCCTTTTCAGTGACAGCAATACAAGGACAGTGTTATAACCTGTCTCACGCATTAAAAAAAACCCTACTGTGTGTTAAATCATTCCCACAGTTTCTTAAAAATGAAGTCATCATGCTTACTTCCTGATAGAACCTCTAAGTCTCTGAAGGCAGAGATGTCCTAACTTGGATTTGGGTTTGGTTTCTGCTTCGACACAAGATTTCTCTCCTTGAATGTCATTATCCCTCACCCTGAAGTAAGGTGACATTGAAGAGTTCTAGCACAGATTGATGCTCCAGCAGGCCTTGTTTCCTTTGCTCTTACTCTGCCTCATGTTTTCTCATAGCCTGGCCCAACCCCTCTCCACTCTTTCTGTATATGTGTGTGAGCGTCATTTATGCATGTGTTTGTAAAACATCTTTTTAGTGCTAAACTTTGCTCTAAATCAACATGCCCAACACTGCCCATTGCTCACTGTATTCCAGATGTATTTTCTCCGTATCTCAGTTTTCTGGTCTGATCTTACAGCATCTCTGCTGTTTTCCTTGTGTATAGACAGCAGTTGAGTCACAGGAGGAGGTTTGTGTTGTCATTAGGTTACTAAGGACAGACAGAGATGGTGAGAATGGATGATGGCCAAGAGGGCCCCGCCCCACACAGCTGCATGCCATTGACCAAGTGCTCCTGGAGAACCTGTGTTTCTGCGCTTCTCTCCTCTCATGACTGTCTTATCCAGGTTCTCAACGGCCAACTCCTGCATGCTCCAGAGTTCAGTTCCATCCCTCCACACCCATCTGTGTTTTGTTCCTATGTCTGCTCTTCATGTCATGGGGCCGTTCCTTCTCCAGGACACTTCACCAGTCCCTCAGGCAGATAAGCACAGATGCTGCTGGGGTACCAGCCACCACCCCTGCCCTGTCTGAGCAGTAACAGCCTGTTCTCTCACTAGGACACTATTGAATGGAGGGCCCAAACTCTCATTCTTTATTCAGTTATGGTAACCTGAGCTACTACAGTAGCTGGCACTGAGTGTTACACCAATCGTTGTACAAGAGCGAATCAACCAATTGAAATCAACCAAAAAGGAAATGAACGCCTTAAAAGATGAGCTTTAGTGACTCTCCTAAAACACTGTATAGTGCTGGCATTGAACCTGTGACCTTGTGCACATGAGGGAAGATTTCTATCCCCAAGCCTCCTTTTAGTTTTGAGATGGTTTCACTGTGGTTCTTAGGCCAGTCCTCCTCCCTTGACCTCCCAAGGATTTGGGATTTGCCAGGTCTCGATCCCATGCTTCATTTGGTGACTGGTTTTTAGTGATACCCTTACCACCCAGGCTTAACCCCAAGCTATGACTGAGAGCAGTTGCCGCAGACCAAGCCCTGTCCCTAGGCACTCTGCTCTCACTGCTGGCCTCTGCTGCTCCCATAATTCCATTTCTCCCCTTTTCAGGTCAGGAAGAAGTAGGTGTTTAGCATATCTTATTTTTCTTAAAAGTATTTGTCAGATTAAGTTACTTGGTATTTATTTATTTGCATAAAGGAAGTTTGGTTGCCATTTTGGGCAAAATAAGAAGAGGAAGATTGTCCTAGGGGAAGGCGAACTTCAGCAAGGAGGTTCCTAAGTTCAGGGAGGTGGGGATGCTCCCATTACGTGGAAATCATCTCCTATACTCATCAGCTCCCACATCAAGCCCACCAGTTCTTGTCAGATAAGCCACAGGGCTTGAAGCCTAAAGTGATTCAGGATTGATTTTGTTTGCTTAAATAACAATCTCCCTGACCTTGGTTTCGTGAGTCAGCATTTCTAGTGTAAATTATTTACAATAAAAGCACTAAGGCGGGTCTATGTGGTATGGAAGTAAACTCAAACTCAAATTATAGACAGAGGGCACAAAAACCATAGCTGTGTGTTTTTCAATTTACCGTACAGCTAAAAGACATTCCAAGGGCATAATGGAAGTCATAAGATTGTACTGAGTATGGTCATGATGTTCTAGAAAATGCTCACAAGTTGAATTCTTCTTCTGATTTACAGACCAGTGTATGTAGCAGAGCTTAGATCTACGGGTCCTTGATGAGACCACTCTTCCCCAAGCAGGCGTTTGGCAGTTTAGACAGACAGTTCTTGTTTTTATGTTTTAAGGGTCAGGAAGTTTTATTCGTACAATTCACATTCATTTTCAGAGACATTTAATTGTTTCTTGGTGATTCCTGTGCAGAATGTGGAAATATATAAGGTTATTCATATTAAAATTTTACTGTAAAATTGCTACCATCACGTATATAAATGAGACTTTACAGACTGGCTTATCACTAAGTGTTTGTGCACACACACGACACTACCGATGCTGTTGCCTCGAACTTCTCTACCTTCTACTGTTCTTCAATACACTGTTTGCATTTCGAAATGGATGCTTTGGGGAGGGGCTTGGTTTAGAGCTGAGTGCCAGCATGGTGGGCCTATCTCATCACATCCGCCAGGGAAACCGTTCTCCGAAGGCCCAGGAAACAATTCCCGGGGGTAAGATTTGGTGATAGAGCCTGCCGATCTTCACGTGGTTTCCATCTTCTTCCTATGAAGAGACTGCAGTAAGAACAAAGCACCTGTGATCCAAACCACAAGTGTTTTAGTCGGGATAAAAACACATGGAACTTGCTCTGAGAGACTTGATTGATAATTTTATGTTTGGATACTACATTTCCAGCATCTCCTAAAAATCGTTATTTTTTTATTTGCATGTATAAAATGTATTTTCATCATATCTACCCCACTTCCCCATTCTATCTCCCTCAACTTTAGCATAACAAATGATTTTTTAGATGTGACCTTGAATTCAGTTTTTCTGTATTTTATTGTGGGTTTTTTTTTGGTGTTTTTTGTTATTGTTGTTTTTGTCTATATTCATCAAGGTGATTTGTCTGTCACTTTCTTTTTGTGTATGTCACTTTCTGGCTTTGGTGTCAGGGTAATACTGGCTTCATTAAAGGCCTTTGGAGACCCACCTTCCTATTCTATTTTTAATTTTTTCTATCATCTGGGCCTGGGCTTTTGAATTTTTTTAATTAGGAGAGATTCATTACTGTTCCAATCTTATTTCTGAGTATAGCTCTTCCTTAGTTAATTTTCTATTGCTAAGATAAAACACCATGACCAAAAGCAACTTGAGGAGAAAAGGGTTATTCCAGCTTAAAACATTCAGGTCACACTCATCATCACCCAGGGAAGTCAGGAAACTGAGGTGGAAGCTGCTGTAGAGGTCATGGGTGTGTGCTGCTTCCTGGCTTGCTGTGTGCTTGCCTTTCTTTCTTTCTTTCTTTCTTTCTTTCTTTCTTTCTTTCGTTTATTGAGACAGGGTTTCTCTGTAGCTTTGGAGCCTGTCTTGGAACTAGCTCTTGTAGACCAGGCTGGTCTCGAACTCACAGAGATCTGCCTGCCTCTGCCTCCCGAGTGCTGGGATTAAAGGCTTGTGCCACTGCCACCCAGCCTAGCTTGCTTTCTTACAGTATTCAGGATCACAAGCACAGATATGGCACCACTCATAGTGAGCTGGACCCTCCCACATCCATCATTAGTCAGGAAAATGCACTAAGACTTGCCCTCAGGGCATCTGGTTGTGGATATTTTCTCAATTAAACAATTAAAGTTCCCTTTTCCAAAATGCCTATAGCTTGTGTCAAGCTGACATGAACTTGTCATCACAAGGTCTGGTAAAATTATTTAATTCAACATGGTTAATTCGGGTAGGTCATATGCATATAGAAAGTCATCTCTCTTTTTTAAATTTTTCAATTTAGTGGTATAGGACTGTTTTTGGTTTATTTGTGTTTTTTTTTTGACTTTTTAAAATGGGCTTCATTGGTACCCATTACAATATCTCCCTTACCCCGCCCTCTCTCTCTTAGGTCTTCTCTCTTTCTTTTGTTTAATTCAGTTAAGTGTTCTTTGTGTTTATCTTTTCAAAGAACTAGCTTTATTTCTGTTCTGGTCTCAATCATTTCTCTCTGTCTATTGCTTTGAAGTGTGGTTCGTGATTGTTTGTCCACAGCAATAATTAAATCACTAAGTCATTTGAGTTCTCCCAAAGTATTTAATCTAGGAAATGACAATGATGAATGTTCCTCATAGGACTTCCTAATTATGTCCTATAGTCATGTGTATTGTCATTTTTGTTAAACTCTAGGAATTCTTTTATTGCCTTCCTAATTTTTCACCTTTCATTATTCAGCAGTAATTTGTTTAATCTTTATGAATTTGTGTGCTTTCTCTACTTTCTCTCCCTGGTGATACCTGACTGTGTTGCATTGTAGTCAGAAAGAATACAACATATTATTTAAATCTTTCCAGAACTCCTGAGGCTTCTTATATGTCCTAATATGTGGTTTATCTTGGCAAAAGTTCCAGGAGCTGTTGAGAAGAGCAGGTGTTTTCTAGTGTTTAGGTGTAATATTCTGTAGCTGTCTGTTCTGTCTATTTGACTACGGTTCCATTTAACTCTGATGTTTCTCTGCTGTTAATTTTTGTCTGGATGCTGTCATTATTTTATAATAACGTGACAGTGGGACCCTGAAATCTCCCACTGTTGCCGTGATGGGTTCACAACTAGAAATATTTGCTTTATGAAACTGAGTGTACCTGTATTTGGTGCATACATGGTTAGAACTGTCATATCATCTGGAACGTAACTTGAACTTCATTTCTTCTGACTAGCTTTAGTTTGAAATCTATTTTTTTTATATTAGAATAGCTACACCAGCTTGTTTCCTAATTACATGTGCTTGGGGTATCTTTTCCCATTCATCCTGTGGTATTATCTGTCTTTGAGAGTAAGGTGTGTTTCTCAGAGTTAGCAGAAAAGTTGGATCCTGCTTTTTAAATCCAGTCTGGATCCGTGTCTTCTTACTGGTGAACTTAAATCATTCATATTCAGAGTCATTATTTAAAAATGTGTGTATTGAATTTTGTAATTTTGTTCATTTTATGGTGTTTTCTTAGACTTATTTTGAGTAACTACTCTGGTATTGTGTATTTTCCCATTTCCTTTTTGGGGTATTTATCCTTCTCTTCAGTATGAAGAATTCCTTCTAGTATCTTCCATAGAGCTGACTTCCTGGTAATATATTCCTTTAGTCTGTTTTTGTAATAGAAAGGTTTCGTTTCTCTTTCAGCTTTAATAGATAGTGTCATTGGGTATAATAGCCTGAGTCTGGCAGTCATGACTTTTCAGAACTTGGAATGCATCTTTCCAAGCCATTGACTTTTAACAGTTTCCATGGTGAATTTTGATGGGTCTGCCTTTCCATGTGACTTGGCCCTTTCCTCTTGCATCTTCCAGACACTTTTCTTTCTGTGCCCATCCTATATTGCTTTTGTAACATGAAAAGTTGAGATTCTTCTTAGAAAAGTTTCTAATTAAGTTCGTAAAACCCATAGCCAAGTAGCAAATGTAAGTCTTGCAGAAGTCCAAATGCCAATAACAGCACCATGAGCTGGCATCTAGAGGTGAGGACAGTCACCTTCAGTTTTGAGTGAGCCACAGAACCTGTGTGTGGCTCAGTACCAAACTGTAAAGCTAATTAACTTTTGTCAAGGCAGTAGTATGCCATTTACTTCTAGACTTAGTTTAATTTCAGTTTATAAGTCTTTTTTCATCTTCATTTTGAGGATAATTAAGTCACTGTGAAAATATACCATAGTATATACCATAACTCCTGTTATTTTAGAGGATCTGTTCTGCTATGCCTATGCACAGCTCTAGGGATTGACCTGATTGCCCTCCATCAAGAGAATGGTGAAAAGAGAAACATATGGACACACAGAAAAGCTGTTGAATTCTGATGGAAAAGCCTCGGTACCTTGGAAAGTCAGCATGTTTGATGTTGAAAAATATAGTTAAATAGGGAGGATAGGCTACTGCAGACAGCTGAACAGGAGGCGGGTTTAGCTAGTTTCCCTAGGAACTGCCTCTGCTGGGGAGTAGTCTTCAGGCAGTAAACATTGTAGCAGTATGGAGAAGAGAACTATTTTTTTCTGCACATTTTTCTGCACGTATTATCAACATTCCCTTTAGGACCAGGAGATAAGACTTGTCATTTTCCTGAGCCTACCCTGGGAAAGACTTTGCTGTTCCCAGGAGTCTGAGGCTTTAGTCCTTGACATGGCGTTGCCTGTGTCAACAACACACAGTCACTCAGGAGTCTACTCCTTCCCTACAGTGTTCGGAGAACCTCGGAGGATGTCTGAAACCGCAGATACTACTAAATCTTGTGTATGTTGTTTTTAACAGATATGAACATACTCTTTGTAAAATTTAACTTACAAATTAGACAAAGTAGGGGATCATCAATGATGACTAATGATAAAAAAAAAGAGCCATGATCATAATAGTTTGCAGTAGAATTACCAGCATCTTTACTCTTGTTCTTTGAGGTTATTATTTAGTAAAATAAAGGTATTTTAAGATGAGCAATGTGATGGCTAAAAGACCAATCTTGTGACAGATGGCAGCTTTGCTATTGCTAGGTGGCTAATATACTGCAAGGACACACTAGTCCAGGAGAGGGTTCATGGTCCCAAGGGCAGAGGACAATGATATGACATCGCTGAGCACAGAACACGGTATATTTTAAATTCTCTGAATTGTAATTTTAGAAACTTTCCATTTAACTTTTTCATCTGGCAGTGAATACAGGTAACTGAAATTATGGACTATAAAATTGTGAATAAGAGGAGCTGCTGTATTATTGCTCTCTGTTTTGGTGAAGGAACCAATGCCCTAAAGAAATTCTGATCCTCCTCCCCATTCTTCTTTTTTTAAAAATGCATTTCCAGATGTTATATACCAGATAAATATCTAGACTCTGAGTTTAATAAGTATTTAACAAACATCTAAAAGCAGATGCAGAAATGTTGCTCTTGATCCAAAGGGGAAATGCCGCTGTTTTAAAAGTTATCCAATTTATCAAATTAGCCTTTCTCTTTTTAATGATATTGCTGTTTAATCTTACCCAGAAAGAAGTTTCTGAGTATGTGTATAGCCCAGATATAATTGTAATATTTTAAGACTTTATAAATTGTAGGAGTATATGCATTTCATGGTTGAATGGCACATTCATGACTTAAAACAAATAACAGTTTTTGGTCAATGGTGGAACAAAGTAAACCTTTATTGCTAACATGGACACATAGAGTGTAAGACTGTAGGACTTGAACAGGACTTTAACAAGCATGACCTTTCCGTGAAAATAGGGTCATATGACTAATGTATCTCGAGGATGGAAGTAAAAGTCCCATAAGACACTGAAGTGATGACTAACGTCTCAGAGTGACTGCTGAGAATTTGTTCATGAAGGCAGAAAATTCTTTTTTGTAAAGAGAGAGTAGACAAAGAGGGAAGTAGAATACAGCTGGGCAAAGCAAAAAAAAAATGGCCTCCAGCACATCACAGACTCACCGGAAGTGACTATAAGCCAGTCCCAATTAAATGTTTTCCTTTTTACGAGTTGCCATGATCATAGTGTCTCTTCACAGAAATAGAAGCCATCACTGAGAAAATTACTAAGAAAAATAATCTGGAAAAGTAGAAAATTGCAAACCTAAAGGTCAACCCCAGTTAGAACTTCCTAAAATGAGGTCATAGAAACACAGGTACAAGGGAGCAGGGGTCTTCCTCACAAGGTGCCCCTGTTAGTGCAGACCTCTCCCTCAAACAAGGTGCTATTTGCATTTAGTTTGCTCCAAATCCCACCCTCTGTAAAGTCATCTCCACAGAGAGGGAATGTTAAGTAGAGTGAAGGAAAATACTAAAGTAGGGTTGCTGCCATGCTCCTGACTGTGGGCGCATACATTCTCCTCCTCAGAGTTCTCAGGTAACACATAACAGGAGAAGTAGCATCCAGGCAAGACTAAATGACCTCCATGGAGCTTTTTAAACAGGGGCTGCCAGGCCACAAGGGGACCAGTTTCAGTGACTTCCTTCTTTCCAGTCCTTTTAACTACCAGAGTGCAGGCATGGCTCTTCCCCAGGGCCCTTTAGTCAGTAGGTTCTAATGCTGCCTGGGGGCTGACATAGTTCAACTGTATCCCTAAAACCACGTTGCTGTTTCAGGCTGCGCATTTCAATTCCCTCGAAATACAGAAAAGGAGTATTTGTTCTCTGCGAACTCTTCAAGTTGTCTCCCAGCCCTCCCTTGCTTCCTTTTTCTTCATCTTGTCATCCTTCCTGTCTTCTCCTCCATTTTCTTTCCTCCTTTCCCCTCTTCTCTTTCTTTAATCCTCTCTTTATAGGATAGACACTGTATTTGAAGCACAAAGTACAACATCACAATAATTTTAATGAACTCAGGAAATTTATTAAATCTTATAAGTTTGTGCAAACCAAAAGGAGAACCAGATAAACAGAAGACTTGAGAGAAGCATGTAGGTGTATTCTTATAATCTCATACTAAAATTATTGTGCCCATGCCAAGCACACACAATTGACTGTTGGTACTTTTCAGCCAAAGTTATTTGCTACCGTGTCTTCATATAGGAGAATAAGTGAATAGAGAGGTAGCACAGTGGTTAAGAGCATTGGCCATTCCTGCAGACGACCAGCTGGGCTGGGTCCCCAGAACTTACATGGTAGCTCGTAACTGTTTCCAACTCAAGATCTAGGGTGTCTGACATTCTCTTCTGACCTCTGCAGGCACCAGACACAGAGGTGGTGCACGTACATGCATGTAGGCAAAACACCCATACATACACATAAAACAAATACTTTTTTTTAAAAAAAAAGTGAGTTTCATATGTAAACTGTAGCTAATTAGTAAAATGCTTCTAAAGAAATTAGTGACTGGGCTGGGGGAAAGACTCAGTGGTTAAGAGCACTTAATGTTCTTAAAGAAAACTCCCAGATTGGTTCCCAGCACCCACATTGGGTGGCTTATAACTTCTTATAATTACAGCTCCAAAGGCTCTAGAACCCTCTTCTGGCCAATGTGGGCATCTGAATTTTCATGTACAAATAAGTCTGTCTGTACAAACACATGACACACAGGCACATAATTAATAATAAATTTTTTTAAAGAAATATCAATGGCCACAGTGTGGGAACTAATTGGAGGTTTCCTGACTGTTTGCCATGGCTTTGGTGGATGACAGGGGTGTCAAAAAAGGAGATTCTGGTCTGTCTTCATCATTTAACCAACCACAAGTTCTCAAGGTCATGATTATTTTTCCCAGACTCTTGTGAAGGTCAAGTTAAATCTTGTGTTTTGAAGCAGTTTCAACAATGTAAGAACTCTTATTATATTAAGTGGAAATGGCCACTCGGTGGCATTGTAAAGTAATCTATGCTTTAGAAAAATATAGCTTAGAGGCTACAGATATAGCTTTGGGGCAAAGCACTTTCTTAGCTTGTGTGAGACCCTGGGTTTGATCCCCAGTACCACAAACAATAAGAATAATTACAACAGACATCTCCTTCGAGACACAGACCTGGATCCTGTCAACATGTGGGTAATAGATTAGATCTTAGTATATACAGAGAACTGCCCCTTTCCCGGTTGAATAAAATAGCTGAGGACATAAGCCATATGTGCTGGTGACGGGAGATTTCAGCTGAAATGGCAAAGCTCAGTGAAGCAGTCTCTGCCACTGTCTCTTTCCCTCCGTTCCCGTTTTCCTTCCCATCATTCAAACCTGTGTTTGGTCTGTTTCTATGGCATCCCTTCCTCTGTATTGTAGACCCCTCCAGAGAAGTGTATGCCTCTCTCCTTTCTCTATGCCTTCTACTTCAAGCTGGGGCTTATTATATAGAACACACTTGGCTTTTTCAGGGGCAAAGTGACAGGTATGTTATCTACTGTTCCGATCTAATTAGCTAGACCACACTAATTCACCACAGGAAAAAAAAAGTATGTATTGTTCTCTAACTCTCTGATTGTAGTTAAACTTAACTGACGCAAGGCGCCTTAAACACGTGGGCACAACTAGCATCATTAGCAAGCCCTACCAGTGGAAGCTGAGTTCAGTCATGGTTTAGTAATTTTTTAAAGTAACATTTATTTCCTTTAACTTTCATAAGATTCAATTAAAGGAAAACATCTCAACTGCTTCAATCTTTCTAATCCAATATGTTTTTTTTAATATTTTTTTTTTTCATGAAACCCTTGGGAATGCGTTCTTCCCCTTCCCTTTCAAGGACTCTGTGGGAAAGCTGCTTGTGTTTGCTTATGAGGTTCATATCAGTGACAGTCATTTGGGAGGTTGTAAACCAAGGAATGAAAGAGACATCCAGACCACATCAGCATCAGTGCCCTAAACACATCTTCCTTCCTGTTAGGAAATCTGCAGTAATTCCAGGTCTGGGTTCAGGAAGACGACAGCCATGCTACAGCCATTTCCCTAGAGTCGTGGCTGGGTTTGCCATTCTTTGAAGTCTTTTTAAAATATGGATGTAACAGGACAGCGTGGGCAGGGTTGTTGCTGCCAGTTCCTGTGAGGGAAATGGAGCCCCGTTCTGTCTACCTGTCTTCTCTACTTATGGACTAAGGAAAGTGGGGATGTGGGTGCTTAGAGCCCTCTGTCACCCCTGGGCTATGAAATCTAGTCCTTAGATGGTGACCAGGAAAAGCATTTAAGAACTAGGCTATTTTCAGTCCAGTCTCTTTTCCTTAAGCATTGTTTGAGCACAGTCAGGGGGATACTGATGAGGTTAAAGCTTGTGGCACTGCTGTTGTGCAGGGCAGATAGGCAGTGGAATCTCCCTCATAGCCTGCACTAGTGTCCTTTAAACAACTACAACATTTCAGGAAATGAGGGGGAAATGTTTTTTTTTTATTATGAGCCAACTAAAATATTTCAAATTTAATGATGACTTCCTTGAATATTTTATCTCAAAATGGATGTAACTACAGCTTTTACTATCCAATAAGGGACGGTCCCTGTATGAGCACTCAGAATTTTAGTATTGTACCTTTTTTACTGGCTTGTGACCTTATATGATAAAGATCCATTACCTCTATTTTCTGGAGTAGATAATATGTGGTTTTCATCAAAGCCACCTTCTTACCAATCTTAACCTGTCACTGACAGGTTAGTACATCTTACCATATCTTCCCATGCCTTCCTGTGAGTATGAAGGGTGTGCCCGAGTGTGTATCCCTGCAGTAACATGCCACTAATTTGCACAGTTGTCTTGATATCTTGCATATAAGTTATAACAACCACCCAAGTCAACTACTTCTGTAGTGCCCTGAACCAGAGAATCTTGTCTTTGTGGATTGTTAGTAGGAGTCACTCTGAAGTTTAAAGAAGAAATCAACCATGGGCTTATAGTAATTAATAGACCATTCCCCCTTGAGGGTTAATCTGCATGTGTTTTCTTCACAACACTTGGGAAGGATTTCTATTCTGTCCCAAACCACTCTCTCTCATATTCCTTGCTCTCAGTAATGAGCACATGGATTTCGAGCACCCATTCTAATCTGTCATCTTAGAAACAGCCCCAATGCGAAAGTTAAGAACCCTTTATTTTAGTAAGCAATATCTAGCAAGGTTTACATTAAGTCAAGGAAATACATTTTTTAAGAATTCATACCATGTACTTGCAAGAAATGCTAATGTGGTAAAAACTAATTATATATAATGAACAAGATTTGATTACCAAGGAGTTTAGAGTCAAAAAATAAAATAGATCAGTTTGATATGATTGAGTGTAATAATAATATTACCATGTGATTGCATTAATACCCACATATTTCAATTGTAGTTTTCTGACCCCCTAACACTTGCTATGGCATGTATGTACACTCCCACCACTCACACAAACAAGTAAATATTTTTTAAATATGTAAAGATTGAGAATATGCCTGAAAATTTACTTGTGTCTTCAAAATCTCAGTGTGCCCTCTGCAGTCTTGAGTGTTTGTTATGATCTTTGGTACTATTTTCATTAGGGTTTCTATTAGTGTGATAAAACAAAATGACCAAAAGCAACTTGGGGAGGAAAGGATTTATTTCACCTTGTAGTTCATAAGTCCATAACTGAAAGAAGCCAGGAGAGAAATCTGGAAGCAAAATCTGATACAGAGGACATGAAGGGCTGATGATGACTTGCTATGATGAGAACCACCTGCCCAAGGGCAGCCCTGTCCACAGTAAGCTGGGTCTTTCCACATCAGTCACCAGTTGAAGAAGAAGGAGAAAGAGGAGGAAGATGGGGGAGGAGGAGGGAGAGAAAGAGGAAAGAGAAGAAGAAGAAGAAGAAGAAGAAGAAGAAGAGAAGGAAGGAAGGAAGGAAGAAAGAAAGAAAGAAAGAAAGAAAGAAGAGTAAGGAAGGAAGAGAATCACAGGCTTGCCTTGCCTATAGGCCAATCTAGTGGGGGCATTTTCTCAATTGATGTTTCCCTTTTCCAAAATGTCTCTTCAAGTTGTCATAAAATTAACCATAACAAATGCGGCTAAATTTCTATCATCCATATTTTGTTTCACACTATCTGTGGTTTTTCTCTTTTCATTTTTTTCTCTGAGAATTATTATTTTTTAAATTAATTTTGTCTCAGTTGTTGGTTTGTTATCTAAAGATTCTTCATTATTAGGTGGTTTTCTGTGATGATTTTCTGTTCACTCTTAGCTTAGCCTGCCTTCACACTCAGTGAGAGCAGTGAGATGATGTCATAATGCTTATGCCCTTCCTTGCCTTTTTGTTGTCATTGTCATTTTTGCTTATTTATATTAGAAAGCTACATGGCTACTGTATGTGTCTGAACAGTCAATATTCAAGAGGGTTGTATAATAGGTAAAAAAAAATCTCTGCTGACCCACATGGTCAGCATGGCCCAGCACACCTCCTGTCTCTTGCAACCCCATGGTATTTAGTGTCATTTCCTTATACAGAACTAATTTCTGTAAATTTTTTGTGAGAGTTTGCTTGTGAGTTGTTTTACCTTATTTTCTGTCTGAAGAAGTTTGCTTCAATTTGGGGTGTGTGTATGTACACATTCGTACATATGCATGTAGGTTGAAGGTAAATGTCAGATGTCTTTCTGAATAACTCCCCACATTACTTTTTGACAGAGTCTCTTGTCAAACCTGGAGCCCATCAGTTCATTATGGTCAGCTGACCAAGAAGCCCCAGGATCCTCTTGCCTCTGCCTCTTCAACACCAGGATTACACACATGCGCTACCATGCTTTATGTAGATGCAGGGTCTAACAGCCAAGGCTGGACTCACACACACAACCCCAAACCTCCTAGGTGCTGGCATTGAAGTGGATACTGCCATATCCAGGTTTACCTTTTGTCTTCTGAGATATTCTTATTGGCTTTAAACTCACATCTGGGACAGGACTGCAGACTAGGCTTTCCTCTTCCCCAAATTCTCCTGTTCTCATTGACCTGCCTCTACTTCCTGTCTGTTATCCCACCCATAATTCCTGCCTGGCTACTGGCCAATCAGTGTTTATTTAAAATATAATTGACAGAATACAGACCATTGTCCCATACCAATGCATACATCTTGAATACCACACATGCCACCAATAAACACACATTTATGTATTTGTTCTAATGAATTAAAAAACCATTGTACAAAGCTAGGGAAAGCCTCAATATTTCTTTAAGAATATAGTGTTTTCCTAGGAAATGTTGGCCAGCCCCTCCTGGAATTTTGTATTTCTGAGACAGATGACTAGATAGTCTTGACAAAAATCAGAAATCAAATTTGTACCTCACACTGCCTTTGCCCAAGCTGCTAGAGTTAGTTAGAGACTCCATTGTGTCTATACTTCTAATTACACATGTATGACTTTCACGGGATTTAGCAGAAATTCCTTTGGCGTTCTCCTCATTGGTTCCTGCAAATCTCTTAGAACAAATTCATGTAGAGCCATGAACTAAGCAGTGGTTCCAATTAAAAATTTTAATGTCACATAAAATAAAGGTCATCAAAGCTCCCAGTTTCTGGCATCTTTTCTTGCAGCCACACTAAGGATGTGAGCTCATCTTACAATATGAATCGCTGTTGCCTCTTTGTCTCTTTCATGCTTTAGAAACTTGCTTTATGGAAAATCTTTCTTGTTAAAAGTGAATTACTGCTTAAGCTCACCTGCAATTTGTTTTCTGATCACAGAGACTCAAAGAAAGTTTATTGCCACCTCACAGAACAATAGCTTGCTCTTTGTAGATGAAGTCTAAATGATTTTTTAAAAAGTATTCTTTGGGATTGTTCAAAAATAATTAAAACACTTAAGTTAAAAATATAAAAATCTGCACCCACTTCCTAAAGAGGCTTCTCAAGGAGACGGATTTACGAGCCTTCCTTCCTCTGTCTGGCCCTGGATGTTGGCAGAAGCCAGTGCTTAAAATAGGTGTTAGCCTGTGGTCAGCCCTTGTTTCTATTAATACCTAATAATGTCTAGTGTAGGACCGCCTTCGTACTTTAGATTTCTGCAGATATTTATAAAGCTGTCTCCCCACTATTATTTCTCTGCCTGAGAACCACTGGGAATGAGGATGCTCAGAAAAGGCCACTGTAGAAAGAAGGCCCAGGCTTACAGCCACTGTCACAGCTAGTCTGTGTGTTCAGTTCCAGTTTAACCACATGTCCTCTGATATCAAACTTGGCCCTCTTTCTATTAGTCCATGGCTGCTTTACTTCCTCTTTGGGGGAGTTAGGAGGTTTAACTCCTTATAAAATGGGACCTTAGCATGCAGTTTCCATGACTAACTTATTTATTAGAAGTAAAGTGTGGCCTGTCTATGTGAGACCTATTTGTTGCTCATCTGTAGAACTTCCCATGGAAAGCCATTTTTCTTATCTCTGGTCGCCTTGGAGAGCCATTATTTGTGTCCCAAACAACTGGATTAAAGAACTTCTTTAAGGCGATTCTACTCACTACAGTCCAAACAACACCTTTGATAGGGAGGAGTTTTACTCAGCAAAATGGCCAGTAGTCAAAACCCAACCACATCCCCTACTATGGCAAAACTCCCAACTAATGTGTTTGATTGAACACGGTATGGTCATGGGAACAAGCTGAACAAGGAGTACAGTCTCCAAGAGGCTTAGAGTGCCCTGATTAAGATGCAAGGCCCAAAACTCTAGGGGAATTTCCCAGGCCTCTCATACATGTGGTAAGCACTAACCATGGAGGTCACCTCTCATTCATCCTTGTGGGATCCTGGCTCCTATGGGGTGTTCCGAGGAGCAGTGTTTAACTGTGTGCCATCCCCTGGTCATTACATGGAATTTCCCAGTAAACAGTTTATTCTTCATCGACTAAATACTCATCTCTCTTCGTGATGGGGAGCAGGATCATGGTGTGTTTCAGCGGTTCTTGTCCCTGGGGCTGAAACAGCACAGACTGAAATAAAAGTGTACCCAGAGTTAGGACCCACCCACACGTCTGAGCTCTCCAGGGAAACAGCAGCAGAATCCAGGTGTGGTGGCTGCACACTTGTGATGATCCCAGTCCTGAAGAGGCTGTCAGGCACGGGTAGTGAGGGTTGAGGCCAGCCAGGTAGGCTACATAG
The DNA here is from genome assembly GCF_018167655.1 of Microtus oregoni. NCBI lineage: Eukaryota > Metazoa > Chordata > Mammalia > Rodentia > Cricetidae > Microtus > Microtus oregoni. The sequence continues at coordinate 2,051,294 of NW_024543976.1, forward strand.
CAAGTTCCAGGACAGCCTGGGCTGCGTAGAAAGACCTCATTTCGGCAAGCATAACCAAAATATTTTTAAAAAATATAAATAAACAAATCTGGAAAACAGGCTAATGGTGGATTTACAAGGAGGTAGAAGCTGGGTGGTGTTCAGAACCCGGGGAGCCCTCCCTGCAGCCTCCTGCCAAAGAAGCTGCCCTGCTGGAAGGGATGCTTGATCTGTTTGCCATTGTGTCTTCAGAGCAGAACCCTGTAGAACATAGTCCCCACCCCTACTCTCTGTCTGTTCTTTCCTCTAGCAAAGGTGCAATCCACTGGTTTTGGTTTTGCTCATTTGTCCTGTAATGATGACATTTGTCTCCTTTCTTCCTGCTTTCAGAGGCATTGGCGTTCTAGTTTGGGCAAAAACGTTGCAACTTACCTTCAGCGTTCTCTGACCAGGAGAAGTTAGCTGAACTGTGCTTTAGCAGACTGATCTTCCCTCCAACAACATTGTATCACAAGCTTGCTACTGTCTGCTTGCTTGTGACCCACTCACCTGCAGAAGTGTTCTGAGACTTCCTTTCATCCACCCCCACCCCCAGAAAGTTAAACCTTTCAAGAATATCGTTGAAAAGAGATCTCAGTCAGTCCATTCTCCAGGACACATTGCTAAGTTGCTAAGCAAGGTCAGCTTTTGTGAGCTCAATGAAGGAACCATGAAGTTTGTTTTGCTTAGAGGGGACTGGTGAGGCTGCAGTCCTGAGCTCTCTGATGCCAGAGCTGCTCTGACGAAAAGACTCCAGGGAAAGGCTCTCATGCTTGAAGGCAGAAGTGGCACTGTGAGTTCTAGAAAATCACTGGGTGACAGATGCCTTCCTGCAGGCTGAGTCACTGCAGCAGATCATCAGGTCCCTTGCTCTGAAAAGTAAGTGAAATTAGGGATCCTCTGCAATGACTTCCCAAGTTGTTTCCAAAGATCCCGTGACAGTGACCGCACACGGAAGAGAGTCGTCAGCTTAAGTGGATTGCTTCCCATTGTTACCACTGCCAAAACCTTCCTCATATCTCACAGGAAAACGAGGAGCAGAGAGTCCAAGCCCCTTCGAGGTTCACATGGGCCGGGCAGGCTGAGCCTGGGGTGCGGCGCTAGGCGTCCTTTCAACTGGGAGTGCTCAGCAGTTCAGGCCAGGCTCCATACACCTGTGGGAGGGGCGTGGCTTGGTTACCAGGCAGCTGCAGTAAGAAAGAGCCTTGGCTCTGGAGCAGTGACCCCACTTGTTCTTTTTTGCCTTACCAGACACCAGGCTTTGTCATGATCCCAGTTCAGTCACTTTCTTTTATGTAAGCTAAAAATACCATTTTCCTTTATAAAGAATCAAACGTTAAAATTGAGAACAGCGCCCCCTTCCTTCCTCTTCACTTACTACAAGAGAAACAAACAGGTTTCTTGCCAGCAACAGAATATGATCTGTGAACTTGTGGGTTTGACAAGAAACATCTTTGATTGTCTGGAGCACATGCTGTCCCCTAGGACAAAACCAGAAACACTACCCCACTAATCTCCTCCCCATTGTACAATCTAGGTTCAACTGACCAGAAATTGGTAAGGACCCAAGCATAAACCCTTTGACCAGGGAAGTAAATGCCGAGTAGTGGTTAGCAGGCAGAGTAGAGCCACGCATCTTGCTGTGGAATCCTGGCTCTCTCGCTTAATACCGTGGGAAACTGGCCAAGTCAATCAGTGGAACCTTGACCTCAGCTCCCACATCTGTAAAGTGGATAGAGTAACACTCCTTATCTTGTAGGCAGGTTTGGATATTAAAATAAAGCTTTGATTGATGCCTGGCACATAGTGTCATGTGACTACTCTTATTTATGGCTGTTTATTTAGTTTGTGGTTCTGAGGATTGAACCCGAGGCCCTCGCATATGCTCAGCAAGTACTTTCAGTAAGAGCTGGCTCCAGCTGTGTAGTGACTTACTAAATAAGATGTAAATAAAGGAAAAAAAGAAAGTTATTTATGATAAAAAAAAGACTCCTTACTTCTTTAGAAGGTTCCTTGGAACAGTGGAAGAATGGGGCCCTTGTCACAGCAGCACCTTCTGAGAGATCAGCACAGCCACTGGCTCTGGGTAATTATTTGCTGGCGCTCTTTGCTATCTCCAGTGGGGATGTTTCTCTCTCTCTCTCTCTCTCTCTCTCTCTCTCTCTCTCTCTTGCACACACACACACACACACACACACACACACACTATTGGTAATGTCTAACACTCATTTCTGACTCTTTGTACAAGACTTACGTTGTCAAAAAAAAAATCATACAGAAATCCTTAGCCTGTTAACAAGTGTTCTCAGCCTTTTACAAATGGAATTTGAAACGGATTTCCTGCCTGACTTAGGGTGGGACTCAGCTCACAAAGCCCCTTTCTCATGCCTCTTGCTGTGGTATGTGTGCCACGAGAGCCACTGGGGCCCAGACCTGCTGTGGTACACACGCCATGAGCCATGAGAGCCAGTGGACTCCTAGCGTTTCCCTTGGGGCCCAGGCACAGGTCTGGAGCCTGGCCTTTGCCCTGGGTCTGCTCTGTTCCAGGACTCTGATGCAAGGGGTGACAATGTCCACTCTTCCTCTCCTGCGGACTAGAACAATCTTAGCAGCTGCTCACACCATGTCACAACACCCAGTTTCTCCCACAAAAGCACTTTGGTGGATCCTGAATAACGTGGGTGATTTTAATAGGCAGGACTTGTTTGAGATTTTGAAGAGTTACATGACACTGTCTGTCCACTTTAATTACTGACCCTTCATTACAACACATGAAATAAGTCTTTATATAATGTACCTCCGTGGCAGTGGCTCTGCATAAGTCGCAAAAGTGCAATGCAAAGACACAGAAAACAGCTTGTTCCTGTGATAGTGAGACCCTGTAGTATGCAGCACAATGTGTATGTGTGTGTGTGACACACACACACACAAACGCACATGAACACACAAACATATTAACTTGACAATAGGCAAATAACATTTAGTAGATTGATAAACACAATTATTAATGATCTAGAACATATATTCATAGGAAGTCATGAAGGAAGCTCTGATAGAGGCATGAAGAAAGTTTAAAAACAGGCAACCGCAAGGAAGTTTTCATAACATGTTTCCAAATTTTTTTCATTTAATTTAAAAGTTCAGTAGATACATAAAAACATAGAAGTTGTACAACTTAGTAGGATATAGCATAATATTTGTACATGTAAATATTATGCAGTATATGAATCAAATTAAAAATATGGACAAATTAAAAAAGTTTGGTTTAATAGCATTGAAGCAAAAGATATTAATGGTCGTGGGTTCAAGTGTTTGGGCTCGTCCCTTGCACACAGATATTCTCTGCACTGTAATCTATACAGCAGCTTCAGCAAGCACCGTTTGCCTAACGACCAGTGTGCAGGCAGATACCTTTCCACTGCGACTGGAAGACTACAGTGAGCTAAAAGCTTAGTGTGAGGCTATCCATCTCTTTGAGTGAGCCCAGAGACAAACACCACCTTTTCGGCATCTTCCTGCTAATGCATCTGAATTAAACCATCAGGCAAGGAGGAAGGTGAAGTCCTGTTAATGTTTTTACATGAATGGGCCAGAGGAATGTTTGGCTCTGAGATACCATGCCTGGCTTTGTATTCCCCTATGCTGCTTATTCCACCTTCCCAGGCCGGCCCCACGTGTTCCTCTGCTCTGAGTTATAGCCCAGGAAGACACATGCTGGCCAGGAAGATGGGGAGAAATAACTGCTTAAAAGAAAGTAGTCACAAATCTCTTTAGGTCACCAATAAATAAGGGGGACTTTTGGCTAATACAGGGCTGGATCCAGAAAAATCCGCTGGACTTAAAATGGATTTGTGGAATACGTGGTGATGGCTTGAAGGCCTGAGACATACGTGGCTAAATCTTGTGTTCCATTCTTAGGACCTTTATTCATGAACAGCTAACCTTTGCATTTGCTTTATTTATGGCCTGTGAGGATTTGGGATTAAACACACGAAGTAAAACTCGGCCTCCCCCCTCCTTTCAGAGTGGAAGTGAGCAACAATGAGAGGGACTGGGAATCCATGTTCTGGATCAAGTGTGTGTATTCAGAGTTCCTTCCCAAAGACTGCTCAGAACACAGGGAGATGCCTCAGTTTCTTTTTTAAAATCGCTGCCTGTTTGGTAGGCAGGAGGGAAGGATTTCTTTTGTTTTGTGCTACACTAGACTCCTTAGTTGGAATTATTCCAGCAATCTTCAGGTTGAGGGCTCCGGGTTTTTTCCTCTTAGTCCAGTTTCTCCTCTCCCTGTCTGCAGCTGGAAAGCACAGTTACTTGTTTTATCAAAGAATTTGTCCACACTCTCTTAATAACCACAGTTGCTTCCATGGAACATCAGATTGGAAAGTCAGAGGGAGCGCACCATTGTGTGGAACCCTCATTAAGAAAGTACACAACCCTGAAGGTGTTACTCTTCCATCAACTAAATCCATGAATCCCCATTTAAGTTTTTGGGGCTTGGGCAAGTGCTCCCTTCTACACATTTTATGCCCCTAAAAGTGCAGTTTTGTGTCTTTAATGGGACTTGAAACATCCAGAGGGTAAAAGGCAATGAAAAGAGGCCCCTTGTAGTTGATGGCTGTCCAAATGCCTTAGGGCATTAGATGATTCGCGTCTGCCGCACAGCCAGAGAGACAGAAACGCTTACCTCCCGTCTTGCTTCTACTTAATACCCCATGTTTGAAAATGTTCACTCTGTATGTGCAGGCTTTTTAAATGTCCTTTGGAAGCATGCTTTGGTCCTGAAGTGAGTATTGATTGCTTCTCGGCTGCTTCTGATTTAAATCTCAGGGATCCTGCTGTGTGCCAACAGATGAGTCAGACATTCTTGTGTGCGGATGTAATATTCCCAATATTTATCAGTAGAAAGCGTGGTTTTGGAGAAAAGGTTCCTTTGTTGTGAGCTATGTTATGTTGCCTCAGCACTGCTCTGCTGACCTAGGCAAATTCTCCTCAATTCTGGCTATTCTGCGTGCTCCAGTGACCCGGGAGCACCCTCCCCATCCCTGGCTATTCCATATGCTCCAGTGACCCGGGAGCACCCTCCCCATCCCTGGCTATTCCATATACCCCAGTGACCCGGGAGCACCCTCCCCATCCCCTGCTATTCCATATACCCCAGTGACCCGGGAGCACCCTCCCCATCCCTGGCTATTCCATATACCCCAGTGACCTGGGAGCACCCTCCCCATCCCTGGCTATTCCATATGCTCCAGTGTCCTGGGAGCACCCTCCCCATCCCCTGCTATTCCATATACCCCAGTGACCCGGGAGCACCCTCCCCATCCCTGGCTATTCCATATGCTCCAGTGTCCTGGGAGCACCCTCCCCATCCCCTGCTATTCCATGTACCCCAGTGACCCGGGAGCACCCTCCCCATCCCCTGCTATTCCATGTACCCCAGTGACCCGGGAGCACCCTCCCCATCCCCTGCTATTCCATGTACCCCAGTGACCCGGGAGCACCCTCCCCACCCCTGGCTATTCCATATACCCCAGTGACCCGGGAGCACCCTCCCCATCCCTGGTTATTCCGCAGGTAGCTAGTTCTCTGGAAGTCACTCTTCGGTTATTGCTCTCATCGCCCATTTCAAGTTTCTGTGCCTAAGTCAGCATCCCCCATGGATGTTTTTGAAGGCCCACAATATAAGTTTAAAAATAGATATTAGGAAAACCGGTGGCCTCTGAGAAGGTTGGAAGGAGATGTGGTGAGGATCTGGAGAATGCAGCTGCTGTGTCTCCAGAGCAATAGAATCAAAGGAAAAGCATCCTGGAAGTCTGCAGTCTGCCTCTTGTGCCTGTGTGTGTGTGACCCTGTGACCAGTGCAAGGCTTCTCCTTCCTCTGACTCTTAAGTGAAAAATAGCAACAGATAAATGCTGGCATTCCTTCACACAAATGGGTTGGAAGAGGGTTGTATGGCAAGAAGTGGATTTTTGTCTTTTCTCCCGACTCTATTTCCCTTCCCCTTCTCCTTTTTCCATTTTAATCAATACAGGAGGTCAGTAGATTGTCTTTGAATTCCTCCACTCAACTCTTCCTCCTGCCTCGGCCTCTCCAGTGGCCCAAGTGCACCAGCACAGCCAGCTGGACTAGGTGTCTTCCCCCGTCACTCTGAGTCCCTTCCTAGTTGTATGTGGTAAAGCCTCTAAGGGGAGGACCCCAGTCCACAGTGTCCCTTTTACCATGTTCCCAGTCATTTGCGAGCCAGCTTTTCAGATCCCTAGGGTGGAAAACTGCTGCCTGCTTCCCTGGTCTTCCTGCTGGCTGTGAAGGTCTGCAGGAACTGCTGGAGAGAGGGGGTAGGGGTGGATGGGTTGCTAAACATGGAGGAAATGACCCAGGAGTCCTCCTTCATCAATGCCTGCTTTCAGTTTGTTCCTACCTCAGTTGTCTTTCTCCCCCCAGTAGAGGACCAGAAGGGCAGAAGGCACAAGTTAGCTGACAGTGGAGTCTGATTTCTGAGGCTTTCACCAAGGTGGCTGCATGCTTTGCCCAGATTTCCTTTAGACTTCATGGGTTGGGACCAGATTTCCAACCTCCTACTTGATGCCATTTCTACTGACTGACTGAGCAGATCTCCTGCAGTTACAGTCATCAAAAATAAGCCATGACAGCACACTCTGACAAAGAGCTGCTTAAGGGAGAAAAGGTGGATTTTAGTTCACAGTTCCAGGTTCTCTGTGGCAGCAAAGGCGACAGAGCTTAAAACAGCTAGCCACATTCACCGTGGGGAGAGAGGGGGCAAGTACACGCATGCTTACTATGGCTCAGCTTGCCTTTTTCCTCTTACACACACCAGACCCAGAACCTCAGAAATGATGTCACCCACAGTGGGTGGGTTTTCTCGCTTCAATTAGTATAATCGAGACAAATCCCTTGACAAGACGGACATGTCCAAAGACCAGCCTGATCTCAACCATCCCTCACAAAGATTCTCTTGTTAAGTTGACAGTTTAAAGTAACCATCAAACCCACTTTAGGGTGCATCATAAGTGGGTAACAACCAGAGAGGCAGTTGGAAGGGCCTGGGGTTTAGGACTTAGGGTTTATCTGTGAGGTCAGGCTACAAATGTGGATCCCCAGAACCAAAGTGTAAGGACCTCAAGCAGCTGCCAGCGTCTGGGATATCCAGCTACAGAGCGGCCAGCCAGGCAGCAGTGCCCCCAGCCCTGAAAGGCAGATGGTTCCATTCCCTGCCTCGGATGAGAAACTGAACTCAAGTGGGAAGCTGGCTAGGAAAGAAGTCCTGATGACTGAAAGTCAGAAACCCATACCTCAAAGACGCCAACCTGTCAACTTGGGGAGTGGGTATGGGCTGAGAATGAATGAAGGACATCAGGGAAGTCAGTGAAGATCATAGTCCATTTCTCATTGAGTCTGAAGAGAGAGAGAAAGGGAAGGGGGGCTATTTACCAACAATAGGAGCTCCCCTTATTGTACAAACTGTAGCATTTTGACTTTTATCTTTACTCCCCCATTGTTCATCTCTTGTATGTGTATAGCTATATATGCATTTGAGTATGTATATAGCCTGATTATTATATAAACCTATGTGTACATGTAGGTATGCATGTAGCCTGATAATTGTATATACCTATGTATACATGTAGCCTCATTATTGTATATACCTATGTATGCATGTGGGTATGCATGCAGTCTGATTATTGTATATACCTATGTATGCATGTGCGTATGTATGTAGCCTAATTATTGTGATGAAATCTTCCCTAGGAAAATTTCTGTGTTCCCATGAATTATATGATACAATATTGTTGTGGCTACCCTCTTAACCAATCCCTCCCATCCCTATGTCTCTCTCCTCTTTCCCCCATGTCTTAGTACCACACCCCTGCCCTCTATTCCTATGACCTCAGCTTGTTTAGATTCCACTTATGAATGAGATCATTAGGAATTTGCCTTCCTGTGCCTTGATTTATTTCACTTAGCAATAATCTCCATATTTATTCATGGTGAATGATGTTTTCTTCTTTGTGTGGCTGCTTAGCATTCTGTTGTGCAAACACAGCAGATGTCCCTTGTGCCACGCACCACGCCCCCGTGTCTGTGCTCTGTGCGCTGGTACCCAGTTCGAGAGCTTCGGGCAAGGGGACTGGAGGGTAAAATACACAGACACACACAAACAGAGAGACAGCGACATGGGTCATCCTTGAATTCCCCAAGAATGCCCCCTTTATTGTGTTCAGGGGCAGATTATATAGAGATAGCCATGCCCCAGCCAAACCCACCAGAAACCACTCTCCTGCCATCAGGAACTCCTGAAGGTCTCATGCTCAGAGCAGCTGTAGGCACTCAGATCAGGGGATTACAAGAAATTCAGGATCTGGGGTCTCACTGCCCCCAACACCTTGTCCATCATTGGACACCTCTGTTGATTCAGCAAAGTATCACTGTCCATGATTGTCCTTAACTTTTCACTCAGTGGTAATGCCCAACTCCTAACAGCAAAGCTAATGATGATAATTATAGAATTAAGCATTGAGAAATGGTCAATTTTCTGAGGACTAAAACAACCTTGGAATCACATTGTTTAGATGTGTGATGGACAATAATATAAGATTTTTCCAAATACGTCTGTTTTTTGTAAGTGAACATTATGTGACACATGCAATATGGAATTTGTGCTTCATGTAAAGAAAGTCTCAACCATACAAGATAAATGTCATACTGTGAAAGATGTCTGAAGGAATGTTAAGGATGACACCCTTACCTGATCAAAAACGAAGCCTGTCTCCACTGAAACTCAGCTCCACAAGAGTGGACAAATAAGAAAACCAAAAATACTTTTGTCACATTTTCTGTTCCTCACAAATGGATGTAAGTGTGTGTGGATTGAGCAGATACACTTGTTCTCTCAAGCGCATCAGCCAACCTTACCGCCCCTTGCTTCCTCAGTGTCCCCTCTGTTGGCTTACACAGAAAACCAACCGAACACAGTTTCTTCCAGTTTCTGCAGAAATGACAAGATGACCAAGATTTGGTTTATACTCATGCGAATGACAACCTCATGAACATCAGCCTGAGCTCCTTTGTAAGCTTGGTGAGCTCTTTATGAAGAAATTGCTTTTAAATGAATGATATGTTCATTGGTTTGACCTTCTGAGATTTATATGCATTTTCCGTAAGACATCTTTGGAGAGTTTTGGCAAACACACGCTATAAGAAAAAGTTCATGACACAATGGGGATTAAGTAAAGCCACCAAGCAGAGTAATATGCTAAAAATAAAAATAAATTATGACAGAACTTACTTAAATACAGGCCTTAATAAATGACTTTACTTAGTGTTTGTAGGCATGTGTGTATGAATGCGCATGTGTGTTGTATGTTACAATGTGGAATTGAGAGAGGAAATTGGACTATAGTTATCTTGAAAAATTAGTGTCCTAAGGTTATGAATCACTAATCATATTGCGGTTTTATTCATTTAAAATACTAGCTGGGGGTTAAAAAGATGGCTCAACAATTAAGAGCTCTTGATGCTCTTATAGAAATCCAGGGTTTGGTTCCCATCACCCATACAACATCTTACAACTATCTGTAACCCCATTTGCAAGGGATCTGGCTCCTTCTTCCAGCCTGTACAGGCACCAGGTACATATGCAATACACTACATGCAGAAGACAAAACATTTATACATGGAGAATAAAAATTAGCAGGTCTTTAAAAATTACTAGCTGAGGGTACTGGAGAGATTGCTCAGCTGTTAAAAAAAAGCCTGCTGTTATTTCACAGGACTTTAGTCTAGTTCCAGGGCTCATGTTGGGCAGCTCACAACCACATATAACTTCAGCTCCAGGGGATTTGATATTCCTTCCTGGCTTCCACGGGTTCAAAGACACACATGGAACACACTCACACAGGGCACACACATACACGTAAAGAAAAACAAACATTTAAAAAACATTATCCAAGAACCTTGTATTAGTGGCTTTGACATGCCTACATTTCTGAAAGAAAGAACATCTACAAGAAGAACAGTCAGGGGAACGTGATAGCTCACACTTTCTAGTGTTCTCACCTATTAAGTTCTTTGCCCATCTGGTTTTATTTCATTAAATTTTTACCGCGAGTCGTCTCATGGAGTTCACATAAGAGCAAGCACGTGGGAGTCTCCTGCAGGCATCTCAGAATTCCAGGCTTGCTTGAGAACTCATACACCGTATGGTCAGTGCGGTAAAAGCCTGGAGTCAGTTTTCTGAGCGTGTGTAATACTTGGGAGACTTATCAAACTCCATGCACCTGGCTTGGCAATGAGTGGAACAACAGTTCCTGGAAATGTCTTCTGAAGTCGGCCTCTGAGACGGGCAGAAGGCAAAGCTACAGGTGGGTAGCAGCAGCTGCTGGGTGTTTGGTTTTTTAGGGTAACTTTTGGAGTGTTCTGTGGAGCCAGTGCAGGGTATCTCAGCATGCTAAGTTGGAACAATAAAAATATGCTTAGAGCTTTTCTATGTCATCTAAAGTATGATTTTCTTTGCTTCATTTTCGTTCTCTGTGTATCATGATTCTCTGTGAAGAGGCATCAGCGTGTAGATTTTGCATAACCATATTTATTCAAATGTGCAATCCACCAGAGGCATTTTCATGTTCCTTACACAGATCATTGTTCTGTATGCTCGGTCTCAACTCCATGCCTATCATTTGCTACATTTATGGTATTGTAATGGAGTACACGTTACCATGATCCTCTTCCCTCTGTCCCTTCTGAGAGTCCTTACTTGTCCATGTCAAGTCTGATCACTCTCTGCTGATGAGAAAATGGGACTTCCCTTCATCTCTGGCTCTTCAATCTCTGCTCAGCCTTCTTCTCCATCCCCTTTCATCAACGAAGGTACACACGCGTCACATCTGAAGGCCTATATTGACCGTTATTCCTGCTCATATTTCAGCGGTCCCACCAACTCCTTGCTTCTTCTGTCACCTCTCTACACCTTCATGGAACCTGACTTTAAAAGTAGAAATCTGTCCTTGTTTCCTCCCCCAACTTTGCTCCGCTCTGAAAACTATCCCTTCACACAATGCTCTCCATCATTCCTATGAAACTTATTTCATCTCCTTAGGATGGAACCCGGAGAGTCGGGTGCTCCCCCAGCAGATGCTTTGCCAAGGAGTAGCTTCCAGTCCTCTCCCTAAACTTCTTTGAGTTACTTGTCTCCCCCAGAAGGGCCCCAAAGACACAAACACCTCTCCCTAAACTTGGCCTCTCATTCCTAAAAACCTCTTCCCTTCTCATTCTTGCGCCCCCCTTTTAAAAACTGACTTTCCTCTCTGTCCTTGCTTTCTAAATGTTGTGGATTTTCTCCAGATTCTATTTTTGACCATCTTGTGATAAAAGAAATGTAAACATTCTCGCTGAAGCAGATGCATAAAGAGTAGAAAGCCCCAAGTCATGGGAACGTCATGGGCTTGAATGGGTTGTGACAACCTGTCAACTATAATTTTACTAATCACATAAAGATTTTAAGTCTCAGTTTTCCCACTGCTCTGTGTCAACATACAAACGTAAATTACATACTGGCCCCTGCACTGAAACTGTGTGTTTAGACTCTTGTTCTTGATGCTCATTTAGGCTGTTTCCATTGTTCATGTTGGGGATCTGCCAGGAATTGTCAGTCCATAGCCATGCCTATAAATTCTTTTACTGGCCAGCCCACTAGTTCTCAAAAGATACAATCCCATGGGCGTCCCCATACCCATCAACCCCTGCTCAGACTCCGCTCCTACTGCCTAACTCTTTCTGGGTGTGTGATTGGGTGTGAAAAGGCGGTGAAGAGAGGAGGTCAAGGAAGAAAGGGTGATGATGATGATATTGATGGGAAACACATGTGCCCACCTCGGAACAAACCATCTATGTAAGAAGGTCATTAGTCAGCTCCTTACAGAAAAGTAACTGTTTCTAAATGAGAGGAAGACCACGGGGAAAGGGAAGAAATATGTTTGTACATTCTTTAGGGGCTGGGGGTTTGCTTGGTTTCTGTAGAAGACGTATAATGTTAGAATTTGAGCTATGTAGTTCAGAAAAATCGATGTGCTGGCAGTTATTTTGTGATTCTTGAAAATGCATACTCCCCCATCCTCTCTTTCTCTCCCTCTCCCTCCCCCTTTCTCTCCCTCTCCTCCCCTCTCTCTGTGTCTTTTCCATATGTCTATAACTATTTCAATGGAAAAACTTTCATATTGCCAGTTGAATTATATTTTAAACCAGAAATCAAAAACTGTTTTAATCCATTATTTAATGAGGGGTTTTGTATCTCATTGTAGGACACTTTGAATGCCGCTATTGGTCAAATGGAAGAAAAATCTACTTTTCTCTTACAATTCCATATTCTATTCATGGTTAAATCTTGGCCTTTTAAAAAAAACAACTAAGTTTAAAATTCTTTACCTTTTAAGAGTTAGAAACATGATGTGAATGAAGCCCCTGACCGAGACTGTGTGGATAATTTCCCGATACCTGAGCTTTTTCTCACCCAGTTCTGTGCCAGGTGGCGTGTCTGCCTGTTTGAGAGCTCAGGTGGTATATGAAAATATTCCTGTTTTATAGGAGTAAGCTTGCAAAACCCATCACTTGTGGATGATTGCTCCTTTTCTGCTAGTTATTTCAAAAAGAGCAGAAACAGGCCTATGTTCAAATTGTTTCAGTGTCTGAGACACACTTGGTATAAACCCATTCAACCAGCAGAAAGAGATGCTTCCTTTGTCTGACACTGTTGTTTTCTGTTACATCTTGAGACTCTAAGGAAAACAGTTACTTTTTTCTATAGTTTGAGTATGAAATTGGTTGAAAGAATGGCAGCTAAAAAGAATCAGAGAGGAGACATAGTAATGAAGGGAGCTCCCATAGTGGTGCGAAGATGGAGAATTTTGCTTTTCTGCTAGTAGCATTTGTGAAAAAATAAAAGTGCATTGAAATCCTCTGATCATCATGTCTAAGGGGGTCTTGTCTGAGGAAAGAAAGACATGCAGAAACAGAGTGGTCACTAGAGTGCCCATGCCTCTCTGCAAATAATGTTCTCCAGCTTCAAATTGATACCACAGAAAAAAAAAAAAAGATGCTCACTCTGCTTCCATCTTGTATGGACCACATGCCTGTATTTGACCTTTTACTGGCATTTATTTATGTGCTTGAAACCTTGTTGTGTATTTTGAATACTTAACAAAATCAAGGAAATGCACAGGGATGATGAGTGATGGCTGCAACTTTGCTCCGTTTCTGTGGGAGACAGATAAAGAATACTAGAATTCAAGCTACGTAGTTCAGTAAAATTGACTTGCTGAAAACTTCTATGCTTCTAGCATTAATGATCAGATCCAGAGCCAGGGGGCAGGGCAAAAGATTGAATGCCATGCTATAGCTAGATCAAGTGGGAAAGAGAGATAAGAAGGAGAATGAAGAGGAAGCTGCTGCCGCAGCTGAGTACCACACACTGGGTAACAGCTTCTGCTGCCGGAGCGTGGGCAGTTCAGAGACATGGGGCAGCCTCTGTTGGGAGCTTTCTGCTGCATCATAGCACCGTGAAGCTCATCACACTGTGAGATGGAATGCGGTGGCAGCTCAAGTTTCTCTTTTTCCATCACCACTACTGACGTTAGGGGACCTCACTCACACAACTTTATTAATCTTCATAACCTCAAGACACAAATACTGGGGTTAACTAGAAACACGAGGATTCGAAGATAAGTACCCATGCTGTCAAAGAAGGCAAGACCTGAATACAGTGCCTAAAGTTTGGCAAAGCAGAGTGAAGTTAACATTAATCTGAACCTCGGTTTTCTCACCTGAGGTAGGATAGAATAATAGTAATATCTTCACTGAATATTCAAGGGGATTTGCTTAGCTAATGCATGTAAGTCTCGCACCTTGTAAGGGTCTAATGATGTGAACTGTTTCATTGTTAACATACAGGCAAATACTGGGGAGGAGGATGCAGGCACTTTTAAGAATTTTTACCCATTTTAAAGAATGTTTCACATGGGAAATCAACATAACAATTAAAGGCCTAATAAAATGACTCGCTAACCACATTCGTCTATACTCAAAGATTAGTGGCTTGCTCAGCCATCATCAGAGAAGCTTCCTCCTGCAGCAGATGGGAACAAATAGAGAGACCCACAGCCAGGCAAGATGCAGAGAGTGAGAGACCTTGGAACACTCAACCTAAGTGTGTTTGTCTCCATCAAATCCCTCCCCTCAGGGCTCAGGGAACCCAGTGGAAGAGAAGACATAAGGGCCAGAGGGTATGGAGGATGCTAAGGAAGCAAGACCTTCTAAAGACAGCAGGACCAATAAGCATGCGAACCCACAGAGACTATGGCAGCATGCACAGGGCCTGCAGGGGTCTGAGCCAGATGGGGGTCCAGTGCCGAGAGAGGAAGCAGACACCAGCCCCCATCCCTAGACCAGAAGTTATCTTCAATTGGCAATTACTCAAGAAAGGAAATATACTGTGTGAAAACAATCTATTAAAAACAAAATCTCACCAATAAGGGGCCAGTAAAATGGCTCAGCAGACAAAAGCAACTGCCACAAGGCCTGATGACCGTAGTTTGATCCCTAGCATTCATGTGTTTGGAGGAGAAAACCAACTCCACAAGTTGCCCGCTGACCTCTACATGTGCACTGTGACATGGCACACATACACACAGACACACACAAATAAATCAATCTAAGTTTTAAAAAGCTAATAAGCAGACAGAGCGGTGGGATGAGACTCGAGGGGCAGAACATTGTTCGTACGTAAGGAGTGATTGCTGACGTTCCTTCTGGGAGACAGCATGGCTGTCTTCTTTAGGACTCCCCTCCTGAGAGTCAGCGGAGAGGCCCTATGGAGTATTGTCACCCAGGAATACCCAGCTCAGACACTGGGCCTTGCTCCTCAAGTGAATGTCCTTGGACTCCAGCGGGACTCCATCCACGCTCTACTGCCCTCTGCTCTAGATTACAGTTCTGTTGAGCAGGATGTTGGCGCACTAACATGGGCAGCTTTTAAAAGTGAAGAATCATACATCATGGCTTGTAATTACACCATTCGGATTGAAAAGAAAAAAAAACTTAAAAATGTCATCCCTTTCTGTATGCTAGAGTTTCTTTGTGCTGCCTGCCTTCTGCTGGAAAATACAGCCTGATTTAGACTCCTCTGTAGGTTACAGTGGTCCCTCTTGCCTCTGGGGACATGTTCTGAGACTCCCAGTGAATGCTAAAATGAAAATAGCACAAAGCCTCACAGATTGTGTGCTTTCTCTTATATACACACTTATGATAAAGTGTTGCTTCTTCCCGAGACTCGGGAAGGTTAATGACAATAGCAGCTCATAAAATAGAATAATTATGGCAATCTACTGTAATGAAAGTCATTTAAAACTTGTGAGCCGTTTACTTCTGGAATTTTCCATTTAATATTTCAGACCACAGATGACTGTGGGTTACTGGTACTACAGCATGGAAAACCACAGGTGAGGGACCCCTGTAAATCTCATTTGGAAAGGGTTCAACTGAAGAAGTTGGCTATGTGCTTTTGTTTTCTCTGCTGTTTTTGACATGCGGGGCTGCCCTGGCAAAGGCAAATGCTATCAGCTTACTGCCATGGACCATGGCTGATGGCTTTAAAAGAATTCCTCAGAAGCTGCATAATGAGCTGCCGAAAATATCCTCTGTGCCAAAGGATCTGGGTCTGTCTGGTCCATTTATTGAGAATTTCTTGTTTTATCCCGACTAAATGCTCACCAAGGACATAAAAACCCAAACCTCTAATGTATAGGGGGCCTAAGGGCAGAAACCAAATTTGAATGTATCCAGACCCGTTTTTCACACACGCGGCTGGTGAGCAAGTGCAAACAGCAAAAGTCGATGAGCCTGAGATGTGAAGACAGCAAGATCCTGCAGACCAGGTGGAAGGCATTCTCTGTCTCCGCATGGACCAGTGACTTGGCCACATTTATTTCAAAGAGTACTGACAGCCTGAGCCAAAAACTAGGATTTTTTGTCTTGCTTGTTTGATTAAATTTATATTTTTTCAGAAATCATGTAGGCCCTATAAGTGAAAGTTAATCATTTCATTTACATTTTAATTTTACCTTGACAATAAGTGAAATCAGTTAAAGAAAAGGTTTTCTTAGAACTAAAAGAAGGGGAAAAAATCTGCGAATACATTGGGAAGGTCAGAAAAAATGATAGAAATGGATGAGAATTGAAGTATGTTGGTTCCCAGTGGAAGCAGAAGTCAGGAAGAATAGCATCAAGCCCCTCTCAGCATCACCTCGCTGCTCCCCACGCTTGCTCTGCTCCTGACCGTCAGCTTCACCCTCTGACAGGAGGCGTCATTCCCACCTCATAATGTGGTCCAGGTGGTGGCCAGCACAAGCACCTGGCTTCTACCCACGGGTGTTTATTCACTGCTGTCTGATCTGGTAGGACTTCTAGAGTAGATCATTCACCTCAAAGAATTCTTGGGATAAGGATTCTCCATCATCTTGCATAGCATTCCCAGAAAGGAAGATCTTTATATGCAGGCCGTTTCTCTGGGCTTGGGGCCAAGGGACATTCCTGGCCTGGTTAGATCTCAGTTGCACTCACAAAGCCAATTGGAATTCTGCTGGATCCCAGTGACGTCATTTCGGAAAATACCTCTGAATTTGGTTTAAATCAGCATGCCGTTCATCTCTGAAATCCAGTCTTTCAAATTATCTAAAACACTGCACCATGATCAGTTAACACAGGCCCAGCCTCCTGGTGAAGTACAGCTTATGGTCCCTCAAGACTAATTCAGCCTCTCTTGAGATTAGTCCAGACAACCCTGGGGTTTCTTGGTCCCATGTGAGCTCCTGTCCTTCCTCCAGGAAGCCGACCTGCCTCTGGATATCTCTGTGGCAGTTTGGAGATAAAGCATTTGGAGCAGAATTCTCAAGATTTCTGTACCAGCCCAGTTTCCTCAGACTTTTGTGAGCATCTTCTTAGCAGCCTCTGGAGACTACAGGTTGAACTCGCCACTCCTGCTTGCAGAATAAGGCACCAGAACATAGTGGGATGAGATCTGTCGTGGCTATCAGCTGCTGCAAACACAGTTTACACACCAAATGTCAGATGGGGGACAAAGGCACCAGTACAAAGCGGGACATGATCTGTCATGGCTATCAGCTGCTGCAAACACAATTTACACACCAAATGTCAGATAGGGAACAATTTGCCATAGTGACTAAAATATAAATATAAAAATGCCATGAGTTACCACCAACCCTTAACTTCAGCACATGCACAGTATCTGTCGGGATAGTGTTTAACAAAAGCCAGCACTCTGTGGGGCGTGGGGCTCCCATCTCTGGTCCTCATGTTTGCACCGCAAATATTTTAATGATTTATCCATCTTCCCAGCCCTCATTACATTATTTTTAATGAGAATAGGACTCACATTTTTTCTCAACTAGACATACTGCGATGTCTGGAGTGTGGTTGCTTGCCAACTTCCATTTGATGTGATTCCATTTGTCTGATTTTGCTTTTGTAACATTTGTGGCATCTGGAAAACTTACCTCCTGGAAGAAGAGTAAAATGGTGTTACTAGAAGCTAGAAAAGGTGTGTGTGGCGGGGAGTGGTCAAATACAAAATTACAGTTTGATGGAAGAGAAAAACTCTGATGTTGTATTGCACAGTATTTAACTCAACCAAATAAGAAATTACTGTATTTTTCAAAATAGCCATGAGTGAGGATTTTGAATGTTTGCATTGCAAAGGGATGATGAATCTTTGATGCGATGAATCTAATTATCTTTGGATCACTGCATTATTAATTAAGCATGAAATGAAAAAAAAACAAACAAGAATGTGCAAAGGCCATCTGCAGACTGGATGTGGGAGTGATGGCTTTGAGGGAAGATGTCTTTTCACAAGCATGTGAGGTAGCAGAGGGAAGCTGAGTCGGTGAGTGTGCTGATCGTGGTCTCTTTACCTTTCAGGCTCAACGTGGGAAAAGACCTTCCGGCAGATTGGCTTTGAAAGGTAAGCCGGGATTAGCACAGCCCACATTTAGCCACCACTGTCTCATTTTTTTCTAAGTTGTTTCTCCATTGTGAATCAATAGCCTTGCCATCATTTCTTTGAATTTGTGACCATGGACATGATGTCACTTTATGTATCAAAGCCTCACTGTCTTTGTAAAGTTAGAGCTTTGGTTCATAGAATCTTTGCTTGGTAATCGTCACACCTGAGAATGGAGACACAAAGATCAGTAACTCAAGGCCTGCCTCAGCTGTATGGGCAGTCGGAGGCCAGTCTGGATTGTGTGAGAACTTGTCTCAAAAAAAAAAATCAAAATGTAAAATACAAATAAGATAATAAGTTTCCCACCTCTACACAGAGGAGAAGTAAAGAAGAAAGTGAGCTTTGATTTGAGAATGCTTAGACCACAAAATAGTCAGAAAGATGAGCTAAGTAATTAAAGAACTGTAGCAAGTAGAGTTGACCTTGTCTTGTTTTCATCATCTTGTTTTAATACAAATAAATATATTTATATTGATTATCCTCAATTTTTTAAACAGCTACATCTTACCAGCTCTAAGATAATGCTAGGACTGTATCAATTATTCCTATTTATTTCCACACTGGTATCTCCCCACAAGCAAGAGATGACTCCCAGTAGCATCAGGAAGGCGACGATAGCTGTGTCTGGTTAGTGCTGCTCCTCTGAGCTATCTGTCTTTGAACTGAAGGGGGCAGATATAGCAAATGACTTTCTCCCAGAGGCATGTGGCATCCCACGTAGAACCTTCAATCTGACTACAACTGGAGGCCCAGCAGATGAGGCTATTGCCTGGGTTTTCCCACCTTAGTTAAGCCAGTTAAGATAATTGCTCATGGGCTAGGTCAGAGATGATTCTCCAGACAAGCATGGGTTCCATCAGATTGGCAAGTAATACTATCACACACACACACACACACACACACACACACACACACACACACATTAAAAAACAAAACCTGACTGTGAGTAGCCTTACATACATTTACTTTTTGCCAAATATCTTGAGGATAGACTCATAAGTGCAATGAGGGAGTGAATCTACATGGAATGCTGGTAATTGTACCAGATTCTCACCTGTAAGCCAGTGGTGTTACCCCGTCAGCCAAATACATAGGTTTCCTTACATCAGAGTAAGTTATCATCCTGAGGCGTATACCATCAAATTGTATCTCAGTGTCCTTTCAATAGCACTTACCTTGGACCAGTTTTCCATAAAGAACAAGTTGAGAGTCTTCATTGTCACCTGAGCAAAATATTTTGTGGGAGAGCTTCCCCCTAAGATGCTTCCACATGACCTCACAAGTAAAGAAAAAGCTTGATCCCTGGACTACAGGACCCCAACTCTTATTCAAGTAATGGATGGTTCCATAACAACAGGTACCGTGCACCAAACATTGGCCAAATCATTTCTAGTTCATAAAAGAGGATTTGGCAAAGTTATACTGTAATGGGACAGATAGCACACCTCTTAGGGTCTTGTGACCCAAGATTAAAATTTCTGTTCCAGTTTCTTAATGTTGCTGTTGGACCAGATTGCAGCTAGAGATAGTGGGTTTGGCTATATCCCAAGAAAGTTTTATTTGCAGAAATAGGCATCTGGCAGGTTTGGATGATAACCATCACTTATGGACTCCCTCTATGGACTATGACCTCACAGGTAACAAAGATTCAAATAAACTCTGCATGCGTCTCCATCCAGGCACAGACCTCATGTTAACCTGTGTTAATCACTGGGGTTCTTGGTTCCCAACACCAGGATACAAATTCTATTGTATCACATAGAATTTGGGGGTTATAGGTCTCATTTGTTTTCTGTTTTATTTTTCCTATCCCCATGCCTCTAGAGATATAACCCTGTGCTGCAAGTCTTGCTGACTCTTCTCATTTTATTACTATGTTGAATAAAACCAGATGGTATAATATCTATACTCCAGTGCCTCCCTAAATCTACATGCTTCTGAATAAAAGCACTGTTACTATTAGGACACATAACAAGTGGCATGTTTATTTTTGAATTGTAGTTTCATCCATCACTTTTAGTGCCTATGTTGCAGATCTACTGAAATATTTTTGGTGATTATTCAGGTTTTCAAATGTTGTCATAAAATGCTACTATATTTTCTCATTTAGGGGAAGGGAGTATTCTGCATATCACATCACATCTTAAAATGAAACAGATGTAAGTCTCTGGAGCTATTGTGCTTGTATAGGTGTGAAGCTGGCCAGCAGGACTGAAAAATACAACTTTCGTCTTGTCTCTCAAGGTCAACCTGATGTTTGCCTTAATGAAAATTCAGATTTCACCTTAAATAAAGCTTCATATTCTTTGCAATAGTGTTAAGAGTTGTTGGCCTCTTCGTAGCTAAGTCATTATGTGAAGTTTGTTCCTCCATATGTTGGGCAATAGATTATTTTTAAATGAGCACACCTAAAAGGAAGAAGTCATTTGTTAGATGAAGCCTCAAAGCTTCTCCAAGAAGAAGGTAGAGACTCGGTGTGTTGCTGGTGTGTGGCCGCAAGGAAAACCTATGGGGTTTCTCTGCCTGCCGTCCACATGCAGTTCTTAGTGGGACCATTCAGATATTTCCTTTCTATATACCTTGTGACAGTACACATGATATATCAAAATAAATGTATACCAGGATAGAAAAATGGTATTTTTCATGGGAATAGGAAATTTAAATATTGATTGGGCCTCCAGTGATCCTAAGACTCACTACTGTGAAGCCTTAGGAATGGTAACAACACTATAGCCCTGGAAGAAAATGTCTTTTGCTTTTTCAGAGCTGACTATTGGCCTACACATAAGAAATAACACAAGGCTTGAGACTTTCTTTAATATATTTGAGAGAGAGAGAGGTTTCTCTCTCACCCACCACTTAACCACTATAAAATTTAATATTAATTACAAACTGGCCTTTTAGCTCGGGCTTATTTTTAACTAGCTCTTACAACTTAAATTAATCCATTTCTGTTATTTTATATTTTACCAAGAGGCTCGTGACTTGTTACCTCACATATTGCTTCCCTGGCAGCTGCTGGTGTCTCTGACTCCACCTTCTTTCTCCCTGCATTCAGTTTGGCTTTCCTACCTAGAAATATTCTGCCCTGCCATGGGCCAAAGCAGCTTCTTTATTAACCAATGGTAATAAAACATATTCACAGCATACAGAGGGGAATCCCACATTATCTCCTCTTGTCTGTCTAATTAAAAAGGAAGATTTGAACTTTGACATAGTAAAATTAATTATAACAAAATGCTTATCAAACAAGAATTACAGTTATAGTATTTACTCCATTTATATTTGGCAAAATTAAAGAAAATATTCTATAATCTGTTTTATCATTGTGATTCTAAAGTTTCATAACTAAAGAAAGGTATAACTATCTAGTCTTCAACTCCACCAAAGACCTTATAAGGATATAATATAACCTAAGAAACCAGAAAGTACATTGTAAGTAACTTCCAAAACTCTAGAAGTGACAGATAGCTGGCTGCCTGGACAGTCACCCAAAGTTTTCCTGTAATGTTGGGGCATCCATATTCAGCCTATAAGCCTAGAGTTTCTGGCATATTTCTCAGTGAAGTAGGAAATTTGAAACTATCCCATTTTTATTGGTAGTTTGTCAGTCATTTTCTTCTGTGTTCTGCAGAATATTCGACAGACTCTTTTATGAAGCAGGAACCCTGAAGGACTGTCCCATCTTGTTTTTGCAAATTTAGCAGTCACTCTTGTATTGGTCCTGCATGCCCAGTTTATGCAGCATATTGTCAATCAGTCCAAGAAAGAGCAGTTTATTGCCCAAGTGGCTAGCCTTAGCACATTGAAAACAAATGCCCTTTCTGCCCTTGAAGTAATTGATGCTGCCAGGAGCAGATGTGTCTCATTGTCAAGAAAAGTCAAAGTTCTTAAAACATTTTAATGCCACATTCTACAGGTCTTTGAAGTGTTTGAAGATCCATCTGAAGTATATCTGCATATCTATAAAACCTAACTAACATGACTATAAGTTTGACTATAATAGACGACTATTAATTTGTATTTCTTAACTATACATTGCATTTTTAAATTAACTGCATAAACATAATATTTTGAACAAGAGTAGAAATAAAGTATAGTGTAGCAAAATTGACCTTAAATCTGTATCAATAAACCAAAATCCATACCAGTGTATTGTGAGATTAACAGTAGTTTTTTTGGATTAAAGTACATTTCTATATCATATCCCCTTGTTTTATTTAGAAACAAATTGACTAAGACCATTAACCATTTATAAACAACCCCCTTTAAATGAAAACAAACATTCATAAACAATATTTTGGAAATATGGACATAGTTTTCTATACTACTTCCTGCTGACTGGAGGTGCTGGTAATCTTATAGGGATCCTGAGAATTTAGAATTACAGTTAAATACTTGACTGTAGTAGTCTGTGAAACTACATTGTTTCAGACAGTTGCCTTGAAGCTGTTATGGATGTTGGATCACCTGGGCCATCACTCCCATTAGAGACTTTTCAGGGTGTTTTACTTGATCAAACCATTTTAACATGGAAGGAGTCTACAGCCTCTCATTTTCTGTGGAAATAAAAGCAGAACTGCTTCTCTAAAGCAACATAGTCTCAGATTTAAATTTTTAAGTCAAGATAATATATATACATATATATATATATATAAAATTAATAGCCCCATAACCAAATATCTGTTATCAATTAGCTCATTAACAGTCAAAAAATAAAAAAACACAATAGTACACATAATCTAGATTCTCTCTGTATTTTCCATCTTTACATGGATTATAGTAATTTTTATTACTTTATTTTTTCTTTAAGGACCTCATCTTATTATCTTTAAATTATTCTTTTGATCTATGACTGTCTCTATCCCTTTCCTCTCTTTCTCAAGCCTACGCATATGTTTTAAACACACTGTGACTTAGAGGTTTGTTTTTGACTGAATCTGTCGTTATTGTGTATTTGTAATTATTTTTTGACAAGGAGAATTTTAAAATGCTAAGTGGGCATGCCTAGGACCGGCCCAGTGGCTTTGGCTGTTGACTCTGCCTTGCTTGGCTTTTCGACATGGCAGAGGTACCTTCACTTCTAGCTCTGGGAGCCATGCTCACCGCCTCAACTCTAGGAAGCAGGACTGACTAGCCTGCAGCTGTGCTCTTAGGTCCATGGCTGTGCTCTCTAGCCCGCAGCTGAAGTCTAGAGATAGTGACTAAGAAAACCTCTCTGTTTTGTGATCCTTTTTTTAAAAATATTTATTTATTTATTTATTTATTTATTTATTATGTATACAATATTCTGCCTGTGTGCATGTCTGCAGGCCAGAAGAGGGCACCAGACCTCTTTGCAGATGGTTGTGAGCTACCATGTGGTTGCCGGGAATTGAACTCAGGGCCTTCGGAAGAGCAGGCAATGCTCTTAAGCACTGAGCCATCTCTCCAGCCCTCTGTGATCCTTTTAAGAGACTGGGAATTCACCATGCTGCTTAGCTTTCGGCTTTAACCAGAAACCTTGCTTTTCTGTACCGAGTTTCATAGTTTATGATTATAAATATTTATAACGTATAGCCGTCTATCAATCTAGTCACAGTTATGCTAGACAAGTGTGACAGTGTCAAGCCAGTGGCACTCTCCCTGTTCTAAGTAAGAGTTATAAACTAGGATGGCCCAAATTCTCAGCGGCAAAGGTTTGGTTCTCATGTGCACACAGTGTGATGCAGACCCTGGTGCTCTGCAGGCCAGCGTGCATCCGTGTCAAGTGTCAGTGGTAGCAGCACTTGCGGTTCAGGAAGATCCAATGTGCTTGGAGAACCGTGCGCTGGATTGTAAATGCTTCTACCTGTAAAAGGCATCTGCCACTGTACCTCACACGCCATAGGTAGCATTTGGGATAAAAGCCAAAAGGTGATAGAATGCTAGCCAAAGGCACCACAGTCAGATCAGAAGAGGGTCTAAATGTGTTTACTCCTTCCAGAGCAAGCTGCAATTTTATCTGAGAAAAGGATTCATCAGGTAAGAGCCTGGAGACCAGCAGCCTGCCCACAGAATGACAGGTTCCTGCTTTCAGGTCAAGCTGACTGCTGCCTGTTTAAAAATAACAGGCTTTTTACTGATCTCATGCCCATTTTCACTTAAAAAGTCAAAGCTTTATTCTCAGTGAATGTGGTTATTGCTCCTAGACTCAGATGACATCATTGTCAACATAATTGCATGTGCTTTATCTGTTGCTTTCTTATGTCACTCCAAAGACCAAAATTGAAAATGTAAAATAATACACCAAAAATAGTTAGCTACAATGAACACATGTCCTCCCAGAATTGTTCACAATGCAGGTGGAAATGATTCAAGGGCTTGGTTCTATCTCTGGGGAGATTTGTAGCTTCCTGAAGCCTTCTGCCTGTTGCCACGCTTGTTGCATCCACTATAGAGAAACTTCCATCTGTTGAGCCCATCTTAATTATCAATGGGATTATGGGATTGTGGGGGCCAGTTACATTCAAACTACACAGTGGGCTTCAACAGTACCAGAGGACAAGCCAGCAGGATGCTCAGGTCTGGATGTTGACGCTCCAGTACTAAGCATACCTTCTCTTTATAAGGTAGCCTGTCCCCTGTATCTTGTGGAAAGCTAACTGATGCTCTCATGCTTGTGATTCTCTCTAGGACACCCCAGCCATGCATGCCCATCCACTTCATCTCAGAACTCTCTTAAATGTTTCCCTCCTGTTTTTCCAACACTGCCTGTCTGCCTCTAGGATCAAACAATATTTATAGTGACGTGTGTACCATATAGTCCTGCCTTGCCTTTGGGTCTTACATTATTCTGAGTTTCCTGGGGAAAAAAAAAAAAAGCCCGTTGTCACTTTGCAGCCTTTGGTTCTAGCCACAGGATAGGGAAATAAGGACCATCAAAGAGATGCTTGATAAACAAGTGACATTTTAAATAACTATTAGGGTCCGAGACACAGACCCTAATTTCATAGAATCTGCCCTTCTCAAAATATTTTAGTTACTATCAGTTTTGCCTTTGGAGAACAAGTAAGTCCTTTGAGAATTTAAGGCCCAATTTAAAAGGTTTTATTCTCTACATTCACAACTTAATAACTGGGTGATGGAATTTACCATCATGTCTTGAGCTGATGTGTGCACAGTATTTAGAAATAATGAAAATGCAGGCCCTAAGAATGGTTTCATGACATGTTGTTCTGTGCAGACGCAGGAATCGAGAAAAAAACCACTGAGGAAAATAAAGATTTGTAGTTTCCAAGTGGCTTACTTTCTAAAATTTCAAACTGAGGTCATACGTCTGTGAACTTTAATGTATAAAGTGAAAGATTCTTTGTATCAAGGTGGGTTTTTCTTCGTCTGGCCTCTCTGAGGAGCCTCCAGAAAAGAAAAAAAAAAATAACATGAACCTCAAATCACCTCAATGCTTTAATCATGTCTACAAAATAAGGAGTGGTCTCAACTGGAGTTTGGCAGCACGGTTTATAAGCCAACAATAATTTTCACACAGAAGCACGGAGTCCAGCCCTTTTCCTTACATAATTCATCCTGCTGGCTGTCTTTCAGTAAAAATGAAAATCACTCTGATGAAAAGAAAGTGTTTGCTGTCTTAACCTAACTTCATGCTGTTTTTATTTGTGAGCTCATTACAACAAATGTTGGCCTTCTGGAATAAGGGCCTCTATGTTCTTTCCCATTGTGAGTATATAA
Organism: Microtus oregoni; assembly: GCF_018167655.1. Lineage (NCBI taxonomy): Eukaryota > Metazoa > Chordata > Mammalia > Rodentia > Cricetidae > Microtus > Microtus oregoni. The sequence continues at coordinate 2,077,108 of NW_024543976.1, forward strand.
ACCTTCCTGAAAAGTTTAGTAGTCTGTTTTAAAATTAGAAAGGTTGTCAAAGTAAGGGGCTAAAGTAGGAGACTAGAGCATGGGCTAGAGTATGATAAGCAAATGGTTCAGTGGGTAAGAATACTTCTCTACAAGTGTGGGCGCCTATAAAGATCCCCAGCAGGCAGGTACGGCATCCTAGCTGAAGCACTGAGCTTTGGATTTAATGAGAGACTCTGTTTAAGAAGGAAATGAGAGAGAGAGAGAGAGAGAGAGAGAGAGAGAGAGAGAGACAGAGAGAGAGAAGAAGGAGGAGGAGGAGGAGGAGGAGGAGGAGGAGGAGGAGGAGGAGGAGACAAGGGAGGGAGAGGGAGGAGGAGAGGGAAAGAGAATATTCTGCTCTGTTTTCTGTGTATGTGTCCATCTCTGAGTGTGTGGGGAGGGATGGTGTGTGTGTGTGTGTGTGTGTGTGTGTGTGTGTGTGTGTGTGTGTGGTGTGTGTGTGTGGTGTGTGTGTGTGTGTGGTGTGTGTGTGTGAAATCAATGTAGGTGATTTACATCTTTGAACTGTTGGGTTTTACCTAGAACTTTAGTTTCCAGCTTGTGAAATACTCAGCTCAACCTTCACTCACCCCAGCAGGGTATCACTTAATAGTCGTCTGGTCAAATAATCTGTTTCTTTTTAGAGAAAAAAAATGTTATCCTTAATTAAAACTTTTCTTTGAAAACATGACTGGGAGAAAGTATCTCTTGGTTTGTGAGCTCTGTCTTTATCAGATTGGGTCCTTGTGACTCAGGGTCCTGGGGTCCATAAATGGCTGTGGTGAGAACCAAAGCAGGGTTCTGGGTGTTTACACTGGCACCATGATCTGGGCTGGAGATATTCGCGTGATGGTTTCGGTTTCACTAGCGGTGTGAACAGACAAGCTGTAGAACATCTCCCTTAGGGAGTTCAAGTCTGGGTGTTAGCACATGCTGGGTAGAAAGCCTGAGATGGCAAACCGTCTGTTCCATGCGGGATAGAGTTGAGGCGTGGGGTCTAGGAAAAGCAGTGTTTGAGAGAGCTCCCGTGATAGGTGCTATCTAGAAACTCGGAGTTCGTGTTTGTATTGATCTGTGTCCTGTGCATATTCTGAAATCAGATCTTTCATAACTCTCACTAACATAAGCTAGTTTTTCTTTGCCTCTATCAGAGATACACCTTAGCTAGGGACAAAGACATTTGACTCAGATAAAATGGCAGCCTCTACGAAGCGAATTTAATAAGAACTGTCAGTTTTCCCTTAAGATCATGGGAAATGCTCCACCACCCCTCAGACATATACTCAGGTTTTCATGCAAGCCTTCCTAAATGTACACAAACTCCTTAACAAACAATTACATCAACGGACCTGGTTGTGGCTTCCTGCCATAGGTAGTGAGCAGAGGAGATGGAAAGACCTTCTGTGGCTACTAAATGTTGTTTCCTTCCTGTCTTCTCTGCTGCCCACCTCAGCTACTGTTAGGACTCCCAGAGTGTGGGGTTGGCATTCCTCCCAACCACCAGGGTCAAGCACAGCTCTGAAGACAGACCTGATTTGGGCAGTGAGGGAAAGAAGAAAAGACAGAAACAGGCAGAAAGCTGGGGTCAGGTGGTCTGGGTTTCTGCTTTGGCTCCCACCACCCAGCTCGGCCTGTTTATTATAATGAGTGATCAGAGTCGGGGCGGGGAGGTTGTTGCTCACAACTGAATCACAGAGACAGCATTATTGCTAACCCACCAGTAAACAAAGGGTTTATGGCATGCAGCTGGACATGGGGACTGGTTTAGCTAATCTCAGTAGGCACGCAGTCTCTGTAGGGGAACAGTCTTCAGGCTGTAGACATCCAGGAGGAAGAAAGCTATGGTAGATATTTTAGCATATTCTGTCAACATCTACGTATGGACCAGAGGGAAGGCTTTGCCATTTCTTCCTGAGGAGAAGGCTTTTTGTAAATCCTTCCATCTTTCCGGGGTCCTAGGGTATTAACATGGTTGGCTTGTGTCAACACATACATTCACTTGGTACTCCACTTACTTAGGACTTCCTCTGCTTTTTTCATCCAGCCTAAAAGTCAAGGCCTTCAGCACCATTGCTCCAGAAAATTCTCCTCTCCTTAGCACTTTCTGCCCCCACTCTATCCTTTCTAGTCCCAGTTTCTGCCGAGAGCACCCAGCTTTCGTGCAGTATTTGTAGCATCTTCCTTTTACCAGCTCATTCTTGAAGCCTTTCAGAAACATCTCGCGTGCGCGCGCGCGCGCGCGTGTGTGTGTGTGTGTGTGTGTGTGTGTGTGTGTGTGTGTATCAAGGCTGATTTTACTGTATACATATTTCTCTTAAGTTGTCACCTCCTCCATATGTGCTTTGTACAATATCATGATACAAAGGATATATAAAACAACCTGTAAACTAGACTTTTATGATTTTTTTTAATACTCAGAAGTATGTATAGAGTTTAGATCAATCTCAAGGAGCATCATCTATACCAGAAAAAAAAATCTTTGTAGGTTTTTTATTTTAATAATTTCATGCATGAAGTCAACTTTCACTGTTTCACTTTGAGCTCTGTTGACTCAAAAAGTTATAGAAGCCTGGACATTTTGGACTTAGGATTTTTCAGACTGATGATGCTCAGCTGTACTGCAGAGGAACAGAACAAAGCCCGACTGTAGCCTGCTCCCCTCAGGATGTAGACACAGCATGGCAGAGCCCTAAGTCAGATGCAAGCATCCCGTCTCTGCTGTGTGAGCGGTGAGAGGCCTGTGAGGACAGCATACAGAGAGCAGATGGAGAACACCAATAGATGCCCACACACAGATGGCACAGGGAAGTTCAAGCATTAAATTAAGATACGGCTGAGCCTCACACAGCTGCAAAGGGCTTGTACCAGATGCAACATATGATCTACTCACTTTAAAGGGAGAAAAGATTGTTTTCACTGGGCCACCATGAGAAATATTTGGGTTTGAAATCCTCTGCACTCTGTTCTGACCAGTTAAGTTTACTTACTTAGAACTCCACAAAGATAATCGGATTCTGTGTAGGGTAGAAGGTAATGGCAGTGAATTTACTAACATTTTTACATCGGAACACTAATGGACACAGACCACAATGCAAGGGGACTGAAGAAACCTTGGTCCTCAGAGATGTAAAATTGAGAGCTCAGGCTTTGCCCCAGGCTCCTGGATGTTCACTACCACTTTCATAAAACAGGTGTTTAACTTCTTCAAGAAAAATGTTGGTAGGCAATGTTGATGCTTCTCTGCTTCTCATCCACTGTTCCTGGGACATAAAGTCAGAGTGGCTACTGCCTTTAGCCTGGGAGGGATCTGGGTATGTTTTCACAGTCATTTGCTTTTGGGGGAAGTACACACAGTGAAACCAATTCTGTTTGTTACTTGAAAGTCAGGGAAGAAGTTTACAGGATAGCTGAGTCTACTCATTCCCAGTGCAGAGTGCTGAGATCTATTCTTCCTCCACTTGAGGTAGGACGGTCACAATCAGTCCCACACCTCTGCTACTGTGCTGCCCTGTCTGATCATGAATGACACCAAGCAGAAGTGTCTCCTTGCCACCTCTGATACAGTCACTGAGTGGGATCACAAAGTCACTGATTTGACCCACCCATCAAGCCAGAAGGAGCCTGTAGCCCACGGTTCACAGACACCTCAACACCACATGTTTCTGAGCCAACAAAAGCCACCTGAGGTATCCGAGGGATGAAACGACCATGCGGAAGTAGTAGTTCAGATCCTTTCTCTTAGAGCATCCCGAGAAGCTCACTGTACTATTAGGTACATGTAAGACTACAGGGCAGGGTCCCCAGCATGGAACTTAATCACTAAGTACCATGAAGACAAAACAGAACTGGGCTGGAAACAAGGGACAGAAGTCAGGAAGTGGTTTGCATCTGGTGCACTGGGAAGGTTTCTATTTTCACTAGGAAAGAGATGGATAGGCAGGGGCTGCAAGAGCAAGTCACAAGATGGGCATGACTTGACCCACGTGAGGATAAATATGGCTGGACAATGGGACCCAGCTGGAGTAGATAATCTCACATGTGGGCTTCAGAGATGAAGGCATATGAACTGCAACAGCCTTGGCTCATTCTAGGAGTGCTTATCTTTTTACCAGTTTGTGAAAATAACAAATCTTTGTTTAGGAGAAATTCTCCCAATACTTTAGCCACAAAACCATAATTCAGTCCTTTTGCCATTGACCTTGAACTGCTAAAACCATTTCCCCGAATTCCAAGTGCAATGATTCACAAAAGCCGCAGTTCCCACCCCATCCAGCACTGTTAATTTTATCCTTGGCATCAACTTTGTGAGTAGGGAAATCCCCGGAGAGAGAGCCAGCAGCAGCTTCTGTGGAGATGTTGGGGAAGGCTCATGGACCTCTGGGCTTTATTTCCTTTTGACAAGTGACTTCTCAACGGTGGCCATAAAGCTGTTCCTATACTTTCTAAAACTGCAGTGTTGTTTTCAACAGGTTCTCGTCAGAGCCACGACCTTTCTAAGACCTTGCATTAGCACCGAGGCCTTGTTAGGTTTGGGCTACTACTGTTGGTTCACTGTTCATTTCCAACGTGTCTCAGGTTTGGCTTTTCTTCCTCTTCCTTCTTACCCTTTCTGTGTGACCTTCTCCATCACTCCAAAGCTGCGCATCAGAGTTTGGCTTTGTTGGCTTTGTTGTTTTGCTCTGTTATTTTGTGAGCAGAACAATAGACTTTGGCCTTTATGTTCCTTCTCAGACCAGTGTTTTGAGGCTTTCCTGGGGGCTCAGGAAGATCTGTCATTCCCTGGAAATGACAATGTTTCCTAAAAGTGTATGTGGGTGTTTGTCACAGGGGGATCTCTTTGACCCAAAGCAACTCAGAAGCCAATGTTGCTTTAAACTTCAGGAGTCTAAACCGGAGTGGTTCTTTTGGGCTATATATATATGTATGTATGTATATATATATATATATATATATATATATATATATATATGAGTTTTTCAAGACAGTTTCTCTGTGTAGCTGGTGTCTGCCTTGGCTGTGGATTATAAAGGCTTCCGTGGGATAGACTTTAATAAGTAATACATCATCTTCATACAACTATAGTTTCCACTACCAGAGCTTTCTAAAGAGTGCTGAATGCTAAAGAACATGTCTGCTAAAATCTGTATCATAACATTTCGATTGATCAGATAGATTACTCCAACCAAACTATCCTCCATTCAAATGAATAATATTTGTGTATCATCCTTTGTCCAGACAACTGGTTCCAAAAAATATAAACAATCCTAAGAATGGCCAAACAACATCCTACTGTGTCATATCACAGTGTCTGTAGCATAGTGTACTTATCATCTTCCCGAGGTCTTGGTTTAATGAGTTAAAATCCTGGTGTCTCCCTAGGTCATCAGCTTATTCTTCCTCTTGAGACATCTTTTCTCGATGGGTTTGTCATCAGGCTTCAGACACTCCATTTGTCCAGTGGTTTCTGGGATGCTGTCCTGGTCAGATGCATCATAGCGGGAGCCATCTGGGACTGTATTCATTTCATGCAGACAAGCATATCCTCATCCTGACTTAGAAAAACACCTGGGGCTTTTCATTGACTAGTTTATCTAGGCATTTTCATTTAACATAAACTTTTGGCTGTGTTTCCTTTGGGCAAAAATGCTTGCTTTGGAGCATCAGAAAATAAAAATAAATAAATAAATTCAGAAGCACTATCCTTCAAAGTGAAAAAAAAATTAATGCAATCAGGGCTAATGTAGCATAGTATGTGGTCTAGGTGAGTGTATATGGCACTTTTATTTTTGAAATTTGTCATTTAATTATTTGATCATGTCATTTCACAATAGCTTGACCCTGTGGAATGTAAAGGATATCAGTAATATGATTAATAGTCCAAAAATTGCAAACTTCCCTAAAGTGTTTGCTAGTATCAGCAGGACAATTATCAATTTTTCATGGTAATGGAAATCTAGAGATTTGTGTAATAAATGAGTCATGGTGTCTGAGGTGGTTCATCTCTATGAGTGGCAGCAACAGTCATATTAGAAAAAGTGTCAACTGTTACTTTAACATATTTTAAACGTCCAGATTCCTAGATATAAGTAAAATTGGTTCATCAAATGGCATTAGATTTTAACCCTCAAGGATCAATCCCCTTTAAAGGACATCTTTAGGATAAGAGCTTATCTGTAGATCCTGAGTGACATGCGAATGCTAGCTGCCAATTATTAGCAGTGTGAAACAAATAATCAAACTGCATCTTACCTAATGACACCATGAGTTCTGTAGTCTCTAGTGCCCCCTTTTCTTACCTTTAATAATTAAAATGTCAGTGGGTATTTTGGTCATAGGCTACTGTTTTATTCCTTTAGCAGCAGTATTAATTATATTTTTACAGCTTATTATTGATTAAGTAATAAGCTAAGTTATAATTAACTTAGGCACAGATTTTGATATCCTTCACCAGCAACTTCAAAATTCAAATGAAAACTAAATTTGTCCTTATTTTTTATGACAAATCTGACGTACTCACACTGCCTTTTGGCTTAGTGGAGTCTGTTTCAGTCCTTGAGGATACTCTCCCCATGTGGTTGAGAGAACAAACAGTAACCACTGCCTCCCTCCAATACTGCATCATGCCCATAACACGTCCCTTTGGAGGTCTGAGAAGTATGCCTTATGAAATACATCTAGTTCTTAGAAATTCAAACATAGAAATTGTGCTATCTTCATCTATCTCTCTCCTCCGGAGCATCCCACCCAATAGGAAAGAGTTTCCCCAGAGAATGGCTTGCAAACTTTTTTTTCTATGACTACTATGTTACAACATGTTTCATTTCAATGTTTTCAAAAATACTTAATTATAAGGACCTGAATTTGGATCTCCAGCAACCTCATAGAAGCTGGGAACAGCAGTACACATCTGTCACCCCAGTGCTGGTGGCCTGGTGGACAGGGTGGAGACGGGTGGATCCTGAGGACTTGTTTACCAGGGAGTGTAGCTAAATAGCCAGCTCGAGACTAAGTGAGAGACCCTGTCAAAAAACAAAAAACAAAAATGGTGCAGCATGGTCTAGGAAACATTTGATGTGCCTCTGACTATCTGCACAAACATTACTCTACAACACACACACATACACACACACACACACACACACACACACAAGCACGCATGCACACACACACTTCCTGTACCTTTTAAGCTTTTCTCTCCCTCTCAGTCTCTCCTGCTCGGGGAAAAGCACACCATCTTTAATGCCAGGTCTGCCAAAATTCTTGTGATGTGGCAGACATTCACACACATTTGTTGACTTAATTCATCAGGGGTCGGGTTCAGTTTGAGGTCTTATATTCCAGAGCTCATGCTGACTGCTTTATTCATTGCTATGCTCAAGTCACACACAAAGACTCTTCGCTTTTCTGGCCAGCGTTTCTGAGGAGAATAAATGTCTTCCTCAGCTACTGTCCCCCACTGTGTATCTCAACAAAATTAATTTGATCTTTCCAAAGATAGTCAGTGCACTAGTCCATGAAAAGCGGAGTATCTGTGACGGCAATGTGTTCATTCCTAGTGTGGTTGAGCAATTGAGATCTCTCATTTTTCATTTCTCTTTCAGTATTTTGTTTTCTGTGTATGGATGTTTGGCCCGCGTGTACATCTGTGCACCTGTGCACACCTGGTATGCACAGAGACTAGAAAAAAATGAAGCAGATCCCCTGGAACTGGAGTTGCAGGAGGTTATGAGCCACCTTTTCGGAATCAACCCACATCCTTGGCAAGAGCAGCTAGTACTCTTAATGCTGCACCATCTCTCCAACCCTAAACCTGATACTTCTGGTTACCATCAGCATTGCCCTTATGAGTCTCCCTCCAATGGCCCCAGCATCTTCACCAGTTAGACCATGTAAGCCACTGACCAAAGATGTCAAAGAGCCTCCAGGGAGGAGACAGTTCAGAGAGGCTGCAAGGTCAGATGAAAGATACAGGTATGAGGGAGTGCTGGGATAGGGCCTAGGGGGCTAGAGAGGACTCTGGGCTGATGGTGCTGGGCCCAGGGGATGGTTCAGGATCTTACCAATTGAGGCGCCGGGCAAAGGGGGTGAGTGACACTCTTACTGCTTCTAGACTCTGTCTTTTTTCTTTCCTCTCTTTGAGTTTGCCAGCAGCAGTAGTGCACTGATAAATGTGCAGCCGCTGCTCCCACATGGAAACGTCCTTGCTTTGCAGCATTTGCCAGTCCACATGCTGTGCTTGCTGCTCCCACAGGGCTCATGTGAAGCCAGCAGTGGTCTAGGACCATGTTCTCAGGGGTCATTGAGAAGGCAAGCGCTGGTGTCGGGTAGCCGCAGCACCCTCCAGGAGAGCAGCACACACAAAGACTACTAGCATGTAGCAGTGTCCTGAGCGTTGCATCTGCTGCCCCACTGCTGTGACTCTCTTGATGCAGGCAAAGGAGCAGGCTCCTTTGAACACTCTTCCTACATGACACGTGATAACCCATCCGTACACTGATATGAGAATAGCGTGTCTTTCCAGTGGAACTGTGACACCAAGCTAGGAGGATTGAAATGCTTAAGCAGCTTTGTAGCTTTATAGTATACAAACCCAGGAACTGACTGGGGGACGGGGTGGAGCACAAACGATCCCCTGTGATAATTAGAGCCCCGAGCTTGACTGTTTTCTCAATAGGAGAAAAGGACTTAGGTTCAGGTTCACAGAAACAAAGCAATCCTTACTTTTTAAAAGTGAATCATTAGCTATAGGAGCCCTTGACTTGAATACTGAAAGGAGCTGTAAATCCAGTTTAAGAACTTCTCCATTCACCTCAAACGCGATATTCTGCTACATGTGACTTAGCTATCTGTGGGGAGATGAATATTAAATTAAAAATCAGAATGCGTGTGTGTGTGTGTAAGAGCAGGAATCAGGTTTGTAAGTTTTTGTAATTATATCTGCATTCATTTCATTGCTTTTAATGTCACCGAAAGCCTAGTCAGTGGTGGTACATTTCATACAGATTCCTGTTTAAGGTAAACAACGGTAGACTAGCAGTTCATAGTGTGTGAGCTTCAGAAACCACCAGAAAACTCCATGAAAGCATTTTGATAGCTCTCATTTGTTTAATGGATGGCCATGTGGTGTTTTAATTGTGTTACCACAATTCGCTTGTAGTTGACCTTTCTGCTAACTCTGCACCAGAGGATTGGCTCCCCTGAGAAGAGCTGTGTGGAACAGAATTGATTTCTGCAGGTTTCTTTCTGTGTTGGGGAATAGAACCCAGGGCATGGCACAGTGTTCAGTAAGTCCTCTACAGGGAGCCACAGCCTTGCCCTGGTGACCCCTGACCATCTCTGTAGGGTGCCCTTATGTGGATGCTGAAATGCCACCTTTCTTTATTCTGTCCCGCTCCCGCCTACACTTTTTTTCTTCTTTGTCTTGAGTTTTCGTAGTCAAAAGGACATTTTATAGTTGGGAAGACCTTAAAAAGTCAATTCTATGAGGTAGGGAAAGAAAAGCTTATGAGCACTATCCATCTTGCCTCTCTCTGGGTGCAGACTGGTGAGTGGAATCTGATTAGAAAGTCGGTCAGACCAAATGCCATCATGGGCAGTAGGCTATAAGTTGGCCATTCACCTTCCAAGTCAAAGTAACCGACTTAATGTCATCCAGATGTGGTCTATACAGAAAATTTTCAGCAGTCGAAATAACATAGCACGTTAAAGACATGCCTTCAAAAACAATCAGATGAGGGTCTCAATGCGTACTTCTAACAGCCCTACATATCATGATATAGATCAGCCTGGCCACGAATTCACAGAGATCCCTCTGTCTCTGCCTCTGGAGTTTTTGGATTGAAGGCGGGAACCACCATACACAGCCTGAAGATAATCTTCTCTATTCACCACAGGCTCAACAGGCTTAAGGTCCTAGAAGACTCCCTTGTCACTCAGTCTAGCCTGTTTGTCATGGATGTCTAAACACTTTCTTATTGTGAGGCATATCCAGACTCCTAGACGTAGACCTTGGCCTCGCATACATTTGCATTCACTGATGGTTTTTTAGGACATTTTCTGAACATGCCATAATTTAATCTGCCCTACTGTTTTTCAGAGGCATCATTCTCTATGAAGAAATGAGATCACTGTGATCCTAAATGACTGGAAAGGAAATACTTTTTGCTATTTAAGATGATGAACTAAATAGAGATTTTCATATGTGAAATGGGTCCCTGGCGTGTACCCTGGAAAATGCATGATTTAGGCTAACATTTTCTTGACAAATGTACATTAATCTCACTGATTTATGTAAGCATGTGTATGTTAGATGCAAATGCCACATGGTTTTATATAGGAGACTGAAGCCTCAAGGATTTGGATACCCACAGCATCCAATGGAACATGGGGCAGTCTCCTGTGCCAATCAAGGGATGACTGCTTGAATCACATATACCATTATGCAATGTGCAAATCCATCTGCCTACCTTTTGCTTCACGTTTTGCCCCCTCTGGCAAACGTCTTCAAAGACCTAATCTGCCTTTGAAACTTCCACTCCCAGTGACCCCACCGAACGTCCCACTTGCTCCACTGGGCGTAGCATCTGGATGGCCCTCCAGACAGATCCTTCCTCCTCTTCCAACTGATGCCCCTTCTCCTCACACCTACAGCCTATCTGTTTCAGAATCTCCGTTATGATCACACAGGCCACGTATGCATGAAGAGTACTAAATACCAGTTAATGTTGCTGTCTCAAAATACAAGACTTTTGTGAAAAGGAGTTTTATATTTCACAAAACCAAATCCACATTATTTGATACATATGTACCCATCTTTATTTTTCTGAAGTCATGACCTAGTATCTCATTTCAATGAACTCTGATAAGGAATGTGTAATGTTTTTGGCACAGAAAGAGAGTGGGGGATTGTGGGAATTTGTAAAGCAGGTGCCTCTTATCAGGCTTGGGCTTGACCCCAAATCTCCTTCTCAGCTGAACATCATTTCTCAATGATTGCAAAAAAATAAAATAAAATAAAATAAACACACTAGATCAACCTTTCTTGGAGCAATGTGGAAAATAAAACTCAGTTAAGCACAAAAATAATTACAAGATTTTGGATTAGAAGATTCTTGGAGTGTTTTTATTTCTTTCAGTTTCTCACTGGCTTTGACCTATATTTCTGTTACACGGTCTTCTACCAGTTACTACATACTGATTTTAAATGGCTTCATCCAGATGACTAACAAATGCATCATTGTGCACACATGTAACATCAGTGTGATTTATTTGCATGCCTGGAGTGGTCCATTTGGGTTGATTGCACTACCAAAGCTCCTCTGTTCTTTGTGGCTCTAAAACCCTCAGGAAGGTTTGGGATCTGCTTGCATCTCCATAGATTTGGGAGTCAGTGAAGAACTTTCTGGTAACCATTAGGCAGAAATAGGCATCTCTGATTTTAAATCACTAAGAGACTGAAGTAAGCAATAAGATGTTTAACCATACATATGTGAGATAACTTCCTCCCATCTTCTTCCCTCTGTAGCTTGAAGGGAGCTGATGCTGGCAATGGCATCAGGGTGTTTGTGCCTGACGTCGGGATGTTCATTGCAAGCCTGACCATCTGGCTGGTCTGCAGAAACATTGTGAAGAAACCAGACATGGAAGAAGTAGCCCAATTTAACTCTGATTGTGAAAACGAAGAATTGGTAAGTGTGACTATCTGCATCTTTCTTCTTCAATCCCCAGGGCCTTCCCTCTGAGACTGTGTGGAGTCCAGAGTCCCAGAGTCTGTATGCAGAGCATTGTGGGGCTTATGCACATGAGGCACAAGTTGGCACTGTCGTTGTGCAGAGCCCGGGTGGCACTGCTGGGCAGACATTCACACCCACACCTTGGTGATGAGGACACAGGTGATGGGCATGTGAATGCCGTCTTTCACAAGGGCCTCACAGTGGAGTTACAAACAGCCTGCTTGTGCTTCTGTCGCCTCAGGTGACCATCTGGCCACCCTGTGCTCTAGTGTTGTATCAGGTGATCACACCTAAATGTTACCCCAGCATCACAACCCACTTGCTCCATAGCTCACGACTGCCGAATATTCTGAGAAGCAGTACACAGTAACATTGGAAGAAAAATGGTCCTAGTTTCCCCTCCCCCTAAACTGTCCAGCCTGTGCAGTGCCATCCTGAGGTGTGGCTATGTGACTGTGCCCTTTATTCTCCTGCTGTCTGTGTTAGCTCCAAATAGTTGAGTCAGGCAATTTCACAGTGCTCCACAGGAGAGAGAGTGTTACTTAGGAAAGTAAGGGGATGCTTTAAAATCTATAATGTGTGAAGAAGTTTCAAGAGCACCTGACAGATGAGGAACATGTTGGAAACTGTGTTTCAGGTGGGTACATGTCACATACCCCACCACACTCCCTCCCAGACCCGCACCAGAGCACAGCCATGTTCTAAAGACAGCGCATTGTGTGGTCAGTGGTACCAGTTTAAGAAGTAGTTGATATTTTTAGATACAAAGATATAAAGCTCTCAAAGAAAAAAGCTACTCAGAAGTACTTGGTTTGGACACTTGACATAGTAGCTACCAGATGATTTAGGCATGAGTTTTGCATGGGAGAATTCACCATGCATGTGTCAGGAATCGCATGTATTAGGAACATTCACCATGCATGCATCAGGAGTCGCAAGCATTAGGAACGTTCACCATGTGTGCATCAAAGGAAACACCTCTGGTTTTGGTTAAGTGTTTATTTACTTCACAAATAACCAGAAAATTGCCGCAAGTGCTTAATCGAAACAAAATAATATGGAGGAGATAGAGTTCTACACTATGAAAATTAGAATTTATATTACTGCTCAAAAATCTTATGAATTAAAGATAGGAAATCTACTCTGATATTTTAGGGCGAGAAAAGATATGAAGTATAGAAAGTAATCACAGAAGAGTGGCTGCTGAACAAATCTCTTATTCAGGTCCACAAACCCAAAACCAGAAATGACGTGGAAATATTTTTCTTCCTGCTGATGGTGTGGTTTTAAGAGGGAATGCTGATAGAGGGTGTTTTTGTACTGCTCTGTTATTCTAGAATGTTTGGAAACTGTTTTGATTAAATCCCAAAGCATCCTAGTTTGGGGCAGTCAAGCACATTAACTGAAATGGTGCACATTTAGGATTTTCCTTATTGATACCTGTAAAGACAACGTTATGTTTTGTACATGGGGCCTAAAGGGTGTTTACTGAAAGCTGGTCTTTGAGACAAGACATGGCGGATAGCACACCGTGGCTGAATAATACTGGAGACAGGTTATTGTCTTTCTTATTCTGTAAAGTGGGATTAGCAGACAGGGGGTACAGCTCAGTAGATGAGCATGTGCTTGACATGTCTGAGGCCCTGGGCTCAATCAGCAGCACCAAAAGATATTACTAATGCATGGTGCATTTATTGCAACTATAATATGAAGTATCGAATCAGTAGCACATAGCAGGGTGTATGCTTATTTGGGGGTGCTTAATAAGTTATGGCTTCCTTTTCTTAGTGATTCTCTGATTTGAGAATTACAGAAACTCAATATTCAAGACACTAAATCAACCCTCTGTGCCACTAATAACTCAACACAGATGTGATTAAAAGTCATGAACAGACGCTGTTTCTGTAGAATGAGGAACACTTGCAACCATCAGTGCAGGCCTTGGGTGTAGTTAAGGGTAGGGTAGCTCTGATAAGAGAGAATAGCATAAACACACATATTAATTATAAGGTCTGGTTTCACCCCACTTCCATACTCAGGCCTGTGAAAACTCTGTCTTGTTTGAAATTGATTTGAACAGGCATACAAGGCATCTATATGGTTAATCCCTTTTGTTTTAAAGATAACACAAGATAACCAGGCTGATATCACAAAGAGCTCTGATTCTGAGCTTTGAAAGCACTACAAATATCAGTTATCAGGGGCTCTTTTCTCTTTCAGTTGAATTCGTTTGGGGCTAATTCAGATTTTAGTGTTCCTTCTCTGAACACATTCCAAGCAAGTGGGTAGGCCAGGGGAGGGGCGTTGAGTGAATCCTGGAGGAGTCACCATCAGGGAAATACTTCTGACTTGACAGTCTGGAGTCAGTTTGAGAGGAATTGGAACTCATAGCAAAAGGAAGCAGAAGAATTTTTTTCACTTCTGAAGGACTCTGTATACTTTCTGCTACTTCCAAATCTTGGCTTTTGTACTAAGATGTTTAGTCCTGACTATGTTTCTTCCTTATTTTCCCCTGTGGAGATATGGCACCATGTTGCCAGGGAGAATTCCTTTTCAAATGCAGCCCTGTTTCCAGCAGTTAGGTCTTCCTTGATCCACTGATGAGGCTGACATTGGCTATGTAGAAGCATTGTGTTAGAGGTCTTTAAAGGCTCCCGGTGTGTGAGGGAGGAGGGGGCAGGGTGTCTGAGGTCTTGTCTGTGTGTTTACTTTTATTCAGAATTTTTTCAGGATTTTAATCATCCCTAGGAGAAAGATTCTCACTCTGGACTCTTAAAAATAAATAGGAGTTTTGTCATGCAAAGCGAACTGTCTAGACAAGCTTATCTCGGCAAGGAGTCGGCACATGGCATCACTAAAATGCACCCACCTGCGTATTACTATACTTGGAACTGTTTCTCCATATTTTATGAGGTTTGGGATCTTACTTTTAAGCAATTAATTTTTTCAAATAACGCTCTGACAGAAGCTTTTTCCAACAGAAAATACAATCATAATTTGGCCTGTGTCAAGAGGCATATTCAATAAATAAAATGCATAAAGTATAAATGACTATTCCAGCCAGGCATGTGTGGCGGTGCACACCTGTAATCCCAGCACTTAGGAGGAGCAGGAGGGGTTCAAGGTTCCCTCAGCTACGTGATACCTTGTCTCAAAAAGAAAGGTAAAGCCGGGCGGTGGTGGCGCACGCCTTTAATCCCAGCACTCGGGAGGCAGAGGCAGGCGGATCTCTGTGAGTTCGAGGCCAGCCTGGTCGACAAGAGCTAGTTCCAGGACAGGAACCAAAAAGCTACGGAGAAACCCTGTCTCGAAAAAAATCAAAAAAAAAAAAAGTAAAAAGGCAGGAAGGAAAGAAGGAAGGAAAAAAAGAAGGAAGGAAAGAATAAATTATATCCTAGTAAAAGCTGAAAATTGAGGCTCTATCTCTTAGCTGCTGCTAATGTGTTTTGTAAATCCATCCCTAAGCTCAAATTTTGCCCTTGGCATTCTAGCACCCTTCATTCCTCGGGATACCTTGACACTAGCATTCTGGCAGACAGACTGTTCACCTGAGCTGTGCCTTCACCAGAACGCGGTGCAGTCTGGTTCATGCTTCTCCTTTTCCAGAGCAGGAAACAACGAGCAGGAGAAATCAATCATTCTCCCGGCACCTTCTAATCGACGCTTGGCGTTCGCTCATTTCTTACCCGAGATTTAATCCAACGTCACTGGCTTTAAATTTCCTAGGCCCTGGGTTTTTCTAGCAGACATTTGCCACATGGTACTATTCAGGGTGGCAAGAAGTTGGGCAGCTGCCCAAGCACTTGCAAACCCCGCACCCGGTGACTTGTAGTAAGAGAAATGTCCTGTCTAAGCTGTCCCAGACACACAACGCTGCCGTTTCTAGGGGTTCATACAGCTCCTGAAGGTCGCAGACAGGAATTTGGGAAACTCCCAGTCCTCTGAGCCTCAGAGCATGGCAATGCTCACACAGAAGCTTGGACAGAGTGGCCCCGAGTGCAAGGTAGCAGGAGCCAAGCACCCAGGGTGAGCCTTGGGCCAGAACTGGTTGTGCAGACTTGGGTCTTTCTGTACTTAGGGCTTTGGTTTATGGTAGGCTGGACCTAGATGCAGACAGTCTGTCTTGAATAATTGCTCTGCTGGGGATGAAGATGAAGGTGCTTGTCCCAAAGTCATGTTTACCTAGCATCCCCTTTACTGTGTGCCTGCACGCTGTATGAACATTATCTAACAAGCTTTGTTTTCTGTTTTGTTTCTCAAGAACTGGTTCTCTTTCTAATCAACGTCCATAGATGTCTCAGCCAGTGAATCCTCTTTCCTCTTCTTACCCTCAGGATCTTACATTCCAATTTTATAAAGCTTTATTTATCTGGTTCCCCCGACACACACGTGCACAACTAAGTATCACATAACAGGTTCTCTTTTGTATTCCATCCCACACAGAACACTGCACATGGTAACAGGGTGCTTGGTAGAATATGGAATGAATAGATGGGTGGATGGATGGATGGAGGCACTGAGGATGGGGAGGGGTGTGTGTGTGTGTGTGCACACGCGTGCGGGCGTGCACGCATGCACACACTGAAGGGGAATATAGGAAATCTGTTGGCTCCAAAGCAGACCTAGCCCTGCTTGACCTTGTGACACATTCATAACTGAGACCAAAAGATGAAGATGCCTACTTGGTTTTCACTTTAGACCACACGTTGTTGTATGGGTTCCATGAAGGACTCATGTATCTTCAAAGTGCTGCTTCCTTCTGACATCATCTGTCAGTGCCCTAGGCTTTGCATTTAGAGCCATGCTTAGCAGATCCCCAGGAGAGGGAACAGGCAAGGCAGTCAGTAACAATGCCTGACACCAAAGATACACCAAATGTTTCTCACAGTGTATGTGGAAGGATGCCTGCCCACACACCTAAAGCCTGGTTTGGTTCTATGGTGCTCTAGTAAGTGATTTCTTAAAGAAAAAAAAATCTTTTAAATGGCCAATCTGATTTAGTCCATCTCCATGTTCATTCCTCTTTCAAATGAGGTTAGGTAATTCTTTTTTCTTAAATATTTATTTATTTATTATTTATACAGTATTCTGTCTGCTTGTATGCCTGCAGGCCAGAAGAGGGCACCAGACCTCATCACAGATGGTTGTGAGCCACCATGTGGTTGCTGGGAATTGAACTCAGGACCCTTGGAAGAGCAGGCAGTGCTCTTAACCTAAAGGCCATTTCCAGGTTAAACTTGGCAGTTTCTCTCCCTGTGTCAGAAATGTTCCCAGAGGTACCGAGTCTCAGGAGCAGAAATATCTGTGGGCTCCTACTGATCTTCTGCTACCTGACCTGCCCCTGTCCTGCACCTCGGTTGTACTGTAGCTCTTTGGAGGGGTCACAGGCAGCATCTGCACTCACTTTACAGATAAGATACAAGACTTGCGCTGCTCTTACTCAGTGGGAAAATAGTGTTCCCAAAGCAAAGCCAGCAGCAGAATTAACAGCTTTACGTGCACAGTGTTGCCACGTTAGCCTCACATGCGTACGTGACGGCACAACAGCCACTCTGCCCTGGCCTCTCTTTGCCATCCCAGCAGAGGTTACCTGTCCTCTGTGATGAGCCAGAGCACTTTCCCCTCCCATCTGCAGACTCCTCTGTGAGAAGAAGCCATTCCATTAAGATAAACTGTTAACTTTGAAAAGTAAATCATGCATAAACAAGGGTGGCTCTTTAGAAAATGTTCCCTTGGGCTCTGAGACCTTTGGACTTAGTCCATGGGACTTTGATAGACATCCATGGAAATGCCTATGAAAGTCCACTTTCACCACAGAGAAGATAAAGGGGTTCAGCTGCAGCAGAAGCTCAGGTTTGAGGTCTAAGGCTTCAGTGGAACCTCAGAGACACGTTCCTCAATGTATTTTCGCAGAGAATGGAATCTTTAAAAGGGTTTGCACTGTAGAACACCCTTGCCACCAGCCTCCAAGCAGCCAAGATACGGAACCAAGATGGCCGCCTAGAATTGCTATGAGGAAGTCTCTGACCATTGCTGCCAGAAACTTCCAGATTCTAACTCAGTGAGTCTGAGCTGGAGCTCGTTCTCCAGATAGGCTTGGGCTTTATGCCCTTAGATGGAATGATACAGTGTCGAGGGGAAGAAATATGGATGCTCAGGGCCTATCAAAAGTATTTATGTGTCTTTGTCAAAATAGATGGGAAAGGACAGCCTGTGAGACATGCCACCTCAGGTGCAGAAACCAAATGTCCTGGGAGGAGACAGTGTCCACAGATACACCCTAACATGTTGTATCTACATCTAAAATCAGGAGCTTTTTCTTTTCAATAGTACTCTTATACTTTGTTTGGAATTTACATACAATATTTGCAGTTATTTATGGGGTACAATGTGGTGTTTCAGTATATGGATAAGTCGTAGGATCATCAAATGATATAATTGATACATCTATTGCTGTGACTACTTCTTTGTGTTGAGGACACTTCAATTCCTCCTTTAGCTAGTTTAAAAGAAGTATCCGTTAATACTACAGATACTCTGATGTATCCTTTCTTGCTGATAGGAACCTTCCACCCTCTGACTTCCCTACACCTGTACATCTGGCCAGCCTCTGGCCTCTGAAGTTTGGCTTTTAGAATCCATATGCAAGTGATATCATGTCACATTGGTCTTTCTAGACCGACATGCTCCTTTGAGCACAATGTCCTAGAAGTCCATCCCTGTGGTCACAGGGGACAAGGACTTCCTGTCAAAATCAACATCTTTTAAAGAAACAGAGTGAAGGACTTAGAAGCTAAATAAGTTTATGTCCGACAAAAGAAATAATTTCACAAGCGATTTTACTGGACATTTTATACTGTGAAAGGTTCGCCTGCCTGATGTTTGGATTCTGAGGTGGCTTAGGAATCACAAGGGTTAAATCTTTGTTTCCAGCTGCTCCTCATTTGCTTCAAGATGGAGTTCAAGTCATGTTCCTGTAATGAAGCATGATTAATAAAAACTCAGAGACAGATATTGGGGTTCAATCTGAAGACGAGTAAAGCTAAGCAGCCAGACACTGGCTCTTACCTTGACCTCAGTCCAAAAATGGTGATCCTGCCTCCAGGGAACTTCAAAATGAGACTGGGACTGAGAACTGTCTCCTCCCATTTTATAATCCTCTCTAGTTCTGGAATTAAGGGCGTGCACCACTTCCACCTGGTTTCTATGGCAAACTAGTTTGGCTACTGGGATTAAAGGTGTGTGTCATTGCTGCCTGGTCTGTAAGGCTGGTCAGTGTGGCTGTTTTACTTTTCTGATCATCAGGCAAGCTTTATCTATATAATACAAATGAAATGCCATTTTACTGTAATGTGCCAGATTTCTCCAGCAAGCAAGGCTGCTTGTTAGTAAATATAATTCTCTATTCCTGCCAAATTCGGCAGAGGAATTTTCGATGGGGCAAGGGCCTGTCAATGTGCCACCTAAGGTGACTAGTGGCGGCAGATCTGACCCTGGCTGCAGGAATGGGATGATGGGGCTCACAGACACAGACCCACCTGCTCTTCGCTGGGCAGGTTTGAGACACACTTACCACTGAGGGTCTCAGAGAAGCCGGTGTAAAATCACTTAGAGCATGCAGAGCCACGAAGCGCGATGGCATGCCCTTAAAGCCCTGGTACCCCTTCCTGTCTCTGAGAGGCCAAGAGAAGGCATTTGTATGACCTAACCAAAGCTTGTGAGCCGAGAATGCTCTAATTTAATCAACATCTTTAACGATTCTCTAATAAAATAGTGAGTCATCTATCACGCAAGTTTTGATGTATTTTTTTCTGTTACTCAGGAGTTCCCTACCATGATTTTACTTCTCCAAGTGTGGCAATATTTTTGCCATACACTGCCTTCCACGGGGAAGAGCCGTTGAGGTGGTGGTGGTAGTGAGGGAACTGCTCCCCTGGTGTCCAGAGGGAAACTGCTTTCCTGTGATCAGCAGAGGTGGAATTCTCTTGTATCTGGACATGATAGGTTCTTCTTGCAGAGCAAGGAGTAAGAAGAAAGACTAGCTTGAAATCCAGACCTGCTGCGGTAGGAAAGAGGCCCCATGGCCTGGAGATTGTATAGCCACGAGGAAAAGAGATAAAGAGAACCTGTGGATTCTGGTTCCCCAGCTGTTCCCTGCATGCTGTGCTCCTAGGCAAACCTAGGCCTAGGTGGGCAGCGTCCGAAAGATGACCTATCTCTGAATTGTTCCTAGGGAATCCTTCAGCCAGGTGCCAGTGACCCCAGATTGACCTTCCCGGTTCCCACATTCACTTTCAACTTGTGCTAGCTGCCGACTTAGCATCTTGGCGCTGAACTTGAAAGTGAGGGAAGGTGACCTGAAGAAAACTTGCTTTCTTCCTAACTGTCCCTCCCTTCATTAAAATAAACAAACAGGGCTGCCTCTCCCTCTCCCCACGCCACAACCCCCCTCACGTTTACCAATGGGTTCTGTGCCTGGACCATGGGCAGCCACTCATGCAACAAGACAAACTCAAAGTCAACTTTATCTCTCATACTTCCTAAGTTCCAATCATGTATTCCCAGGCAACCACTGGAATTACTCTGTAAAAGATACTGTGCCATATTCCTTATTTAGAGAGATGCACGAGATGACAAATTTCACTTAGAGCCAATTAAAGAGGAATTATGTATGAAGAAGCGAATGGAGTTCGGCTGAATCTTACCAAGAGCTTCACCAGGGGAGAGGGATGCATCATTTAAAACTAGACAGAGGACGGATTAGTTTGTTGATGGTGAACTGAAAGCCACGGAGTGCATTGGGATGTGAGGTCCCAAAGAGAACCGCTGGCCGAGCAGATGGGTCACCATTGCTGGTACAGGAGGAGAAAAAATGGGTGTGTCACACGTGGGCAGGCTGCAGAGAGGTCTGGGGTATCCCATGAGGTTTGCAGACCATCCATCTAGGATGCAAAGTCATCTGCTGAGAATGTGAAGAGGAGGAAATAGCCCCTGGCTTGGGGACACTTGTTTTCTGTCGCTCTCTCCTCCCCTGCATAGAGCCTTGGAATGGTTCTTCCCTCTGCCCAGGATGCTCTTTCCCGGGACTTTCACATGGCTGGTGACTCTGTGACATTTAGATCTTAGTCTAAATGTCATCTCTTCAGAGAGGGTCTCCATGACCTTAAAATCTACCATAGCCACGCCCTTCAGTCACAGCTGCATCCCACTTGACCTCTCTGAAGAGCCTTATTATGGAATGTTTAGCTTACTCGTTGGTTTCCTAGCTTCTGTGTGTATTACTGAGTCTCCCACTAGATCTCTCAGGCACACCGGGTCTTGTATGGATGAAGCTTGTTAATGAATAAGTGTAAACTCCTCTTTCCACCCCAGGAAAAACGTAAATACACTCGTCTATTAGCCCCCAAGAGAGGTCTGATCCAGGAGCCTTGGAGATCCCCAAATTTGCACTTGCTCAAGTCCTTTGTATAAAAGCTGCCTAAAGTGTGCTCAGGGCCTGAGCACATCTTCCCCACCAAATGCCAGGGCTCCATCAATGGATAACGGCAGAGAAATGACTGCACATTCAACACAGCCTCAGTTTTTTCAGATGTTATGAATCTGACTGTGAACCCATGGGGATGCCATGATGAACTGCAAAGAACCTAGTTTATGTGTATGGACTTTAGTCAGCCAAGGGCTAAATCCTGTTAGGGAGATTGGTGTGTATGTTTGTGTGTGGGGATGTGTTAGTGTGTGTAATATGTTTAAGTGCATATGTATGTCGTGGGCATGTGTGTATATCTATATGGATATATACATGGCTGTGCATGGGCATGTGTGTATATCTGTATGGATATATACATGGCTGTGCATGGGCATGTACCTGAGCATACAAGTGCATTTGTGTGCATAGGCACACAAATGGTTGTTTGGGAGGTGTATGCTTGTGTATGCAGTGTTCATGGGTGTGAGTATGCATGAATTATTGGATCAGGTTAGGTGGAGGAGTACCTTCCAGCTTTTTTTTTTTTTTTTTTGCTAAACAGATAACCCAAGTCCCTTATGCTCTGTCTGCTCATTGCTATAAAGATGTCTTTGCATCCCCCAGGCCTCTCAGAATGTCCTTCCCTTGACAGCAGCCCTTCAGTCCTTTCTCAGTGAATTTAGACCACTAAAAACCACAGCCTCAGATGAGTGCTGTGAGTATCTGAGCCGAGCAGCTCAAGAAAGAGCCTGTGGCATGAGTAGAGAATCCAGATTTCACTGGTCTTCCCAGATGTGTAGCCCAGGCTGAGAGTCTCTGTGGCCCCTAGTCAGATGTTCTAATCATCCAGGGCAAATATATGCAGACTTTCAACCTGGGGACAAATGCAGCATCCCTTGTCTTGACCAGACCCTTTTTGTCTTTGGGAATAGCTTCTATGTATGATTCCTTTAAAAAAAAAAAATCCCAACCCCTTTAAAGAATGTTTCTAATTAGAAAAAAAAATCCTTATTTAGTCTTTAAAAACACCCAAAACCCCCTTTATAGTCTTAGTTAAAAATAGTTCCTAGAAATTTGTATTTTTTCTGCTGTCTGCTTCTCCTTCCATCCCTAATGAGATAAAACCAAGGCACTGAATTCTGTAAGATCTAGTCAGCACAGACGCCTCTTAAAAGACCCGACAGGAAGCCACAGCACTGTTAGTCAAGCAACTCAAGACCCCTGTCCTGGTCAGGAAATCCTGTGATGACCAACAAAGATGAACTTGAGAAGGAAGAGAGACGCCAGAGCTTTGATCATCACCCATCCCCACCTCTGCCCTAGTTTGCTTCTGTGGTTCTGTAAAACTAGCTAGCAACAGAGAAGACTAGAACTGGGGGGAAAACATCCAGATAGATCATAGCTAAGGTTGTTAATTGTCCTGGTAGCTTTCTTCTACTTGTCAAAGAATGGTTGCAGGTAGGGAGCATGGGGCAGAGTGTACGTAAGAAGTCTAGATTGTCACTGGGACCCCAAGACAGGGGATATTGTCTGTGTACTCCTTCAGGGGAACTGGAGTGACTTAGACTTGCCATCAAGAGACCTTGGGCCTGGTCATTTTACTGATTGGTGAAGCCGACCCCAGTGATCGACCCACAGACTAGGAACCATGGGTCCCCAGAAGGATGAACCGCTACATTCTCTGTTTTTCCATTTCTTTAGGCTGGAGCAGAAAAGATGGATTCAGAGGAGGCACTGATCTATGAGGAGGACTTGGATGGAGAAGAAGGCATGGAGGGTGAGCTGGAAGAAAGCACAAAACTAAAAATGTTCCGAAGGCTCGCCTCCGTCGCCTCCAAGCTGAAGGAGTTCATCGGCAACATGATAACCACCGCAGGCAAGGTCGTGGTGACCATCCTGCTGGGCTCCTCGGGTAAGTGTGTCCCACAGTGGCTTCACCCTGAGATAGTCACAGCCTGGGATGTGCACAGTGAAAGACAGGATTAAAGGGAAAGACGAAAACAATGGATTCCAGACCCTTGTAAAACCAGTCACTTGGGAAACCAACTTAGCTTCATTGCTCCAGCCCATTTCTAGTCTTGAGGCTTTCAGGAAAAAAAAAAAAAAAAAAAAAACTGCTAATCTCTGTCAAATCATCTTTTCCGTTTCTAAGTGAGTTCATTTTATATGTTTAGATTAAAATAAGAGCTATTTCTCTTCCCAGAAACTTTGAACTCTGATCTGTTGGCAATTAGTTATTTGAGTGTACAGGGCCAACCGTATCTTTATATTGTGGAGTATTTGAAATCTTAATTTAACTCTCCAGGATATACAGTTTTTCTTCCCAAGTTAGATTGCAATCTTCCTCCACAGACAGTAACTTCCTCTAAATGTTGGCCACATTCTTCCATAATAATGTCATCCAGTGCTACCTCAACTTTCCCCTCCTCCCCTCCCACTGCCTACCACACTGGGAACTATTTTTCCTGACATTTCTTTTATTTTTTTCCTTTTTTTATTAAGATTTTTTTAATGCAATCTTTTCTCATGTTACTTAGCTATCCCCATTCCTACTCCCTCCCCTCTTCCTACCCCACCCTTCTCCCCACCCCTTCATCCACTCCTCCCATGGGGAGTCACAAAGTCTGACACTTTACTTCAAGGCAAGACCAAGGCCCTCCCCACTATATCTAGGCTGAGCAAGGTATCCCTCCAAAGAGAATGTGCTCCTTGATGCCAGTTCAAGCACTAGGGATGAATTCTGGTCCCACTGCCAGTGGCTCCACAGACTGTCTAAGCCTCACAACTGTCCCCCACATTCAATGGTCCTATGCGGGTTCCTCCTCTATTAGTCCAGAGTCAGTGAACTCTCACTAGCTCAAGTCAGCTGTTTCTGTGGGTTTCATCATCACGATCTTGACCCCTTTGCTCATATTATTGCTCCTCCTTTTTTTTGGACTGGTGTCTGGAAGAAGCCCAGTGCTTCCCTGTAGATCTCTTGGATAGGTAGAATCAACAGTAAAAATGGCAATCCTACCAAAAGCAATCTGGGAACTTCTTAAAGTGGACTCGTTCAGACTAAAGTTACAAAGGTGAAATAACTCCCCCTTAGTAGGGGAAAAAACAAGAAGGAAGTAGAATTTTTGTGCAAATAAAACCCAGTATTTTATTTGAGAAGTCTGTTCAAAGTCCCTGACAAAGTTGCTTTAAACCTTATAAAAATGAGTTACCTCATCAAGTAGAACAAATTGTAATGAGACTACAGTATCAACAATATATAATGGTTTTTTTTTCATAAATCTCAGCTGGAAAAAAGTCCAATACCATGGTCATGCAGACAGCCCTGATTAAAACTCAGTGGACCATAAAGCAAAATCAAGGGGCTGGACAAATGGTTTAGTGGTTAAAAGCCTTTGCTGCTCTTCCAGAGGACTCACATTAGGACCCTAACATCCACATCAATTGGAGGCGGCTCACAACCACCTATAATTCCAGTTCCACCTATTAAATTCTTCTGATTTCTATTGACACCTATAGGTGTGTGAGTGAGGACATACACACATGCACGTGCATGCACACAACAACTAAAATAGACACCTGCAGGTGTGTGAGTAAGCAGACACACACATGCACATATCCACAAAAAAACCTCACACACCTGCACAAGTGCACACACACACACACAAACTATGATAGACATCTACAGGTATGCGAATGAGGACACTGACACACAAAACTGAAATAGACACCTATAGGCATGTGAGGATATGCCACACGCGCGCGCACAAACACACATGAACACACACATTAAAATAAATCTTTAAAAAGTAGTAGACGTGAATGTGAGACAGAAATGTGTAGTTAGAGGAGAGCAGTGGGGAGCGGGGAGAGGGTTGAGGTGAGAGAGGTCCAGTATGTATTGTGCACAAGTGTGAAATTGTGAAATAAAATTTTAATTAATAAAAAAAATTGGTAAAAAGCACACTGCTCTAGAGAAGAGCTGGAGTGAGTGTACATACATTCCTGTAACTTGGAGGACAAGTTAGAGAAGGAAAACACCGAAGTGCGTATGCAGTTGTACTGGTCAGAAACATAGGTGTTTCTTAGCTCAGATCTGAGCCAGGGCTTCCTCATCACTGGTCTGAACTGAGCTCATAGTGTTGCTCCCTCCACGTGTGGCTTCTTCCCACAAATGGTAGAGTGCTTAGGATCTGATGATGTCGACAGATTCTGGTTAATGGTGTTTAAATCTTGATCAATAGCGAAAGTACACGAAGGGAATTCACATCATTTCCAGCCAGTGCACTCACCGATTGGCAAGCAAACGTCCTGCCCTTTTCCCCGTGTCATGGTTGGGTTTTTTTATCTCTGCAGGCATGATGCTGCCGTCCTTGACCTCAGCCGTGTACTTCTTTGTGTTTCTGGGTCTATGCACCTGGTGGTCCTGGTGCAGAACTTTTGACCCGTTGCTGTTTGGCTGCCTTTGTGTCCTGTTGGCGATCTTCACTGCTGGACACCTGATTGGGCTCTATCTGTACCAGTTTCAGTTCTTCCAAGAAGCGGTCCCACCCAATGACTACTACGCAAGGTAGGAGAAACCATCACTATGTCAGAACGAGGCCACAGCCCTTTGCCATCCCTTGCGGCCTCCGTAATACCTTGTTAATCTGCCAGCTGGTACATTAAGCAAAGATTTGGCACAGCTGGGAAACAGTCTAGTCCTGTAGTTTTATTGAGAACACAGTCTAGCAGGAAAGGAAGGGTATGCTGGGATGAAGGTGCTGCTGGCATTGGGGCAGGAGCGGCTGCTGTCTGGAGCAGACAGGAGAGATACAGGGTCTCAGCCGAGGACACAAAAACATTTTACAGCATCTAGCTAGACCGAGCTCTCACGGGCCAAACATATCATGGCAAGCTGAGCGTCAGAAACAATAGCAAATTGCCTGTAGAAACACCTAAAATTAAAAATACTGGAATCCAGGATTTTAGAGAACATGAAATAGATAACTATTTGCCTGAATTGAACATGGTTATTATGCCGACGCCTGGCTTTGAAAATGGGAATTCAAGAACTTAGAACTTTGGGGGAAAATTCTAGGCCACTAACAGTTCAAAGGGGAAACTCCTTGCAGGACAGTGGCAGCTGTCGAAAAGCAAAGGAATGAATGGAGTTGAAAGTTACTCCTTCTCATTCCAAATGAAGTGTTTGATTCCGGCCACAGTCTGAAGTCTTTCCTTAAGTGTTGTAGGGGTGAAGACATCTGCCCTGTTGCCTCACCACCGTCTCCAGCTGCAAAGGGAAGCAATGTACAGAGTGCTCGACACCTTCATCAGTGGACTAGTGTTGGTATTCCCAACACCAGGAGACCTTGCTATTTTACATCTTGGTGCCATGCAGTGTTTGAGGGCACAATGTCATGGTGTCCAGTGATTAGACCCGACCTCCAAACTAGAAGCTACATAAAGCTCAGAAATAATTCAGATTGCCCGAGATGAAAGCAGCCAGGAATCCCAAAAATATAGTTCTCTATATTCTCTCTCCAAAAATCAGTTTAATTTTGTTTAAAATGATCATATATAGAATGTGGCAAGGACAAGGTTGCTTTAAAAGAAAACTGAACACCCAGACACTTGTGCAGGCCATCTCTATGGTGAGCCAACCGTAGGTCCCTCAAAGATATTGGGGCTAAGTGAGGGACATTATGGCTTCTGGATATTAAAGAAATGTGGTTAATTTCTTACATTTATTGCTGATTTCATTATTTGTGAGAATGAGGCTGTCATTATTCTAGGAGCTACACTTAAGGATGAAGTATTGTGATGAAATTTAAACACAATTTTTTTTTGCTTTGATGGCTTAGCAACAAGAATAACAGATTATAGAAAAAGACACAAGGAGTAGACAGCATTATTTGCATGCTCAGTATGGAGTTATCTGTCGTCTGTTCATATGTTCTTTGTCTATCTAAAGTTCACAAGTCCAAGTTACAGAAAGGAAAGGGAACACAAAAAGATGTCCGAGAGCAAGAGTGGGAAGAACCAAAATTCCTCTCTCTGCTACACCCTTGGGTGTTATTCTCTCATTGAGAAATGAGGAACTTGTCTTGGATGATACGTCAATCTCAGCGGCAGAGGTCTGCAACCCAGTGTGGTTGCTCCATGGTCGTAATTATGAAGAAGTGTATAGATGCATTGATTTATGTATAAAGAGCATCTAGTTTGAGTTCGTGTCCCTATAGAACTAACACATTTTATTAGTCCTAATACCATTTATGTTCAGCTAAAATAGAGTTGGCAACATACATATGCATGCACATATGTACACACACACACACACACACACAGAAGCATGCACACAAAGGCACACATATGAGCATGTATACATGCATTCCAATAATGACAAACCCAGTGGGATCAACGGATGGTATTAATCTATAAACCTAAGAACTGTAATCCAGTTTAATAAGAGAATCATGCAATATAGACACATTAAAACTTAGGAGTTTCTTTAATGGTGCATAGTGCATATTTATTTTGGGTGGAGGTGAATAAATGCTAAACTTTAGTACAGACATTAGCCGTGAGCTCAATGAATCCTTCAGTTTCTTTGGGGCATTTAATTTTTTGGTTTATTGAACATGTATAAAATGACTCTGTACTGTTGAAAGGGCTGGCTTTTTAGGGAATGACTTAATTGGAAATGTAAACATCCTCCGTGGGCCAGCAGCCTTCCTCCCTCCTAGCTTAGATTATTTTCTGCCACCTGGAGGCTGATGGTGGGAAAAAGATGACTTACAGCCATCATGAGAGCACATCTATGTCCCCAGCAGCTTTGCTGTCGGTAAAGAGTCACTTTGTGTCTTACAGGTCATAAATTCTGCCATAGTTATATGGAGAAGTTGGCCTCTGCTGAAGCAGCCAAGACTAGACTTAAAGAACCAATAGGATCATGTCCTAGCAAATTGTTCTATCAGGACATTGACATTTCAATTTTGTATTATTGTAATGTTTCACTAAATATATTATTTTTCTTTTGAGATTCTCTGACAGTTTACAATTTATAAACCATATTAAACTGTGCATGAAGTAGAATGGGTGGTAGACTAGACTTGGCCCTTGCTGTCCTGTGGCAAATATGACAGTAGTGTCACAGGGTTCCATTATTACTTGTTTAAACTGCCACAGAATTAAAATTACTCTTTATTATAGATATTTTGTAGATTGGTCTGTTATTCCCAGCCCTTACAGCAACCAGCAGCAAGTTATATTGCTCATCAGCATAAGAGAAGGACAAAGCTTGGCAACAGTAAACTCCCTTGAAGTCGTGTTTATTCCCAAATTGAGAATCATGAGACATTACATTGTATCTTTTCGATATTGAAATTTAAGTCATTAGTTTTCCCCTAAAAATCATTCCAATATGTTGCTGTTAACCCTAAAATTATAAGATCTAATTGAAGAAATCTAACTAGAGACTAACAATGATAGATAGATAAATAGATAGATGATAGATAGATAGATAGATAGATAGATAGATAGATACATGATAGATAGACATACAGACAGACAGACAGATAGATATCATTTTGCATGGGCATTGTCACTGGTTTTTTATAACCACCAGGACTTGTACTTCTATACTCTTCCAGATAAGTTGATCCTGAAATCAGAAAGCAGTTTTTATCTTCTTTTCAGTCTTCAAGTGGGCAGTCTGGTAGTAATAACCTTTATTTTCAGAAAAAAAATAATTGAAGTCTTTGTCATCGTTTAATACACAACTTTGTTGGTGATTATTTGAAAAAAAATGAAATAAATAGTAAATTACATACTTTTCGAAATGGAATTTTAACTCTCCAAAATAAATTCTGCTGATGCTTTTAGCCTGTATCGTTCACTATTCTTCATATGCATATAAAGGTAGATTTTAAAAACTTTAAATCCTGTCCATATGTTTTATAGCATACCATACTTATTGCTTGTTATTTCCCTGGTTGAGCAGCATTCTCCTAAAATAGACTCTTTGTAGGCTGCAACATGCTTGGCTGCACAGCTGTTGTGTCTTGATCCATCCTCGAGTTTTGACCAGGAGTGTTGTTCCTCATTGTTGCTGTCATAAACAATGCTATGGTGAGCATCACTTAGCTTTACTCTAAGCCAGCCTCGTGGTGAGCAGCTGCAACCCTGGTCCTCTTGATTGAGAAAGAGCCTCTGCAGAACTATGAAGTGCTTGATCCTTCTGGAAAGTCCAGAACTTTCCGTAGTCTGTGGTCAGCACTATGTTAATCTACAGAGCTATGATGCTGTCATCATGCATGTGCTGTGTGGAAATTCATGTCTGTGAGTAGCACAGCTCGGAGATTCTGTTCCTCTTTAGGTCACTCTGTCATTAAATGTTGTGGCCCCAAAAGATTGCTGGATCCCTTCTAGGTTCATGCAGTTTATGGTGGAAATTCTCAGTTCTTTTACCCAGCAGAAAATACAGAAGAGATGGTTGGGATGTGTGGGAGAGACCAGGGCTCGTGTGGAAGTTTTATATGGTATTCAGTTAGGAGAGAGGTAGAGGCTACTTCCATGTGTGAGCACAGTGAGGGCATGACCAAGTTTTCCAAAGCAAAGTTCAGGACTTTTATTTGGCAGTGATAAATATATTTATAATGATGAAAATAATGCTTCAAAAATGCATCATCTTAACAGAGTATAAAATGATAGAGAACATTTGGAATGATCTGGTACTAGTCGAGCGTCCCATTAGACCTGTTAACCCAGCTCCAGAAATTTCCTGTGAAAATAGAGAAGCCTGTGAGGAATGACATCATCAGCAGGGATCTTCTGCTTGAGAGATGAAGTAACAGTGGGAGAACTAAAGGGATGTGGCTGATACCGAGCCCAGCTCCATGTTTGCGGGGAATGTGCAGAGATGCCCCAGCATCCCCCTGTGAGATGATCACCAAGCTTAGGAATCTGGGAGTGCAGGACCACTTCTGTGCAGAAGGCCTGAGGAGAAGGCAAGGATGCAGGTGGGAGAGCCAATGCAGGCTGCCTGTGATGATCAGGGAGTTTTATAAGCGCGCTGTGCATCCCCAAGCACAGGCACTCATTTCCCTGTACTCGGCGATGGCATCTACTGAAAGCCAATGTCGATAACTTGCTAACATAGCTTTGGACTGCATTTCCTTGGAAGATCATCTCTAAAGCAAGTTGGGCTAAAGACAGCCTGTGTGTGACGTTGGCCTGGCCCCTTGCTCATTGGTCTGAGTTATCTAGAGCAGGTTTGGAGATAGGTGGGGGTGCTGGCCAGGGAAGTGGGCTGAACTGACTGCTTCTGTTCTCCCAGCTGGATCATCAGAACGCATGCCTTCATTTCTTGATCCTCTTCATGAACATTCCATTCTTACAAAGCACCAGGTGCACTCTAGGGTGTCCCCCCTTTGCCCTGCATTTGTGGAACTTATCGCAACCCCCTCAACTTTTTCTAGCTTGTTCACAGACTCACTAGAAAAGTTGGGCTCTTTTGCTCAAATTTCTGTTTTCATTTTGTTACTTCTTATTTTTTTTAACCCTAAATTACAGTTGAAAATACAACAATGGAAGCAACAGGAAAGATCCCTGGGTCATCCTCATGAAAATAACACTAGTAAATGAACCCACAATGACTTGTGCTGTTTTCCTTTATCCGCTAGCTCGATAAATCACGATTAGAAAATGAATGGTGTTTGATGAAGGGAAAGCCCTTGTTTATTTTAGCCTTAATGCCATGTAAACAAAAGAAACAGCAAACTCTGGGACGCCAAAATTGCAAGCTTACTCTGTGACAAACAAGAAAAAAATTTAAAAGACAAACATTTAAAAGTTCAGGGTCATTTGTGCTGTTTGTCCTTTTGTGGGGTAGTGGTTAAGTGTCTTTGTGTGAAAGGGGAAATAAAGTCCCACAGTGCACATCTTTCTCTTCTGGTGTAAAAAGAGCAGAACATGCTCAGAAAATGAAGGAATACTAAGTGTTTCTCTACTAGGAGCCTGAACTTTTCTTGCTTTGCTTAGAAGATCCAGGTGTTTTCAACTGCAGCTGGCATCACTGGGAATGCCCGGCTTGCATTTCATGGGTCTGAGGACCAGCAAACCGAATCAGCAAATAAAAGCTCAGGTGATGTCAGTTTTCATTTGACAAAATACTTTATGTCAAAAGAGCCCAGTGAGTGGCAGAAAAAAAATCAATGTAGAATACTTCATTCTAATGCTAGGGAATGTCGACTTGAACCCAAAGCTGTGAGCACTTCTTTGTCTGTTTGTGACAATAGAGTCAGCATGTCCTATAGCATTGTTTCACTGGCAGTGTGGCAGAGGACACAATTGTAAACAAACACTGATAGCATTTTAGGGAGAATCCTATGGTTAAGTGACTTAGTCTATAGGTCCCAGGCAATGTTTGTGTGTACTCATCACAAAAATGAGCAATAGGAGCCTAAGAAAAATGAAGTACATTCTCCACAGGCAAATGGAAGTCTACACGTTTAAGTCAATGGGACCTAACCACGTGGACCCCACAAGTCTATCTGGACTGCAGATCACAACACTGTGATCTCCTGGTATGGTGCAAACTCCAATCCTCAGGCAGCAGGGTACCCTACCAGCCATGACACCTGCAGGTACAGCTTCTAACTGGCTATAGGACATTCTTCAGGGTTGTTTATTAAGTCCTGTGACTGCCATCTTCCCCACCTTATCTTCCAGACCTTAGGCTTAGATTAAATGTTGTGGACAAGATTTTTTTTCTCCCTTTGCCTACCTCTCAGGAAGAATTTCTCTTAGGATTTTACAGAGAAGATGTCTTATGCTCTGCAGCAACAGCTAGAATTTCTTTCAGTTGGTCAGATGATGTAACTCATTCAACAGCGTCCATAGCTGTGACATCAGCTAACCTGCAGACCCTTGACCACAAGTCGTGACCTTCACTTCCATCAAGAATTACATGGGCCCCACAGTCTCAAAAATACGACAGTAAGAGCGTGATACTAATGCTTCACAACTTAGGAATCTAGAATCCTGGCCTTGCCCTTTCCTGGGCAGAGCACCTGTACTCGGAACAGGTCCCCCCACTTTTTGTTAAATAGGCATGGGAATGTAGCCTCGCAAGAGTGGGGATATTGCATTAAAAGGATAACACATTCCAAGTGCATGGTGATATGAGGATACTAAATTTATAAAAAGGAAAGGAAAGGAAAAGAAAGGAAGGAAGGAAGGAAGGAAGGAAGGAAGGAAGGGAGAAGCTTTTTAGTGTTTGAAGTCAAACTCACGGTGTGAGCTCTACATCCCATATGACCTTGAGGTCTTGAGCACATAGAGTTGGACAGCCTTGCCACTGGAAAGGCTCTCCCCCTCCATATTTAACTCACTGGCTCCTTCTCAAAGCCTAGCTTGGCTATTTCCTTCTAGAAACATCCTCCTGTTGTGATGAGAAAGTATTTCCTTCTGCACTGCTCCCCTCTGAAAACGTTTTCCTTGGTATTTGCTGCAATAAACCATAGTAACTCAGTGTGTCCCTGGGTCCTGGTTCTCAGGGACCGTGAAAAGCTCCTGGGTTCTGGAAGGTTACACACTGGACTCCCAGATCTTGATTCAACCTTTTTACTTCTCTCATGGCTTCCTCCCAAGCCTTGTATTTTAGTCCTTTATATATCATCAGGCACAAAGCAAAGACCTCCTGAATTCCAAACCCCAGAGGCAGCCATGATGGGGTAAGATGATACATGAGAAAATGGTTTCCTATTTTTTTTTTTTGCAAAGCTGTGACTGTTTATTAACTGACCAGATTACAAAAATACCATGGGCAACACCTTAGTTCATCCGTCTAATAAGCCTTAGCTGGGCGGTGGTGGCTCACGCCTTTAATCCCAGCACTTGGGAGGCAGAGGCAGGTGGATCTCTGTGAGTTCGAGGCCAGCCTGGTCTACAAGAGCTAGTGCCAGGACAGGCTCCAAAGCTACAGAGAAACCCTGTCTCGAAAAACTAAAAAAAAAAAAAAAAAAAAAGAAAAGAAAAGAAAATGGTTTCCTAAGAAAGGTCACTGTCGATTTTAAAATACCTATTGACCCCCTGACTTTATGGTCCATGTCTGAGAGCCTATCTATACAAAGGTAGCTAAGAAACTAAGAAACATTGTGATCGTAGCAGTGACATTGTCTAGGTGCTGTGTTGCTAAATACATAGCGTTTCCTTTTAAAATGATTTAGGGTAGACATGGCGATGCAGTCTTAGAAGCCCAGCACCTGGGATCACGAGGCAGGAGGATTTAGGACTTAAGGCACAGTATATATAAAAACGTAACAATATTCATAGCACACATTGCTCTATCAATTTCCATTATTGGCTTCCCCTTTTCAAGTTTGGATATCCAAATAATGGTAGCCTCGTAGAGTGAGTTGAGAACACTGACCTTTGAAATGACTTGAGAATTATTTTCTCTTCTTTGATCATTAGCATCACTGTTATAAAAAAAAAAATAGAAACCACCAAGTTTGATCTGATTGACCAAGGGAAAGCATATGGGTTTGTATTTGAAGTTTTGTTTATTAAAATTTTTTCTAGCCCCCCAAAATTCAGTTTCCGTTGTGGCTATAAGACTTTTTGAGTTTCGGTCGTTTGTGTCTTTCAAGGAATTTGCCTTTGTGTATATTTTCAAATGCGTTGTTGTGGTGACACTCGGTGTGGGGTCCTGACTTGAAGCCAGGAGATCTGACACACCACTAGCGACCTTTCCGGTCACTGAACTTCAGAGCTGCATGTGTTCTCGCAATAACGCGGATGCTTTGCCAGGTTGTCATGAGGCTCATGACGGAGAAGCACACCACATGCTTGCTGTGGATCTTCTCTTCCAGGGTGCACATTACTGATTATGAACACTCAAGAACTCGAAAGTGAGTTACTTAAGCTCATACTGACACCACAGCCACCTAGGAGAAATTTTATCTGTAACAGAAATGCCTACACATCCCGCCTCTTGTCTGATATCCCCTAGAAGACACAAGACTTACTATCTCAAGAAAGGGCATGGAAGATCACAGGGTCCATTACATCCTTCTCATGTTTTCCCCATGGTGAGATGTACCCAGGCGAGGGGAAGAAGCCCTAGATTTAAAATCCGCTCAGCAAGTGTAAACACTCTTGTGAGTGCTAGGTGTGACATCAGAGAAGTAATGCCTGTAATAGCTGCACTGCACAGAAAACATTCCCAAACGGCCTCAGTGTGTTCACAGTCATCACAGCCCCGAGTGTGGAGCATGTCTGCCGGGTACAAAGTTGGCCCTAGGACAGAATGCTATTCTAAAGCAGTGTTCCACAAATGTAGCCTAACACTCAACTCCAGCAAATTGGAGCACAGTGAAGACATGCCTGTGCCTTTAAACACCTCAAAGGAATGATGCAGATCCCATGGGACTCGGGGTAAAGTTTTTCCAAGCTTGCAAAAACAGT
This sequence comes from Microtus oregoni, assembly GCF_018167655.1. Taxonomy (NCBI): domain Eukaryota; kingdom Metazoa; phylum Chordata; class Mammalia; order Rodentia; family Cricetidae; genus Microtus; species Microtus oregoni. Next base: position 2,111,773 of record NW_024543976.1, read on the forward strand.
GCAGTGTGAAATCTGTCAGATTAACATTTTCTCACACACATGGAAACATGTTTAAAGTCTAAGTAAGAAACTAATGAAAAAGTAAGGTTCGGTCTTGGCTGTGCTTTCTGTATGATGCAATGCAGGGGAGGACTCGGAGTCCAAAGTACCAAAAGCTCAAATGGGAAAGGCAGAATTATACTCAGATCGATGGAATGCTATGGAACTTGAGAGATTTTTTTTTTTTAAGTAAGATTCCTTAAAAGTGTTTTCAATATGGTTCTAACTGAGCCATTTGCCTAACATGGAGGAAATGTCATAAAATGGTTGGAAGCCGAAACATTGCTTTCTGTGAACGTCTGAATAGCTCCTGTTTTTCTGAAAGGGGATCCTTGATCTCAGCCATAATCACAATGTCATTCTTCGGCCCTCACCAGCAATTCGATTTTGGCCTTTTGTTTGTGCCCCAGAATTTTGGATTGAGGAGGCTTTGACAGCCCCCGCTACTGGTTCTGAAAGATTGTAAAAGGAAGGCCTTGTGGCTGACGGCGACAGCTGGTATCTTTGCTACTTACTCCCTTGCCACTCATCCTGGCATTTCAAAGGCGATGGAGATCTCTGCAAACTAGTTCAGAGGTGGGTGTAGCTGAGAGGAGTCTTAGGGGCTCTTGCTTTGCACTGGGATGTCCCTGAATCCCAAGCCCAAGCTCTAGACTTGGATAACTGTCATGGAGGTCAGACCTTGCTATGGTACCAGGTCTCAGGTTCCCAGTCTGTCAGTTCAGGTACCCTCTCCACTATTGCTTATGGTCTCAGCTAGGGTTATCCTTGTGGATGCCTGGGAATTCCCCTAGTGCCAGGTTTCTTGCTAGCCCCATAAGGGCTCCCTCTATCAAGATATCTTTCCTTACTCTCCCTCTTTGTCCTTTCCCCAACTTGACTATCCCTTTCCTTCCAAGTACTCCTCCCTTCTCCTTTTCTCCCATCCTCCTCTCCTTCCACCCTCCCTCCTCCTGCCACCCCCACACTCCCAGTTTTCTCAGGAGATATTGTCTATTTCTCCTTTCTAGAGGGATCCATGTATGTTTACTCTTAGCGTTCTCCATGTTACCTAGCTTCTCTGGGGTCATTAACTATATGCTGGTTATCCTTTGCTTTATGTCTAATATCCACCTAAGAATGAGTACATACCGTGTTTGTTTTTCTGGGTCTGGGTTACCTCACTCTGAATGGTTTTCTCTAGTTCCATCCATTTGCATGCATATTTCAAGATGTCATTTTTTTAACCACTCAGTAGTACTCCATTGTGTAAATAAAGACACTTTCTTTATCCATTCTTCAGTTGAGGGGCATCTAGGTTGTTTCCAGGTTCTGGCTATTATGAATAATGCTGCCATGAACATAGTGGAGCAAGTGTCCTTGTAGTAATATTGAGCATCCTTTAGGTATATGCCCAAGAGTGGCATTGCTGGGTCTAATGTAAGAAGTGGACATGGATATTCTGAAGGACAGACAGTACTCTTAGACAAGAGCAGAAGACCGTAGGCTTGGCTGAAGTCTGTCCACAGCTGTGAATGCTCCCAGTAGTTCTTTATCCTTTCTTTGATTTCAGACGAAAGAAATATACCTAGCGAACACCCTGATCTTAACAGTAAGGCATAGTTACAGTGCTCATAATTCTACACACTATCCCAAACTTCCCCCCTGGGTGCCACATCTCAGCACCTCTGTATGGACATTATGAGGAGGCATATATGAAAACATATATATGAAGAGATATATAATCCCTCTGTAGGGGCGCATAGTTCAAAATCATCTTAAACAGGACCCATATAGACTCTTGTTTACTAGAGCCAGCATAAGCAAAGTGTATGTCATACTTCACAGCAATAATACTTAGGCTGGTAGCAGCCAGAATATTGGGAGCACGTATTCTGTGTCAGGTCCTGTGATATTACATCTCTATACATGACATCATATAACCTAGAAATTACCAACAAAGGATGGAGGTCAACAACAGGTGAACCATGTTTTCAAATGAACTGCTTTCTAGTTCCCAGTGTTTTCTGATCGTCATTAAATTGTGTCTTGGCATGAGAAGTAGGGAGGGGTGTCGGGGAGACGTTGGAAAGGCAAGGTAGAGATAAGTGACTGCTTGTGTTCTTCTCAGCTCATATACACGATTTGAAGTAGATCCATAAGCTTTAGAGTCAATCATCCAGTCAGCACAGCAAGGTATTGTTTGCCTGCTGGGGAATGGCTTCACTATCCGCTGTTGAGACTCAGCATCATGCATCTCAGCAATGACTAGAAGGAAAGGAGCAGAGCCAGGATGCTGAGGGGAGTGAGCCCAGAGACAGCGAACCGACTGAGAGGGACTCCTCTGCACTGTGGGGATTGCTGAATGCAGTACCTCAGTGGGAAAACCATCACAGACGATGCATTAGAGCAGAAATTCACTTTTGGATTCTAACTGGGAGAAATGGAAATGACCCTGACAGATGGGGTCCATTTGTGTGAGCTTCTAATACTGCACGGCCAGAGGACACAAGTGATTTTTACAGTGGAAACAACACAAAGGCTCCTGTTGGCTCTCCGAAGTGGAGCATTTTTTGAAGACTCGCTGAGCAGAGTTGAGCTTCAGTGAAAATTGCTATAATGTAAATGATCCCTGGAACAACTGGGTTAGGAGTTTCACTGTGTAGCTAAGTTTAGCCCCAGGCATATTGCCAGCATAACATTATGTTCATATTTTAATGAAACAAAGGCATAAAGTCTGCTAGAAACATGGAGAACAGCTAGCTGGAAGGTTTCTCTGGCTCTGTAGCTACATCTATTTTGTATCTGGTGACAAACACCTTAGTGGCTTCTTGCTCAATATTCTAAATCTGGAATGTCTGTTTCTCATTCTGTTTTCTACCTCCTTGCCAACACACAGGATTCATTTGTGTAGACTAAGGAGCAAGGAAAGCTTTTTAGTCTATCTGAGATGCCCTATAATGCAAATAGAAGACTACATGGCTTCTTCATAAGCTTGTCTCAGGACCCGAGACAGAGAAGTCAAAGTTGAAGGGACTGTAGGCTTGGAATAGGGTCAGGTGAAACATCTGACGTCACAGGCAGTTGGCTTCTGGCAGTGTAGTCCCATGGCAGAGGGGCTAAGAGGGCCTCAAGGACCTCTTTTACAAGGCCGCTAAGGACACTAGTAAGAGTAGGTGAGCAGAAAGCAAACCCTACTGAGAGCATTACAGAAAAGGGAAAGAGTGGGTGAAGAGAAGATAGACCAGGACGTTGAGATTTCATTAGTAAGAAAATAAAGCTCTCAGCCTGAATGAGAGGGGGCTTGAGTGGATTGCCAAGGCTTGCTTATCCAGGGACATTTTAACTATAATGATGTCATTACCTAGCCAATTATAACCCCCACCTCACCCCACTTAATACATGATCTCCAGGTTCAACCAGAAATAAGCTCATGTTGGTTTTTCATGTCCACCCATTCAAGCATGGTTGAAGTTCCCTTTATCCATATCTGACTCTGGACTTTTTAACTTGTTGGCCTTAACCACCTGCTAGCCCCTAGTCAGCCCCTAGTGTTGCTGCTGCTGATCCTAAAGTGTCTCAGGTACAAATCTAAGCTCTTTGTTTCTCCAGACGACCAAGAAGCATTCCAAGTTGCTGTTACTTAATTCCTTGCCTACAGGATGGTCTGAAGTCTCTTCTGTAAGATGGGCAGAGGCTTTCTTAGAAGCCAGTTTCCCTTGAAATTTAGACAGTCTTATAATTAGCTGCAGTAGAAGTAAAAAATGTGGAAGGCTGGTAGTGTCTTGTCTGGATTTCCAGAGGGCTTTGTTGGGGTGGCAGGACCAGAGCTTTGTCCCTCCTATCTCTTTAGCTGGGTTATCTCGTGTTAGCTACAAGCTAACACGTTCGTTCTTCTCAGTGCTGCGGACATTGTCATGCTGTATTAATCCTTAATCTTCCTTCTAACCTAATGTTGCTGTGACGTGTAACTTACATTTTTCACCATTTTTCTTACTGTTTAGAAGAAGCTAACTCCCCTTTCATTAGGAAGTAGAAAAATAGGGAGATTTACCAAAGGAATAAACTAACAAATGGAAATGGATCCTAATAATGGTCTCTGGAAAACTTTAGTAACAAAGTAAAACCCAAAATGTAGTATTGAATTAAAACTAAAACTATAGAGACCAGGGGATTGCTCAGTCAGTAAGGTGCCTCCTGCACCAACATAGAGACCTGAGTTCAAATTTCCAACACCCACTTAAAGGCCGTGTGTGGTGGCACATGTCTATAGCCCCGACACTGGGGGCAGGGAGGGACAAGGACAAGACATCCCTGAAGTTCTTGGCCACCCAACTTAGCTGAATTGATGAGCCTGTTTCCAGTGAGAAACATGTCTCATAACATAATAATAATAATAATGTAGAGAGTGATGGGAAGGACACTCAATGTAGACCTCTGGTCTCCACATTTATTTGGACACTTGTACCTATACATACATATGGATATATCCACAGACACCTGTATATACAACGTGTACACACCCACACACATGCACACGTGCATAGCCCCATATGACCAAGCTGTACAACACATATCCTTGCATAGTGATGTAAGTAAATGATTGGATAAATAAATGTTCTGCATGGTGATTCAGTAATGCAGTGTCTTGGCATATGGATCTGGTCTGAATAAAGAGCATTAAGTAAACACTAAATAAGTCTGAATACAGTTTGCCCTTAGTTAAAAGTGTTATATAAAGGGTTTAGGGAGATAAATCAGTAAAGTCAATAAAGTTCCTGCCTTGTAACTACAAGGACCTGGGTTTGATTCCCAGAACCCACCTTTAATAAAGAAAAGCCAAACCTGGTGACACATCCTTCCTATCCCACACTGAGGAAATGGAAACTGGTGGCTTCCTGTTGCTCACTGGCCGGCCAGTCTAGCTTGTTTGGTGAGTTTGAAGCCAGTTCCTGTCTCAAAGAAAAGGTGGGTGTAAATCAATGGGACAGCATTAATATGTGCAGCCTGTGGATATGATTAAGTTGGGATTACAGTCTCTGTGATGGGATTGATGATCTTATAAAAGAGATATAAAAATCTTTTCTTCTCACTTGCCATGAGAGGGCACAGCCAAATTTTGCTGGCTTGAGAGCAAAGACCAGACTCTTAGCAAAGGCAGAATCAGTGAGCATGGGATTATGGGCAATGAGACTGCACCTGCCGCTTATGAACTCTCCAGTCAACCAGTCAAGGTTTTGTAGTTGTTGTTGTTAGAGCAGTAGAAATGGACTACAAGGGGCACCGTATAGTATCCCATTGTCATCAACACAGGAGTAACGTAGCTCCTCTAAGCTCTCTAGAATTTGTCCTTACCCTCTTCCCTGCTAGCCACTCATGGTTTTAACCTGTCTTTCTCTAAGAAGATGTTGAATATCCTTTGATGTTTTTTCAACTGGACACAAGCTAGAATCAAAAGGAAAGAGGAAATTCAACTGCAAAAAAACCAAACCAAAACAAAACAAAACAAAAAAAAAACAAAACAAATGTCTTCATCAGATTGTAGGCAAGTTTTGGGGCATTTCCTGATTTCTAATTGATAAAGAAGGTTCTAGTCCACTGGGGAGAGTGGCACCCTGGGAAGATGGTCCTGGATGCTATGTGAAACTGGACTGAGCAAGCATCACTCCTCATGGCCTCTGCTTCAACTCCTGACTCTGGTTCCGTTGGTTCCTGCCCTGACTTTCCTCAGTGAGGGACTGTTACCTGGAACTATAAAAATAATAATCCCTTTTTTCCCCAAGTTGCTTTTGGTTATGGTATTTATCCTAGCAACAAAAACCTAACGTCAAGACACTTCATATGCATATTAGTGGCAAAAAGTACATTCAAATGTAATTTTATATAGATATATATAGATAGGTAGAGATATAGATATATGGTTAAAAACATGCAGAATTCATATGCATTATCTATGAATGCACAATAACTGCATATGTAGCAAATACTTAAAATAAGCATAAAACAAAAGTAAAATAAATGTCAATGAGCAAAATCGGGGAGATGTCCAGGAAGAAGGAAGAGAGGGAGGGAGTAATGGAACGAGGTAGCTGTGTCCCTGAATTTCTTTCTTTCTCTTAATGCTGCCAACAGAATCAATGTGACAAAAGCTAGTATCAGTCTGTTCTGGCAATGTGCAACTATGTATGCATCTGCTGACACACGGTGCACCTATAGGCACATCTATGTCAAATTTTAAATCCTTTAACTTGTCTTTTCCGTTCAGTCACTGACATAGTCCACAAGTCGCTTTGGGGCCTTCTTGGGCAGATTCTTGTCCACCCACACAATTAGCGTTGTTTGCCCTTAAATGCTTCTCCCTTTCCTCTGTCTCTCCCCACAGCCAGCTTTCAATATTGTGTTCCTACAGCTTCAGTGATGCATGTAAAATGACTGAACCTGGCTCAAAGGTAAAAGATGACCTTCTCGAGTTTCTCCAGAATAATACGCCATTCTGTACCATCTATGTTCCACATTACTAAGTAGCAGATGGCGATTCCACACCAATAACAGTGTGTGGGAATTCAAATCTCTCATTTTTGAGTGGACAGTTTAAGGAGTCACAGTCGTTATGAAGGGAATAAAATGCTTTACTGCAGTAGTTTTATTAGAAATCTCCAAATGTTAAATGATTCAAACCCATTCATATGGCTTTTCAAAGCCAGGTAATCTGAAAGTTCAAAACAATTAAGTAATCTCTCTCTCTCTCTCTCTCTCTCTCTCTCTCTCTCTCTCTCACACACACACACACACACACACACACACACACACACAGAGAGAGAGAGAGAGAGAGAGAGAGAGAGAGAGAGAGAGAGAGAGACAGAGGCACAGAGACACAGAGACAGAGAAAGACAGAGACAGGGAGATGCTAAGATATAAATTATCAGGACCATTTGTCTTGAAAGCAAAGTTTCAGGGACTGCAGATGGTTCTGTGACTAAGAGCATGTATTGCTCTTACAGAGTTTAATTCACAGCATCTATGTCTGGAGGCTCACAACCATCTGTAACTCCAGATGCAGGGGAACCAATGGTCTCTTCTTGCCTCAGGGCTCAAGGGACATTGTAATGCACATACTTACATAGATATACACACACATAATTAAAAAATAAAATAATGAGTCTTTTTTAAAAAAGAAATCAAAGTTTCAGAGTGTTGGTATGAATTCTTATAAAACCCATTTCTGTTTGGAACTCTGTCATTGAATGAATATTTCTGATAATGACTGTGAGCTCATAAAATACCCTAACTATTTGGGGATCCTAAAATGTTATGTCATCATTAAACTATTCTGATATTAGAATATAAACTCTGTATTTTTAGAAATTGCCTTATCACATTTAAAAATGCTCCTGTATTTTTAAGATAGCTAAATTTCAAAAGATTTTTTAGACTACTAATTTATCTGAATTTAGATGTCAATATTATTTCCCAAGTTCAATTTGTGAATATGAATTTAATCCAAACTTATCAGGCTTACAGTTGCTGGCTGTCTCTTGGCTTATATAATAGCTCCTTCTAGAAACCAGAAGGTAGATAAGCAAGGACAGCTTAGCCAACCTAGCTTATGATGCCCAATACACCTATAGGAAATAAGAAGGGAGCCAGAAGTTGCTTTCAGAGTCTCTCCATCTTTTTCGCGAGACCTGGTTTTGTTAGATCAGCAGGCTCTGGTTTTCCCACACTTCTCAGGGACGTAGGATAAGGAGTATCTTAGTTGCTTTTCTATGGCTATGAAACATTAAAGCAAGTCATAGGAGAAATAGTTTATTTGCAGCTTACATTGTCAGAGAGGGAGTCCATGACCATCATGATGGGGAGCGTGGCAGCAGGACAGCAGGCATGGCGCTGGACAGTAACTAAGAGCTCACACAACCACCAGGAAGAGAATAGCTTACAGGGAATAGCTTGGACTTTGAAACTTCAAGCCTGCTCTCACTGACATGCCTCCTCCCATGATGCCTCCTAATTCTTCCTAAACAGTTCCACCAACTGAGGCATCAAGTATTCAAACATAAGAGCCTCCAGGGCATCCTCACTCAAACCACAAGTAGAAAACAGCAGTGAGTGCCTTGGTGGACCAGAGTTTCTAAACGAGAGCACCTAGAACTAGCTTTCTGACCACACTCTTAGACGATGCACAAAAGGAACGTGGATTTAGTATTTCTCAAATTAATAATAAACATCTTCACTGAAAAATGAATCTTAGTGGTCATCATTACTTATTCTGGTCACGGCCATTTTTAAAGCTCTGACTGTATCAGGAATCTTAGCTGATCACTTGGAATGATGCAGTTGCAGGTGAAGGATGGAGAATAAGGCGTTAACAAGAGACTTCCAAACCCCACCTGACTGGGACTTGTGGGTTCTCTACGTCACTGCTGCTTAAAGTGGTAGAAGAACACTGACCCATGTGCTCAAAACAGTTTTTCAACAAGTCAAACACGGAAGCAGGGGAACTGTGTAAAGATTACATGACAGTGTGGGATCTACGGTATCAGTGTAATGTCCTAATATGCAGTGGTTTCTCTACGGACTATTTAGTTTTAGTTTACAAATAATATCAGTACAAAATGACAAGCTTGATTCGAAAAAAACAAACCTCTGGGAAAGCGCTGGAAACAAACTCTAGGGCTTGTTGTTAGTCTCTTCTCAGTGTGAGCTGTTGGCACAAACTAAAGCCATTTGACAGGAGAACATCTCAGTTAAGAAAATGCCACTCTATGCTCTATCTGTGGACAAACCTGCAGAGCCTTCTGTTAATTAGTGATTAAAGGGGGAGGCCCCAGCCCATTCATTGTAGGTGATGCCATCCCTGGGTTGGTTCTATAAGAAAGCAGCCTGGGCAAGCCATGAGGAGCAATCTAGTAAACAGCACCCCTTCATGGCCTCTGCATCAGCTCCTGCCTCCAGCTTCCTGCCCTGTTTGAGTTCCTGTCTTGCCTTCCTTTATGATGAACTGTCATGTGGAAGTGGACCCCAAAGAAACCCTTTCCTCTCTGACTTGCTTGTGGTCACGGTGTTTTATCCCAGCAAAGTAACCCTAACTAGACAACTGTGGCACTTCTACTTTCCCAGACACAAGCTCACACTATCGCTCTTGCATATATGGTCCCTCCCTTTATGATTTCCTCATGACATGAGAAAAGAGCTAGCAGAGAAGGGGGGCTTCCCCTGAGATTCTCGGGCAAGGGCTCAGGAAAGATGGACATGTGGAATAAAAGAAAAGCAGATGCAGGTTTATGGGGGGGGGCTGTTCTTCGTGAAGGAGGCAAGAAATGAAAAGGGTGACCTCTGTGCAAAAATCGGTGCTAAAAAGAATAGTTCCTGGTAATAGATGATTGATATGTCCTGATGTCAGCATCTTACAAAGCCTTTAGCTTGTAAAAGGCACAACAGAAGTGGTGCTCAGGGAAAGGCATTAGGACAACATCATTAGAGCCACAGTGCAAGCCACAGCCTGCAAGACATGTGAATCCAAAATTCTGCACTGAATGATGCAGACCGAACAAGGAAGAGGTCAAATAAGCTGTTCTTAAACAGCAGAAGCCAGAAGCCAACCGTAGGCTTCACTGTGTAGGAAGTCAAGGGTTTTCTTTTAAAAAAAAAAAAAGTGGGGAGGAAGGAGGAGGAGTGGTTATTGTAGTGATTTGGGGATGTAAGTGAAAAAGCTGTAGCGATAGCTGCTTTTTCTGCCTCTCAGTGAAGTTGCATAAAGGTCCAATATTCTGGGCTGTGGGGATTGCTGTGACCAGATGAGGAAAAGCATGGGACCAGGCGCTAAGCCATGGTCAGAAGAGCAGACAGGGAGCAAACACACCTGAGGATGATAAGTCACAGTCCATCTTTGGATGATGTTACCCAGCATGTTGAGCACACATAAAGCAGTTGGTATTAAGATCTGCCCAAAGAAGTGAGTGGATTCTGGTCCATTTCCGTTTGTTTGCTCCCCTCATGGGTTTTATGTTGATTACATGATTAGAACCTGAACTCTTTATGTCTAGATCAATAATTGTATTTTCCTACTGTAAAAGCATTGGCAGAGATGCTCCTGAGGCCCCTGCAGTGACTCTGAGCCCTGGCTGTGTAGAACACTCACGTCTGCTGTGGACACTCCTAAGACACATCATCTTGATTATTAAGCATTGGTATCCTGTTTCAGCCAGCAGGATGTGGACATATAAGAGAAGACAGATATTACAAGTCATGGTGAGATGGAGAATATCAATATTAAGCTCACCAAACTGTGACTTGTGCAATATATCAATGAGAAAGGATCAAATTCCACTAAAGAATCCACCCAGAAAGCTGTTCAGGCAGGTAGAATTTCACAATTGTTTTACTTTATGGAGGGAGGGAGAAAGACTATTCTGCTTATGAGAGAAATCACACATAAATATTTTGCTCTGTTGTGAATGTGCCATTAAAAAAAAGTCCTGTATTTATTCCTTATAAACAGCATCTCCAAATGTTATCTGAGTCCATTGTTATCCACACAAAAGATACACCACACTAGCTTTAAGCCTTTATGAATGAGAGAGATTAATTCAAGAGAGAAACTAATGTCCATTGTGTTAAAAACTTATTAACCATCTTGTTTGCAACACAATATAGTTTTCCATGATACAGCTTCCCCAAACCCTTGTTAAAGTGTCATCCAGCACCTGATGGAGGCTGTTGCAGAGACCCACAGGCCAGCATTAGGCAGATTCGGGAATCCTGTGGAGGAGGAGGAGGAGAAGAAAGGAGTGGAGGAGCCAGAGAGGTCAAGGCCACCATGGAAAGGCTCACACAACCAACTAACGTGGGCTCTTGGGGGCTCGCAGGGACTGAACTGCCAACCAGGGAGCCTGAATGAGACTGACCTAGGCCCTCTGCACATATGTGACAGTTGTGTAGCTTCATCCTCTTGTGGGGCTCCTAACAATGGGAACAGGGCTATCTCTGACTCTTATGCTGACTTTTGGCACCCTACTCCTCCTCTACTCCTCATGCTGGGTCGCCTTCCCCAGCCTTAACACATGGGGAGGCACTTAGTCTTACTGCGACTTGATATGTTTTATTGATACTCATTCTTATCAAATTGATATCACATTGATATGTTTTATTGATACTCATAGTAGACCTGCCCTTTCCTGGATGGAGATGGAAGAGAAAGAGATTAGGGGATGGGAAGGAAGATTGGAGGAGAGGGACTTGGGAGGGGGGAGAATGGGGATGCTGAGGCCGGGATATAAAATAAATAGATGAATAAAGATAATAAAAAATAAAAGAGTTCTACCGGAGACTTTCAGAAGCATATGGTGACCATGTCAAATCCCACAGTAGCTTCAGTATTAGCTGCTAGTCTCATTTGCTGGATGAGAAAGTTGAGGCTGCATATGGCAAAAGGCCATATTCCAGATTACACGGTTGAGAACACAGGTAGGATTTGATTTTAATCCATATCTGAATTTCTATTCTTTCCATTTTACACTGTGGCTTGCTTATTTCTTTTTAAGTTTATTATAGGTTCATGTTAAAGCAATTGGATACAAGGGGTATGCTTTGAAATCAAATTATCAAGTATCTATGTGCCACCTGGGTCTTCATATTTTTTAAAAATAAAACCTGCCTGCTATTGTTGGACTTGGTATTAGGTGAGGGAAAGGTGGGCAGGTAATGGAAGAAAATAAACATTTGGTTCATTTTAAGTGGGAAGTAGCTCTTTGTTCTACAACTTTCTTCTTCCCTGTGTATGAATGCTTAGATCCACAAGGTGACTAGTGGCTGCTGTTATACGCACTAGCTTTACACCTCTAGACATATTACACATAGGCGGTTATGCAAAGGCTGTTTACCTTTTGAGAGTGAATGCAATGGGTGAGGGAAAAGCCAAGTGCATAGCATTTGGAGGACCGAAGAAAGGTTTATAGTTTTAGAGCAACAAGGAGAAGGCTGGAGACAATCCCAGGGCTGTGTCTCCGATGCAAAGAAGGCAGAGTGAACTCCCACCTAGTGAGTGGTCTCTGTGTGGAAAGCATGCTCAACTGGAGACCTGTGTCTGAGTATGCTTAGTTCAGGTCATGCCTCATATTTTACATTCAAAAACTGGTAAACAATAATGTCTATTGGCAGAAAATTTGGTATTTGAATGAGCAAACTTTATCTTAGCTTCCCTGAAAAAAACGTTAGGATGAAAATAGTGATGACTGAGAACAGTAGATGTCACGCAATGTGAGAGGTAGCATCCTCTTCCCATGACCAGCTAGAAGGAGCACCCTCCCCTCCAAGCTTGTTCTCTGTCCTGCAGCCTGGATGTGATGCTCCCGTCTCTCCTTCATCACTTCTCCCATTCTCTTCCTCCATCCAGTTTCAAAAGATGGGAGGTTGACATGAGATTAAGACATGTGAAGGTTTTTTTATCCCAAAATAATCATTTTATGCTGGTTGGAAAGAGTGTTCTCTCTGGCATCATTAGAAGATTTAACACTTGCCTTAGGTTTTTATCAACTCATTATACACGTGCTCATTCTAGCGAGCAAATGCTCACTTACTTAAAGAATGTGGCTTCCCATGAGAGACTGATTAGGTCATAGAGAGCTCTGGATTTTTGAGAAGAAAAAAAAAGGTAAATTAAAAGTATAGTGTCTTACCTTCACACCCATCAGCATGGTTGCTCTGCACACAGACACACACACAGACAGACACAGACACACACACACACACACTCAGGTATGCAGACTTTGAAACCATTTGCACTGCTGATGGGAATTAAAAGGGTAGAGCCACTTTGGAAGACTGTCCTATGGGTCCTCAAAAGGGTATACGCAGAATCACCTTCATGTTTGAAACTTAACAATATCAAAAGCAGATTAGCTCCATCTTGACCAAATCTAGTTACATAGTCCAAAAAGTAGAAGGGTGGCTTCCGAGAACTGGGAAAGAGACAAAGGGGGATTGTTGATTGGCTAGAGTTCCAGATTTGCAGGATAAAAACATTCTGGGTATTAATTGCCCAGGGTTATTAATAAATGTGTACTTCTGGACAGTGTCTGTAAACACACTTAACACGAGAGTGTATGTTAGCATTTTTCACAGTTACAGTTACTTTCGAGATGTGGGGGTGGGCACAACACTAGTGTTTCTTTCACATGGCCGGACTGCAGTGGAGACCAAGCAGATGTCTGAG